>NC_134354.1:227208757-227572507 GCF_048569485.1 Anomaloglossus baeobatrachus
GGGGAAAGGGATTAACAAGGGCGCATGGTAGCAGCCAAACTGTTGAGGAAGGTGCAGGAGCCCAGGAAGAAATGGAGGATGAACTGTCGATGGGCATGGAAGACTCAGCAGATGAGGGAGACTTTGGTCAAATTTCGGTTGTTCAAGGTTGGGGGGAGATGTCAGAGGAAGGAAGCATGGTTATCACCTCGCACCACAAACACAGCAAGGACTTGGTTCGCATAGATGCGCAAGACACATGAGCGCCTTCTTGCTGCACTACCTACACTAATGACACTCGGATTGTCCGAATTAGAAGTAATGATGACTACTGGGTTGCCACACTCTTAAGGCTGCTTTACACCAGACAATCTATCGTGCGATAGATCGTCGGGGTCACGGTTTTTGTGATGCACATCCGGCATCGCTGGCTATGCCGGCCTGTGTGACACCTCCTAGCGACGCAGTATCGCTCACAAATCGTGAGTCGTGTACTGGTCGCTAGGTTCCATAATATCGGTCCTGAAATCGGGCGACGGTTGTTCATCGTTCCCGTGGAATCACACGTCGCTCCGTGTGACACCACGGGAACGATTAACATCGCGTACCTGCTTCCCGCGTCAGCCGCCGGCTCTATGTGAAAGGAAGGAGGTGGGCGGGATGTTTACATCCTGCTCATCTCCGCCCCTCCGCTTCTATTGGCCGGCGGCCGTGTGACGTCGCTGTGACGCCGAACGTCCCTCCCACTCCAGGAAGTGGACGTTCGCCGCCCACAGCGTGGTCGCACGAGAGGTAAGTACGTGTGACGGGGGTTACCGACTTTGTGCGCCACGGGCAGCGATTTGCCCGCGACGCAAAAAGGACGGGGGCGGGTACGATCGATTGTGAAATTGCACAATCGGTCGTACCGTGTAAAGCAGCCTTCAGATCCCCGGTACAAGTCCAAATTTGGCGAAATAATTTCAGCCATAGAAAGGGACGCACGTATGCAGGAGTATCAGCAGAAGCTGTTATGCAATCTTAGCTCGGCTTTTCCACCAAACACCAGTGGTGCACAGAGTAAATCTCCCAGTTGTAACTTGCCAAGCATGGGACTGTCTCGTCATCAACAGTCAAACCGTACCAGCAACACCGTATCTGGTAGTAATAGCAATTTTATGGAATTGTTTCATAATTTTTTTAGACCATCCTTTGCAAGGCCACAAGAGACAAGAAGTCTGACACATAGTCAACGGCTGGAGAGGATGATACAGGAGTATCTCCAAATGAACATCGATGCTATGACTGTGCAACTGGTGCCTTGCTCATTTTGGGCTTCCAATCTAGAAAAAATGGCCTGAGCTCGTCACTTACGCCTTGGAGATCTTGTCGAGTCCCGCAGCCAGCGTTGTCTCGAAACGTGTCTTCAGTGCTGCTGGGTGTGTGCTGACAGATAAGCGCACGTGTGGCGCCCTGGACAAGCCAGGGGCCACAGAGCACAACACCAACACACCCCACACTCCCAGCAGGCACACCGAAGTCAGACACAAAACCCTTGTTGCCTTCCTCCAGGGGCTGATGTCCACACCAGGGGGTGGGCCAGGCCGTTGGCCCCGCCCACCGAGGAGTTCACAGTCCTGGAGGCGGGAAAAGTAAGGAGATCAGCTAGGGAAGTGAAAGTGGAAGGAAGGAAAGTGGCAGCTGAGCAGACTAAAGTTGGTCCGGGTGTGTGGCGCGGACGGAGCAGCAAGGTTGGCAGACGGTGGTGACCGTCTGCAGGAGTGGCCTATCGGAGTGTACCGTAAGGACCGTGGACGGACGGTGGCCCGGCGGTACCGGACCGGTACACAAAGAGAAGTCAGCACCAACTGGCAGGGGCTTACGGACCCCGGCAAGGCTAGGAGTCGCCGTGAATTTGCCGAATTCGTTAGTGAAGGGAACCTTTTGGGTTTCCCAACAGCCAAGTCCCGACAGAAGGCAACAGTCCAACCAAGCGAGGGAGACACCGCCACCGCCAGGCAACTGTTTCCCAGGGCCAGAGCCTGCGGGCAAAAGGGGCTCCTCCAGCCCATATCCAAGCTGGGGAGAGGGTTACCGGTGGGAACCCATTGGAACCATCTACCGTACATAGGTGCAGGGAAAGGCAGTCACCATCAACCTGCCGGGAGGAAACAACACCGCAGCCGTCTGTGGGACACGTCCATCCAGCCGTGTGTTTTACCGAGAACTGTGTCCTCATCATTGGCTGAGTGAGTACCACCGTGCCGTGTGGTACAGCGCTGCCCCCGCGACCCTGCACCTCACCAGGCCCCGGAAATCTGCCTGCCACACATCCCTACCCCATCACCGGACCCCGGGACAACCAACCCTCTACCCACGGAGGGGAGAACTAACATCCAAGCTGCTCCCTGTCATCGCTCCCGGGATCCTCGTCCAGAGCAGCGGTGGTGCACCAATCTCACCACAACCGTGGGTGGCGTCGCGGACAATAACCAAATCCTCACCATCCAATCCCCACCCTTTTCACTCACGGGCGAGGAGCGCCTCTCGAGTCCCCGGGATCCGGCCCACCGCTCGAGCCACCACCGAGCAGCAGCAGCAGCCGCGGCCGGACCCGAGCAGTGGGAGAGCGCACCGTCCCCTCCTCCGCCCGCGACACACGCGTCTGTCCAGTGACAATGTGGACAGACTAACGTTCATCAAGATGAACAAGTGATGGATCAGCAAGGACTTTGCTACCCCGGTGTCATCCTGGGGACAGTTAAGGATGGCGTATTTTTGAATGTGCTTGATGCAAATCAACATGTCAAGTTTGCAACTGGGGCACAAGTGATGCCACTGAAGTGGTGTCTGTGGGGCCCAATTTTTGGAAAAATTGGAGGCTCTGCTTGGAGTACTCTTGCTGTGTTTTTCGTGATTTTAGAAGGGCATGCCATGCCTATATCTGTGTCTCCTCCTCTTTTTACTCGTCCAGCTCTTTTGTTTTCGCATGAGTATATGTCCTTGTCACTTTTCCATGTGTTTGTGGTGTCTTTTGAGTTGTTTGTCACCTTTTGGACACCTTAGATGGTGTTTTCTATGTGTTTGTATGTGTTTGTGTTTGCTTGCCATTGTTTTCAATGGGGTTCGAATTGGTTCGTCGAACGTTCGACGAACTTGTCCTCCATTCGACGAACCGAACTGAACTCGAACTTTCAGGGGGTGGCTCATCTATTTAACTTTTCTCAATAATAATTTTAACCAGGGATGTCCAAACTTTTACATGCCACTGTATATTCTTATACATAGGGGCAGTATTATAGTAGTTATATTCTTGTGCATAGGTGCAGTATTATATCAGTTATATGCTTGTACATAGGGGGGCAGTATTATAGTAGTTATATTCTTGTGCATAGGGGCAGTAATATAGTAGTTATATTCTTGTACATAGGAGCAGTATTATAGTAGATATATTCTTGTACATAGGGGCAATATATTTGTATATGGGGAGCAGTATTATTTTAATTATTGTCTTGTGCACTTATGCAGTAAAACAGAAGAAGTATTTTGACTGTCCCTATGACGGCAGCCATAATGTCACCATTAATAGTGCCAGTGACACCCCCCCCCAGAACCTCGCTCGCTGAGTAAATAATGGAGCTCGCTGAGTAAATAATGGAGCCTCACTAAATAAATAATGGAGCCTCGCTGAGTAAATAATGGATCCTCACTAAGTAAATAATGAAGTCCCACTAAGTGAATAATGGAACCTCGCTGAGTAAATAATGGAACCTCGCTGAGTAAATAATGGAACCTTGCTCGCTGAGTAAATAATGGAACCTTGCTCGCTGAGTAAATAATGGAGCTCGCTGAGTAAATAATGAAGCTCGCTGAGTAAATAATGGAGCCTCACTAAGTAAATAATGGAGCCTCACTGAGTAAATAATGGAGCCTCACTAAATAAATAATGGAGCCTCGCTAAGTAAATAATGGAGCCTCACTAAATAAATAATGGAGCCTCGCTAAGTAAATAATGGAGCCTCGCTGAGTAAATAATGGAGCCTCACTAAGTAAATAATGGAGCCTCGCTAAGTAAATAATGCAGCCTCGCTCGCTGACTAAATAAAGAGGCCACACCCACTTGCTATGTCATCATATTATGAGGTCACAGTAGTCAGAGACTATTAAAAGCCATGCAGCTATCATTTATCCTCATACTCCTGGACCGGACCGCTGAATGAACCCAGTGGACATCGGCGGCGACGCAGAGCCAGGAGGAACCCCATAAAGTGCCACCCCGGCCGTAGGACAGGTAAATATCTATATACACGCTTGCCTGTGAACAGAATGTGTAGTAATGATGGCTTCTTCTTGTCTCAGTTCACAGGCGCAGAAGGCACCATCATAGACGGTGAAGAGGTCTCCACACAGCGACGCCGCGTCTCAAGACTTCAGCAAACCCTGGGTGAATCCAAAAGACTTCTGAAGACTCCACCAAAACCGTAGTGAATCCAAAATATCGCTTGAATGCTTTACGAAACCCGTGCTGAGTACAACATACTTACTGAAGGCTTCACCAAACCCGTGCTGAGTCCAAAAGATGCTAGATGCCGCTGGAGATATCTGTTAATAAACCTAAGGCGCAAATACTCTTCTGTTCTTGTTTTTTTTTAGTAAAACGCCTCAATCTTTTTGTGCTTTCTCTAAGCTGGAGTCTTAAAGGGGGCCAGGGTTCTTCTTGTACACATGTGGGATCTTAAAGGGGGCCGGGGTTTTTCTTGCAGGTATGTGGGATCTTAAAGGGGGGCTGGGGTTCTTCTTGCAGGCATGTGGGATCTTAAAGGGGGGCTGGGGTTCTTCTTGCAGGCATGTGGGATCTTAAAGGGGGGCTGGGGTTCTTCTTGCAGGCATGTGTTCCTGCATAGAGACCACACTGATTAGCTGCAGTACACCACACACCAGAAGATATGGCCGGCATCAGGCTCCTATCGGTCCAGGGTCTATAATCAGCTCATATCTGTAAATACAAAGTGACAAATATTAAAACCCCATTGTTAAACTTTTTATTAAAAAAAAAATAAATCTCCACAAAGTTGGATGGAAATATATGATTAGTGATGGGTGGGACCACAAACACCCGGAATCAGTGCATCCAACAGGGTTTGAAAAAAAACAAACAGAAACAAAAAACATAATTAAAGAAGTAAGAATTATAATAAAAACATCACATTCAAAAATAAGTGAATCCAACCAGCTTTAAAAAAAACAAAAAAAAACAAAAAAAAACAACCCAAGAAACAAAATACAATTAAAGAGAATAAAGAGAAAATAAAACAAAAACCTCACATGCACAAATATCCTGGATCAGTGAATGCAACCCGGTTTTAAAGAAAAGAAAACAAACCTAAAAAAAATACAAAGAAAATCATCAGAAAATTAAAAAACTAATAAAATAAAAACATCACCTGGGATCAGTGAATGCAACTGGGTTTAAAAAAAACGAACAAAAAAACCCCACAATTGAAGAAAATAAACAATATTTAAAAAAAAACAAAAAAAAACTCACTCACATGCACAAATATCCGGGATAAGTGGATCCAACTGGGTTTTAAAAAAAAAAAAAAAAAACAAAACAAAAAAAAACAACTAGAAAATTAAAAATAAAAAAACAGAGACCTCACATGCACAAATATCCAATATCAGTGGATCCAACCGGGTTTAAAGAAAAAAAAAACCAAAACCTTATAAACAAAATACAATCACAGAAAATTTAAAACAAAAATACCTGGGATCAGTGAATGCAACTGGGTTTAAAAAAATCAAACAAAAATTAACCAGATAAAAAAAAATGAAAACCTCATAAAAACCTCAGAAGGCACGCCTTCTCCAAGAAAGGCGTAACTCTGCTTGGAGTCCCCTTGCTGTGTTTTTAAAAATGATCCAAGATGAACAAGTCATTGTTCAGCAAGGACTTTGCTACCCCGGTGTCATCCTGGGGACAGTTAAGGCTGGCGTTTTTTTGAATGTGCTTGATGCAAATCAACATGTCAAGTTTGCAACTGGGGCACAAGTGATGCCACTGAACTGGTGTCTGTGGGGCCCAATTTTTGGAGAAAAGGGAGACTCTGCTTGGAGTCCCCTTGCTGTGTTTTACATGATTTTAGAAGAGCATAACATGCCTATGGCTGGAAACACATCTATGCAAGTAAAATCGGTCCGACTGGGCTGAAAAAAACTCGTCTGATTTTAGTTCACGTTAGGTCCGAGTGCAATGCAAGTGCGATGCTTTTTCTGAATAAATTAATGATTTTACTAGCGCGTGTAATGCGTGTGTAATGCGTGTGTAATGCGTGTGTAATGCGTATTTTTTACTATGTCATCTGCCATTCAGCTCTGCTACATGGCCGCTGACAGCAGACACAGATAGCCATGTAGCAGAGCTGAATGGCAGATGACAGTAGACACAGACAGCCATGTAGCAGAGCTGAATGGCAGATGACAGTAGACACAGACAGCCATGTAGCAGAGCTGAATGGCAGATGACAGCAGACACAGACAGAGCCGCACGATCAGAATGAACTCGGGTGAACTTCACCTGACTTCATTGTCATGCTGCGGCTCTGTCTGTGTCGCGTCCTGATTAGCGGTCACCCGTGAAGGGCTCACCGGTGACCGCAAATCCTCTGAGTGACTGAAGTTAGCAGCCCTCTCTCATACTCACTGATCCCCGATCCCCGGCGCGGCGCTGCACGGCATTCACACTGCTGCAGCGGCTTCTACTATTTTGAAAAAGCCGGCCGCTCATTAAACAATCTCGTATTCCCTGCTTTCCCCGCCCACAGGTGCCTATGATTGGTTGCAGTGAGACACACCCCCACGCTGAGTGACAGGTGTCTCACTGCACCCAATCACAGCAGCCGGTGGGCGGGTCTATACTGTGCAGTGAAATAAATAATTAAATAATTAAAAAAATGGCGTGCGGTCCCCCCCAATTTTAATACCAGCCATATAAAGCCATACGGCTGAAGGCTGGTATTCTCAGGATGGGGAGCTCCACGTTATGGGGAGCCCCCCAGCCTAACAATATCAGTCAGCAGCCACCCAGAATTGCCGCATACATTAGATGCGACAGTTCTGGGACTGTATCCGGCTTTTCCCGATTTGCCCTGGTGCGTTGGCAAATCGGGGTAATAAGGAGTTCATGGCAGCCCATAGCTGCCACGAAATCCTAGATTAATCATGTCAGGCGTCTCCCCGAGATACCTTCCATGATTAATCGGTAAGTTACAGTAAATAAACACACACCTGAAAAAATCATTTATTAGAAATAAAAAACACTAACAAATTCCCTGGTTCACCAATTTAATAAGCCCCAAAAAGCCCTCCATGTCCGGCGTAATCCAGGCTGGTCCAGCGTCGCTTCCAGCTCTGCTGCATGAAGACACCGCCGCTCCTGTCACCTCCATGCAGCAACTGAAGACAGCCGCGCGATCAGCTGAACTGTCACTGAGGTTACCCGCTGTCACTGGATCCAGCGGTGGCCGCGATTAACCTCAGTGACACCTCAGCAGATCGCGCTATTCCCTTCATTAGCTGCGTGGAGCTGACAGGAGCGGCGGTGTCTTCTGCAGCTCCGGTCACCTTCATGCAGCAGAGCTGGAAGCGACGCTGGACCATCCTGGATTACGCCGGACATGGAGGGCTTTTTTGGGGCTTATTAAATTGGTGATGAGGGAATTTGTTAGTGTTTTTTATTTCTAATAAATGATTTTATCAGGTGTGTGTGTTTATTTACTGTCACTTACAGATTAATCATGGAAGGTATCTCGGGGAGACGCCTGACATGATTAATCTAGGATTTAGTGGCAGCTATGGGCTGCCATTAACTCCTTATTACCTCGATTTGCCAACGCACCAGGGCAATCGGGAAGAGCCGGGTACATATATATATATATATACATATACTGCACAGTATAGACCCGCCCACCGGCTGCTGTGATTGGGTGCAGTGAGACACCTGTCACTCAGTGTGGGGGCGTGTCTCACTGCAACCAATCATAGGCGCCTGTGGGCGGGGAAAGCAGGGAATACGAGATTGTTTAATGAGCGGCCGGCTTTTTCAAAATAGTAAAAGCCGCCGGAGCAGTGTGAATGCCGTGCAGCGCCGCGCCGGGGAACGGTGAGTATGAGAGAGGAGGGGAAAATGACCGACAGACTGTGAGAGAGGGACAGAGATAGTGACGGACCGACAGAGAGAGAATAGAGACTGAGAGGGAGAGACCGATTGACAGAGAATAGTGATTGACAGACATTGTGACACATCACTCGTTTCCAGTGTTTTAGGAAACATACGAGAAATGTATTTAGAAAATCGCATGTCACTAGGATGGTGTGAGTGCCGTCCCGTGACATCCGATTATTTACACGCTCCCATAGACTTGCATTGGAGAAACTCGAAGTAGAAAATCGCAAAAAAGCAGCATGCTGCGATTTTTTTCTCAGTCCGATTTGGACTGAGAAAAAAATCGCAAATGCGAGCTGAATCATTCACTAACATGTGTCCGATTCCAATGCGAGATTTTCTCGCATTGCTCTACTGCGAGAAACTCGCAAGTGAGAAGCAGCCCTATATCGGTGTCTCCTCCTCTTTTTACTCGTCCAGCTCTTTTGTTTTCGCATGAGTATATGTCCTTGTCACTTTTCCATGTGTTTGTGGTGTCTTTTGAGTCGTGTGTCACCTTTTGGACACCTTAGAAGGTGTTTTCTATGTGTTTTGTATGTGTTTGTGTTTGCCTACCATTGTTTTCAATGGGGTTCGAATTGGTTCGTCGAATGTTCGATGAACTTGTCCTCCGTTCGACGAACTGAACTCGAACTCTAGAGGGGTGGCTCATCTCTATTTAACTGTTCTCAATAATAATTTTAACCAGGGGTGTCCAAACTTTTACATGCCACTGTATATTCTTATACATAGGGGCAGTATTATAGTAGTTACAGTTAGGTCCAGAAATATTTGGACAGTGACACAAGTTTTGTTATTTTAGCTGTTTACAAAAACATGTTCAGAAATACAATTATATATATAATATGGGCTGAAAGTGCACACTCCCAGCTGCAATATGAGAGTTTTCACATCCAAATCGGAGAAAGGGTTTAGGAATCATAGCTCTGTAATGCATAGCCTCCTCTTTTTCAAGGGACCAAAAGTAATTGGACAAGGGACTCTAAGGGCTGCAATTAACTCTGAAGGCGTCTCCCTCGTTAACCTGTAATCAATGAAGTAGTTAAAAGGTCTGGGGTTGATTACAGGTGTGTGGTTTTGCATTTGGAAGCTGTTGCTGTGACCAGACAACATGCGGTCTAAGGAACTCTCAATTGAGGTGAAGCAGAACATCCTGAGGCTGAAAAAAAAGAAAAAAATCCATCAGAGAGATAGCAGACATGCTTGGAGTAGCAAAATCAACAGTCGGGTACATTCTGAGAAAAAAGGAATTGACTGGTGAGCTTGGGAACTCAAAAAGGCCTGGGCGTCCACGGATGACAACAGTGGTGGATGATCGCCGCATACTTTCTTTGGTGAAGAAGAACCCGTTCACAACATCAACTGAAGTCCAGAACACTCTCAGTGAAGTAGGTGTATCTGTCTCTAAGTCAACAGTAAAGAGAAGACTCCATGAAAGTAAATACAAAGGGTTCACATCTAGATGCAAACCATTCATCAATTCCAAAAATAGACAGGCCAGAGTTAAATTTGCTGAAAAACACCTCATAAAGCCAGCTCAGTTCTGGAAAAGTATTCTATGGACAGATGAGACAAAGATCAACCTGTACCAGAATGATGGGAAGAAAAAAGTTTGGAGAAGAAAGGGAACGGCACATGATCCAAGGCACACCACATCCTCTGTAAAACATGGTGGAGGCAACGTGATGGCATGGGCATGCATGGCTTTCAATGGCACTGGGTCACTTGTGTTTATTGATGACATAACAGCAGACAAGAGTAGACGATGAATTCTGAAGTGTACCGGGATATACTTTCAGCCCAGATTCAGCCAAATGCCGCACAGTTGATCGGACGGCGCTTCATAGTACAGATGGACAATGACCCCAAGCATACAGCCAAAGCTACCCAGGAGTTCATGAGTGCAAAAAAGTGGAACATTCTGCAATGGCCAAGTCAATCACCAGATCTTAACCCAATTGAGCATGCATTTCACTTGCTCAAATCCAGACTTAAGACGGAAAGACCCACAAACAAGCAAGACCTGAAGGCTGCGGCTGTAAAGGCCTGGCAAAGCATTAAGAAGGAGGAAACCCAGCGTTTGGTGATGTCCATGGGTTCCAGACTTAAGGCAGTGATTGCCTCCAAAGGATTCGCAACAAAATATTGAAAATAAAAATATTTTGTTTGGGTTTGGTTTATTTGTCCAATTACTTTTGACCTCCTAAAATGTGGAGTGTTTGTAAAGAAATGTGTACAGTTCCTATGTGAAGCCCCACAGGTGTTGTGTCGGTGCATTACCTTCAGGGACTCCACTCGGCTGGATCTTGTTACAGGTAGGGAATCTTCTATTTGTCGTGACGCCACTCTCAGTATTGCGGCCAGTAGGGACCGCCACTGCAGGTTGAGGGTCGCCTGGGGCTGATGGTGAGTGCAGTTAGTTGGAATAGCCCCCTGAGAGCGAGGCAAGCCCCAGGGCCCTGTGTAGGTGCGTAGTACCACAAGGCGCAGAATAACTCCACACAGGCAGAATGTCTTTCAGGGTTTTTACTCACTTCAGGTGGCAGGGTGAGTAACCCGGGCGTAGCTGGGATGAACCAGGCGGGAACCAGGTATCCTTCAGGCTGACTTGTGAGGGTGACTACTAACTCGCCTTCCTTAGCCCTTGGTGGTTTGGGGTAACCCCGACTTTGAGTCCCTATGGGGGTCACCCAGGGAAGTTGCTGAAGCCTCACTCCCCTTCGTTTGCCGTGTGCTTGTTGCCTGGGCCAGATCACTCCAGCTTCTTGCCTCCTGTGAGCTATGGGCTCTAACTGTGGCTACGTGGCTGCGGCTTTTGTGGTGTTGTGGCGTGGGCTTTGAGAGCCCCACACCGGCAGGTTTAGCAAAAGAAAGCTGGATCTATCTCCGCTTCGGGATCTGCCGCCCGTTTGGGCCTGGTACTCCCTAGCAGTCTCCTTACTTCCCACTCCGTGCTCTCTCTCTAGCTGAGATGGGTTTCGGGTAGCACTCCTAGTTGACCGTTCTCCCCCGTCGGTAGCCACTGCGCGGACGCTGTCAGACTACAGCAGCCCAGGGGAAGGGGTCAGCTCTCCTCGGAGCTCCCTGGACTCTGCTCTGAACCGGCTCACATCTCCTCCTCTCCTGTTCTTGCCTACGCCACCTAGCAACCAGATTCTCTTACCACACCCCTTGAGAGGAGATGGAGGCTTTTGGCCCCCTCCACTATTCCAGTGAAGGTGAAGGCTTTTCCCCCTCCTGGGATCCCCAGGGGTCCTCTCATGGGTACATGTGTGAGACCTGATCACTATGCGCCTGTGTTCCACACCCCGGTCAGCCTTCTGGATTACCTGTATTGTACTGTCCCCAGCA
The DNA here is from genome assembly GCF_048569485.1 of Anomaloglossus baeobatrachus. Taxonomy (NCBI): domain Eukaryota; kingdom Metazoa; phylum Chordata; class Amphibia; order Anura; family Aromobatidae; genus Anomaloglossus; species Anomaloglossus baeobatrachus. The sequence goes on from NC_134354.1 coordinate 227,220,288, forward strand.
TGGGTGCAGTACTCAGTGGTGCCTGACCAGGTCAGGGGCGCCACATTCCCCCTTAGTTATCACCAGCACGTCCTCGGGCTGCAAGACAACATTTTAAAATGCATAAAACATTAAAACATGTAAAACATTTTTAAAAGCACCAGGTACCATACATCACCACCCTCCACCCACAAGTCCGTTAACCCACCCAAAACCCTTTCACGTTGGCCGCGACTTCAGCCACTTCTGGCAGGATGTAGAGGCGGCTTTCATGGTCTGGTGGTCTTCAGGGTATACCTGGCCTGGTGGATCCGCGCCTTCAGCCTCTTCTGGCAGGATGTAGAGGCGGCCTCCACAGTTGGTGCTGACCAGGTACCCTCTTTGTGGTGGAGAGCCAGGCCCCATAAACAGGCATGCTCTCTGGTCGCAGGTGAGCCAAGGCCCTATATACGGACGGGCTCCTCCTGGTTGCAGACGAGCCAAGCCCCTAAACAGGCTGACTCTGGTGGTGGTGGTGCCCTCTGGTGTAACTATTTACACTGCGAGAGTTTGTGGCTATAGCCAGTTCATAGCCTTAAGGTTTATTTCTCACAATAGTTTTTGTGGGCACATTCTTGAACTTTAAAACGTTGCAAAACAAACTTTTTCAAACTGGTAACTTCTTTGCTTCTCTGTACTTTATGTGGATTCCTCCATACCAGGGCTTGGGCCTGTAGGGCTGCGGCACCTGTTGCTTCCTTGATCTCTTTCTTCGTCTGTGGGTTCGTTGTATTTTCTTTCTTCTTCAGTGTCTCTGTCTTCATCTTCTGTTGTGACTGCAGGGCTTCTGCAAGGACTTCTAGGACATGGTACAACATCTAGGGCATACCAGCCTCTTTCGCCTTGATGCAGGGTAAACTGTACAGAGTCTCCTGTACGCAGGTTCCTTCCAGGGTGTCCTCTGGGCAGATTAGCTCTGACGTCTCTTCTATTGACGAAGATACCTTCTTTGATACCAGGTGCAACAATGAACCCGTATCCTGACTTTAGGCTGAAGTCCTCCACTACTCCTCTGCAAAGGGGTCCTCTGGCCTGGGCTTTGGCTCTTCTCAGGAACCTTTTCTCCTGTAGATCTCTGGCCGTGATGTCATCTCTCTGCTCTGGGGATGGCGGTGCAGGGAAAGACTGGGCTCTACTGCGGCGCTGTGTCTTGCGGGCTGGATTCTGCGAAGTGCAGCTTACAAGCTCCCAGGTGAGGCTTTGGGGCAGATCTTCCTCAGCAGAAGGTGTCAGGTCTTCCTCGTCCCAGCGGGAATACGGCAGCATCTCTGGCTCGGGGCATGGATCCACTGCTGGTGGCTCCTGAGTCAGCTCCTCAGTTTCCTGGCCTCCTCTCCCCCTTAGTTCTTTGGAGCACTCCTGTTGTGGCAGCGCCGGGGATGGGTGGTCATCAGCAGGCCCGGGCTGGGGACTCTTTGGCGTGGTTGCTGCAGAAGTCGCCTTGGGGGTGTACGGAGGGAGCAGATACCGATCCACCATCTCTTGTGGGAACTGGGCCTCTAGGTCAGCCTTCAGCTTCCAGTATTCGGGGTCCTCTCCTATCAGGGACTTCCTAGCAGGGACTTCCTTAGACTGGGGAGCGGTGTCTGCTCTGGCCTTGCAGGCCGGGGAAAATGGTGATGCAATCTCTTGGCGGGCCGCGCCTGGCATGGTGGCGGCCTGGTCTTGGCGGGCCGCGCCCTGTATGGCGGCGGCCTGGTCTTGGCGGGCCGCGCCCTGTATGGCGGCGGCCTGGTCTTGGCGGGCCGCGCCCTGTATGGCGGCGGCCTGGATCGGCGTCGCAGCTGCGATGGGATCTGTGCAGGCTGGGCTGGGCGTCGCTGCAGGGACCGGGTCTTGGTGGGCCGAGCAGGGCATCGCTGCGGCGGCCGGGGCTTGGCGGGCCGAGCAGGGCATCGCTGCGGCGGCCGGGGCTTGACGGGCCGAGCAGGGCATCGCTGCGGCGGCCGGGGCTTGGCGGGCCGAGCAGGGCATCGCTGCGGCGGCTGGGTCTTGGCGGGCCGAGCAGGGCATCGCTGCGGCGGCCTGGGCTTGGCGGGCCGCACCTGGCGTGGCTGCGGCCTGGCTCAGCGTCGCCGTGCCGGGCGCCGCTTCAGGGACCGCGGGCGTGGCAGCAGGGGTCGGGGCATCCGGGCCGGCAGGGGTAATACTGGACTCACCCATCGGTGGCAGCATCGGGGTCTGAGTCGTCGCCGTCCGGTCTGGCACTCGTCGTGCGGTTCCCCTCTCATAGGCCTGAACCGCTGCAGCCATCTCCAGAAGTTCCATGCGTTCTTCTCTGATCTGCTCCACGACCCGGGTCTCCAGTCGGTCGCAGAACTGGGCCAGCTCCCGATACCACCAGGCAGCGGAGCCCGGTTCTGGGTTTCTGCGGTCAGACGCCATTTCTTCTGCGCCCTCTTCTGCACGATTTCCCAGCAGTGGACTCGCCGTTGCCTCTAGTAGCAAGCTGTTCAGTTTCCGCTCTGCCTCTTTCAGCAGCTCCTCTCCCAGCAGCAGGCTTCTGGCTCCCTTTCTGTCCCGACGTCTCTGGACGCTTCCGCTCTCTCTACAAGCGAGGTCAGAACTCTGCAGGGGATCTCTGGGTAGCCACACCTCTTCGTGGGCGGTAACTTCTCCCAGCGCGGGCTGCTGTTGTTTTTCAGCGCGCTTTTCATGGTGGCAATATGGCGGCGCTTCCAATTTTCCAAGCGGACCGCCCAGGCACATGGTCACCTGTCTGAACAGGTCTAGTCCTTATCCTGTTCGTGACGCCAGATGTGAAGCCCCACAGGTGTTGTGTCGGTGCATTACCTTCAGGGACTCCACTCGGCTGGATCTTGTTACAGGTAGGGAATCTTCTATTTGTCGTGACGCCACTCTCAGTATTGCGGCCAGTAGGGACCGCCACTGCAGGTTGAGGGTCGCCTGGGGCTGATGGTGAGTGCAGTTAGTTGGAATAGCCCCCTGAGAGCGAGGCAAGCCCCAGGGCCCTGTGTAGGTGCGTAGTACCACAAGGCGCAGAATAACTCCACACAGGCAGAATGTCTTTCAGGGTTTTTACTCACTTCAGGTGGCAGGGTGAGTAACCCGGGCGTAGCTGGGATGAACCAGGCGGGAACCAGGTATCCTTCAGGCTGACTTGTGAGGGTGACTACTAACTCGCCTTCCTTAGCCCTTGGTGGTTTGGGGTAACCCCGACTTTGAGTCCCTATGGGGGTCACCCAGGGAAGTTGCTGAAGCCTCACTCCCCTTCGTTTGCCGTGTGCTTGTTGCCTGGGCCAGATCACTCCAGCTTCTTGCCTCCTGTGAGCTATGGGCCCTAACTGTGGCTACGTGGCTGCGGCTTTTGTGGTGTTGTGGCGTGGGCTTTGAGAGCCCCACACCGGCAGGTTTAGCAAAAGAAAGCTGGATCTATCTCCGCTTCGGGATCTGCCGCCCGTTTGGGCCTGGTACTCCCTAGCAGTCTCCTTACTTCCCACTCCGTGCTCTCTCTCTAGCTGAGATGGGTTTCGGGTAGCACTCCTAGTTGACCGTTCTCCCCCGTCGGTAGCCACTGCGCGGACGCTGTCAGACTACAGCAGCCCAGGGGAAGGGGTCAGCTCTCCTCGGAGCTCCCTGGACTCTGCTCTGAACCGGCTCACATCTCCTCCTCTCCTGTTCTTGCCTACGCCACCTAGCAACCAGATTCTCTTACCACACCCCTTGAGAGGAGATGGAGGCTTTTGGCCCCCTCCACTATTCCAGTGAAGGTGAAGGCTTTTCCCCCTCCTGGGATCCCCAGGGGTCCTCTCATGGGTACATGTGTGAGACCTGATCACTATGCGCCTGTGTTCCACACCCCGGTCAGCCTTCTGGATTACCTGTATTGTACTGTCCCCAGCATGGGTGCAGTACTCAGTGGTGCCTGACCAGGTCAGGGGCGCCACACCTACAATTTCTATCAGATATTTTTGTTCAAACCTTCAAATTAAACGTTACAATCTGCACTTGAATTCTGTTGTAGAGGTTTCATTTCAAATCCAATGTGGTGGCATGCAGAGCCCAACTCGCGAAAATTGTGTCACTGTCCAAATATTTCTGGACCTAACTGTATATTCTTGTGCATAGGGGCAGTAATATAGTAGTTATATTCTTGTGCATAGGGGCAGTAATATAGTAGTTATATTCTTGTACATAGGGGGGCAGTATTATAGTAGTTATATTCATGTACATAGGAGCAGTATTATAGCAGTTATATGCTTGTACATAGGAGCAGTATTATAGTAGTTATATTCTTGTGCATGGGGGCAGTAATATAGTAGTTATATTCTTGTACATAGGAGCAGTATTATAGCAGTTATATGCTTGTACATAGGGGCAGTATTATAGTAGTTATATTCTTGTGCATAGGGGCAGTAATATAGTAGTTATATTCTTGTACATAGGAGCAGTATTATAGCAGTTATATGCTTGTACATAGGGGCAGTATTATAGTAGTTATATTCTTGTGCATAGGGGCAGTAATATAGTAGTTATATTCTTGTACATAGGAGCAGTATTATAGCAGTTATATGCTTGTACATAGGGGCAGTATTATAGTAGTTATACTCTTGTACATAGGGGCAGTATTATAGTAGATATACTCTTGTACATAGGAGCAGTACTATAGTAGATATATTCTTGCACATAGGGGCAATATATTTGCTTATGGGGAGCAGTATTATTTTAATTATTGTCTTGTGCACTTATGCAGTAAAACAGAAGTATTTTGACTGTCCCTATGACGGCAGCCATAATGTCACCATTAATAGTGCCAGTGACACCCTTCCCCCCCCCCCCCCCCCCCGGAGCCTCGCTCGCTGAGTAAATAATGGAGCTCGCTGAGTAAATAATGAAGCCTCGCTGAGTAAATAATGGAGCCTCGCTGAGTAAATAATGGAGCCTCGCTGAGTAAATAATGGAGCCTCGCTGAGTAAATAATGGAGCCTCACTAAGTAAATAATGGAGCCTCACTAAGTAAATAATGGAGTCTCGCTAAGTAAATAATGCAGCCTCACTAAGTAAATAATGCAGCCTCGCTCGCTGACTAAATAAAGGGGCCACACCCACTTGCTATGTCATCATATTATGAGGTCACAGTAGTCAAAGACTATTAAAAGCCATGCAGCTATCATTTATCCTCATACTCCTGGACCGGACCGCTGAATGAACGCAATTGACATTGGCGGCGACGCAGAGCCAGGAGGAACCCCATAAAGTGCCACCCCGGCCGCAGGACAGGTAAATATCTATATACACGCTTGCCTGTGGACAGAATGTGTAGTAATGATGGCTTCTTCTTGTCTCAGTTCACAGGCGCAGAAGGCGCCATCATAGACGGTGAAGAGGTCTCCACACTGCAGCGCTGCGTCTCAAGACTTCAGCAAACCCTGGGTGAATCCAAAAGACTTCTGAAAACTCCACCAAAACCGTAGTGAATCCAAAATATCGCTTGAAGGCTTTACGAAACCCGTGCTGAGTCCAAAATACTTACTGAAGGCTTCACCAAACCCGTGCTGAGTCCAAAAGACGCTGGATGCCGCTGGAGATATCTGTTAATAAACCTAAGGCGCAAATACTCTTCTGTTCTTGTTTTTTTTTTAGTAAAACGCCTCAATCTTTTTGTGCTTTCTCTAAGTTGGACTCTTAAAGGGGGCCAGGGTTCTTCTTGTACACATGTGGGATCTTAAAGGGGGCCGGGGTTTTTCTTGCAGGCATGTGGGATCTTAAAAGGGGGCTGGGGTTCTTCTTGCAGGCATGTGTTCCTGCATAGAGACCACACTGACTAGCTGCAGTACACCACACACCAGAAGATATAGCCGGCATCAGGCTCCTATCGGTCCAGGGTCTATAATCAGCTCATATCTGTAAATACAAAGTGACAAATATTAAAACCCCATTGTTAAACTTTTTATTAAAAAAAAAAAAAAAAAAATCTCCACAAAGTTGGATGGAAATATATGATTAGTGATGGGTGGGACCACAAACACCCGTAATCAGTGCATCCAACAGGGTTTGAAAAAAACCAAACAGAAACAAAAAACATAATTAAAGAAGTAAGAATTATAATAAAAACATCACATTCAAAAATAAGTGAATCCAACCAGCTTTAAAAAAAAACAAAAAAAACAACCCAAGAAACAAAATACAATTAAAGAAAATAAAACAAAAACCTCACATGCACAAATATCCTGGATCAGTGAATGCAACCCGGTTTTAAAGAAAAGAAAACAAACCTAAAAAAAACAAAATACAAAGAAAATCATCAGAAAATTAAAAAATAATAAAATAAAAACATCACCTGGGATCAGTGAATGCAAGTGGGTTTAAAAAAACAAACAAAAAAACCCCACAATTGAAGAAAATAAACAAAATTTAAAAAAACAAAAAAAAAACTCACTCACATGCACAAATATCCGCGATAAGTTGATCCAACTGGGTTTTTAAAAAAAAAAAACAACAAAAAAAACAACTAGAAAAATAAAAAAACAGAGACCTCACATGCACAAATATCCAATATCAGTGAATCCAACCGGGTTTAAAGAAAAAAAAAAACAAAACCTTATAAACAAACAAAATACAATCACAGAAAATTTAAAACAAAAATACCTGGGATCAGTGAATGCAACTGGGTTTAAAAAAATCAAACAAAAGAAAAAAACAAAAACAGAAAATTAACAAGATTAAAAAAAAATAAAAACCTCATAAAAACCTCAGAAGGCACGCCTTCTCCAAGAAAGGCGTGCCTGCGCTACACAAGCATGTCGCACACATCACCGCTTCCTTGAGAAACTCTGTGTGACAGGGTGCATTTCACCACCGATACTTGGACCAGTAAGCATGGACAGGGGCGTTACATGTCGTTGACTGGGCACTGGGTAACTATGGTGAGAGATGGAGAAGGGTCTGCTGTACAAGTCTTGCCGTCCCCACGAGTTGTGCGTCAATCCTCTGTATCTCGAAGTTCCTCCACTGCTTCTGCCTCCTCAACCTCGTCTGGGTCCTCCACCTCCGCCCAAAGCCTGTCTGGTCAGGCCACCCGCATTGTAACTGCGCACAAGGAATCCCGCACACCTCCTTACTATGCTGGCAGCAGAGCTCAACGGCATCAGGCGGTCTTTACGTTGAAATGTCTGGGAAATAAGAGTCACACAGCTGAGGAGTTGTTGTCAGCTCTGGAGACCAAGTTTAGTAAATGGTTGTCTCCACTCAACCTGCAGCCAGGGAAGGCCGTGTGTGACAATGCTGAAAACCTGGGTGCGGCCCTTCGCCGGGGCAAGGTGACACACGTGCCTTGTATGGCTCATGTGTTGAACCTTGTTGTCCAGCAATTTTTAACCCACTATCCTGGCCTAGATGGGCTTCTGCACAGGGCACGGTCACTCTCTGCTCACTTCCGCCGTTCAACCGGCGCAGCTGACCAACTTGCATCGCTCCAGAAATCTTTCGGCCTGCCGGTTCACCGCCTGAAATGCGATGTAGCGACACGCTGGAATTCGACTCTCCACATGTTGCAGCGACTGTGGCAGCACTGCCAAGCCCTGGTGCAATACGTTATGACATATAGCCTAGGCCAACAAGATGCAGAGGTGGGGCAGATCACGCTGCTGGAGTGGTCTCAGATCAAGGACCTATGCACCCTTCTGCACAGTTTCGACATGGCGACGAATATGTTTAGCGCTGACAATGCCATTATCAGCATGACAATTCCAGTCATTTACATGCTGGAGCACACTCTAAACACTATTCGGAGTCAGGGGGTGGGACAAGAGGAAGGGGAGGAAGTACAGGAGCATTCGATTTACAAGGTCCAGACGTTCAGCATCACCAAGGCGGCAGGCATGGGACGGTGGGGGAGAGGGATTAACAAGGGCACATGGTAGCAGCCAAACTGTTGAGGAAGGTGTGAGCCCAGGAAGAAATGGAGGACGAACTGTCGATGGGCATGGAAGACTCAGCAGATGAGGGAGACTTTGGTCAAATTTCGGTTGTTCAAGGTAGGGGGAGATGTCAGAGGAAGGAAGCATGGTTATCACCTCGCCACCACAAACACAGCAAGGACTTGGTCCGCATGGATGCGCAAGACACATGAGCGCCTTCTTGCTGCACTACCTACACTAATGACACTCGGATTGTCCGAATTAGAAGTAATGATGACTACTGGGTTGCCACACTCTTAGATCCCCGGTACAAGTCCAAATTTGGCGAAATAATTCCAGCCATAGAAAGGGACGCACGAATGCAGGAGTATCAGCAGAAGCTGTTATGCAATCTTAGCTCGGCTTTTCCACCAAACACCAGTGGTGCACAGAGTGAATCTCCCAGTTGTAACTTGCCAAGCATGGGACTGTCTCGTCATCAACAGTCAAACCGTACCAGCAACACCGTATCTGGTGGTAACAGCAATTTTATGGAATCGTTTCATAATTTTTTTAGACCATCCTTTGCAAGGCCACAAGAGACAAGAAGTCTGACACATAGTCAACGGCTGGAGAGGATGATACAGGAGTATCTCCAAATGAACATCGATGCTATGACTGTGCAACTGGTGCCTTGCTCATTTTGGGCTTCCAATCTTAAAAAAATGGCCTGAGCTCGTCACTTACGCCTTGGAGATCTTGTCGAGTCCCGCAGCCAGCGTTGTCTCGAAACGTGTCTTCAGTGCTGCTGGGTGTGTGCTGACAGATAAGCGCACGCGTCTGTCCAGTGAAAATGTGGACAGACTAACGTTCATCAAGATGAACAAGTGATGGATCAGCAAGGACTTTGCTAACCCAGTGTCACAGTGGGGACAGTTAAGGATGGCGTATTTTTGAATGTGCTTGATGCAAATCAACATGTCAAGTTTGCAACTGGGGCACAAGTGATGCCACTGAAGTGGTGTCTGTGTGTGTGGCCAAATTTTGGAAAAAAGGGAAACTCTGCTTGGAGTCCCCTTGCTGTGTTTTTAAAAATGATCCAAGATGAACAAGTCATTGTTCAGCAAGGACTTTGCTACCCCTGTGTCATCCTGGGGACAGTTAAGGCTGGCGTTTTTTTGAATGTGCTTGATGCAACTCAACATGTCAAGTCTGCAACTGGGGCACAAGTGATGCCACTGAACTGGTGTCTGTGGGGCCCAATTTTTGGAGAAAAGGGAGACTCTGCTTGGAGTCCCCTTGCTGTGTTTTACATGATTTTAGAAGAGCATAACATGCCTATGGCTGGAAACACATCTATGCAAGTAAAATCGGTCCTACTGGGCTGAAAAAAACTCGGCTGATTTTAGTTCACGTTAGGTCCGAGTGCAATGCAAGTACAAAGCTTTTTCTGAATAAATTAATGATTTTACTAGCGTGTGTAATGCGTGTGTAATGCGTATTTTTTACTATGTCATCTGCCATTCAGCGCTGCTACATGGCCGCTGACAGCAGACACAGACAGCCATGTAGCAGAGCTGAATGGCAGATGACACCAGACACAGACAGAGCCGCACGATCAGAATGAACTCGGGTGAACTTCACCCGACTTCATTGTCATGCTGCGGCTCTGTCTGTGTCGCGTCCTGATTAGCGGTCACCTGTGAAGGGCTCACCGGTGACCGCAAATCCCCTGAGTGACTGAAGTTAGCAGCCCTCTCTCATACTCACCGATCCCCGATCCCCGGCGCGGCGCTGCACGGCATTCACACTGCTGCAGCGGCTTTTACTATTTTGAAAAAGCCGGCCGCTCATTAAACAATCTCGTATTCCCTGCTTTCCCCGCCCACAGGTGCCTATGATTGGTTGCAGTGAGACACGCCCCCACGCTGAGTGACAGGTGTCTCACTGCACCCAATCACAGCAGCCGGTGGGCGGGTCTATACTGTGCAGTGAAATAAATAATTAAATAATTAAAAAAAAACGGCGTGCGGCCCCCACCCAATTTTAATACCAGCCAGATAAAGCCATACAGCTGAAGGCTGGTATTCTCAGGATGGGGAGCTCCACGTTATGGGGAGCCCCCCAGCCTAACAATATCAGTCAGCAGCTGCCCAGAATTGCCGCATACATTAAATGCGACAGTTCTGAGACTGTACCCGGCTCTTCCCGATTTGCCCTAGTGCGTTGGCAAATCGAGGTAATAAGGAGTTAATGGCAGCCCATAACTGCCACAAAATCCTAGATTAATCATGTCAGGCGTCTCCCCGAGATACCTTCCATGATTAATCGGTAAGTTACAGTAAATAAACACACACACCTGAAAAAATCATTTATTAGAAATAAAAAACACTAAGGCTATGTGTCCATGGTAGAATGTTGCTGCGGATTTTTCTGCATGAAAATCTGCGACTTTCGCGGCAAATCCGCACCTTTTTTTTGCCGCGGATTTGCCGCGGAATTGCCACGGATTTTGATGCAGATTTTTTTTTTTTCCCCATTCTATAGCCAAAATCCGGATCAAAATCCGCAACAATAATTGACATGCTGCAGATTTTTCCGGATCAAAATCCGCAGCAAATCCGCCGCGGAAAAATCCGCAGCATGGACACAGCATTTCCAAAATGCCATTGAAATGGCTTGGAAGTGCCGCTGCTGCAGATTTTCGGAAAATCCGCGGCTTTTCCGTGAGAAATCCGCGGCAAAATCCGCGCATTTTCCGCAGCGTGGACACATGGCCTAACAAATTCCCTGGTTCACCAATATAATAAGCCCCAAAAAGCCCTCCATGTCTGGCGTAATCCAGGCTGGTCCAGCGTCGCTTCCAGCTCTGCTGCATGAAGACACCGCCGCTCCTGTCACCTCCACGCAGCAACTGAAGACAGCCGCGCGATCAGCTGAGCTGTCACTGAGGTTACCCGCTGTCACTGGATCCAGCGGTGGCCGCGATTAACCTCAGTGACACCTCAGCAGATCGCGCTATTCCCTTCATTAGCTGCGTGGAGCTGACAGGAGCGGCGGTGTCTTCTGCAGCTCCGGTCACCTTCATGCAGCAGAGCTGGAAGCGACGCTGGACCATCCTGGATTACGCCGGACATGGAGGGCTTTTTTGGGGCTTATTAAATTGGTGATGAGGGAATTTGTTAGTGTTTTTTATTTCTTTTTTATAGTGTTTATTTACTGTCACTTACAGATTAATCATGGAAGGTATCTCAGGGAGACGCCTAACATGATTAATCTAGGATTTAGTGGCAGCTATGGGCTGCCATTAACTCCTTATTACCTCGATTTGCCAACGCACCAGGGCAATCGGGAAGAGCCGGGTACATATATATATATATACATATACTGCACAGTATAGACCCGCCCACCGGCTGCTGTGATTGGGTGCAGTGAGACACCTGTCACTCAGCGTGGGGGGTGTCTCACTGCAACCAATCATAGGCGCCTGTGGGCGGGGAAAGCAGGGAATACGAGATTGTTTAATGAGCGGCCGGCTTTTTCAAAATAGTAAAAGCCGCCGCAGCAGTGTGAATGCCGTGCAGCGCCGCGCCGGGGATCGGGGAACGGTGAGTATGAGAGAGCAGGGGAAAATGACCGACAGACTGTGAGAGAGGGACAGAGATAGTGACGGACCGACAGAGAGAGAATAGAGACTGAGAGGGAGAGACCGATTGACAGAGAATAGTGATTGACAGACATTGTGACACATCACTCGTTTCCAGTGTTTTAGGAAACATGCGAAAAATGTATTTAGAAAATCGCATGTCACTAGGATGGTGTGAGTGCCGTCCCGTGACATCCGATTATTTACACGCTCCCATAGACTTGCATTGGAGAAACTCGCAGTAGAAACTCGCAAAAAAGCAGCATGCTGCGATTTTTTTCTCAGTCCGATTTGGACTGAGAAAAAAATCGCAAATGCGAGCTGAATCATTCACTAACATGTGTCCGATTCCAATGCGAGATTTTCTCGCATTGCTCTACTGCGAGAAACTCACAAGTGAGAAGCAGCCCTATATCGGTGTCTCCTCCTCTTTTTACTCGTCCAGCTCTTTTGTTTTCGCATGAGTATATGTCCTTGTCACTTTTCCATGTGTTTGTGGTGTCTTTTGAGTCGTGTGTCACCTTTTGGACACCTTAGAAGGTGTTTACTATGTGTTTGTATGTGTTTGTGTTTGCCTACCATTGTTTTCAATGGGGTTCGAATTGGATCGTCGAATGTTCGACGAACTTGTCCTCCGTTCGACGAACCGAACTCAACTCGAACTCTAGAGGGGTGGCTCATCTCTATTTAACTGTTCTCAATAATAATTTTAACCAGGGGTGTCCAAACTTGTACATGCCACTGTATATTCTTATACATAGGGGCAGTATTATAGTAGTTATATTCTTGTTCATAGGGGCAGTAATATAGTAGTTATATTCTTGTACATAGGGGGGCAGTATTATAGTAGTTATATTCATGTACATAGGAGCAGTATTATATCAGTTATATGCTTGTACATAGGAGCAGTATTATAATAGTTATATTCTTGTGCATAGGGGCAGTATTATAGTAGTTATATTCTTGTACATAGGAGCAGTATTATAGCAGTTATATGCTTGTACATAGGGGCAGTATTATAGTAGTTATATTCGTGTGCATAGGGGCAGTAATATAGTAGTTATATTCTTGTACATAGGAGCAGTATTATAGCAGTTATATGCTTGTACATAGGGGCAGTATTATAGTAGTTATATTCTTGTGCATAGGGGCAGTAATATAGTAGTTATATTCTTGTACATAGGAGCAGTATTATAGCAGTTATATGCTTGTACATAGGGGCATTATTATAGTAGTTATATTCTTGTGCATAGGGGCAGTAATATAGTAGTTATAGTCTTGTATATAGGAGCAGTATTATAGTAGATATATTCTTGCACATAGGGGCAATATATTTGTATATGGGGAGCAGTATTATTTTAATTATTGCCTTGTGCCCTCATGCAGTAAAACAAAACAAGTATTTTGACTGTCCCTATGAAGGCAGCCGTATTGTCACCCTTAATAGTGCCAGTGACACCCCCCCCCCAGAACCTCGCTCGCTGAGTAAATAATGGAGCTCGCTGAGTAAATAATGGAGCTCGCTGAGTAAATAATGAAGCCTCACTGAGTAAATAATGGAGCCTCGCTGAGTAAATAATGGAGCCTCGCTGAGTAAATAAAGGAGCCTCGCTGAGTAAATAAAGGAGCCTCGCTGAGTAAATAAAGGAGCCTCGCTGAGTAAATAATGGAGCCTCGCTGAGTAAATAATGGAGCCTCACTAAGTAAATAATGGAGCCTCGCTGAGTAAATAATGGAGCCTCACTAAGTAAATAATGGAGCCTCACTAAGTAAATAATGGAGCCTCGCTAAGTAAATAATGCAGCCTCGCTAAGTAAATAATGGAGCCTCGCTGAGTAAATAATGGAGCCTCACTAAGTAAATAAAGGAGCCTCGCTGAGTAAATAATGGAGCCTCACTAAGTAAATAATGGAGCCTCGCTGAGTAAATAATGGAGCCTCACTAAGTAAATAATGGAGCCTCACTAAGTAAATAATGGAGCCTCGCTAAGTAAATAATGCAGCCTCGCTCGCTGACTAAATAAAGGGGCCACACCCACTTGCTATGTCATCTATTATGAGGTCACAGTAGTCAGAGACTATTAAAAGCCATGCAGCTATCATTTATCCTCATACTCCTGGACCGGACCGCTGAATGAACGCAATTGACATTGGCGGCGACGCAGAGCCAGGAGGAACCCCATAAAGTGCCACCCCGGCCGCAGGACAGGTAAATATCTATATACACGCTTGCCTGTGAACAGAATGTGTAGTAATGATGGCTTCTTCTTGTCTCAGTTCACAGGCGCAGAAGGCGCCATCATAGACGGTGAAGAGGTCTCCACACTGCAGCGCTGCGTCTCAAGACTTCAGCAAACCCTGGGTGAATCCAAAAGACTTCTGAAAACTCCACCAAAACCGTAGTGAATCCAAAATATCGCTTGAAGGCTTTACGAAACCCGTGCTGAGTCCAAAATACTTACTGAAGGCTTCACCAAACCCGTGCTGAGTCCAAAAGACGCTGGATGCCGCTGGAGATATCTGTTAATAAACCTAAGGCGCAAATACTCTTCTGTTCTTGTTTTTTTTTAGTAAAACGCCTCAATCGTTTTGTGCTTTCTCTAAGCTGGAGTCTTAAAGGGGGCCAGGGTTCTTCTTGTACACATGTGGGATCTTAAAGGGGGACCGGGGTTCTTTTTTCAGGCATGTGGGATCTTAAAGGGGGCCGCGGTTTTTCTTGCAGGTATGTGGGATCTTAAAGGGGGGCCGGGGTTCTTCTTGCAGGTGTGGCACCCCAGGGTTGCCACAGTAACAACACAAAGGGTTAACTCCCCACACACAACACCAAGACCTCCTGGCCAGAAGGGGGAGACCAAGCTGCTTCCCTGTATATTCTGGTGGGGGGAGGAAATGGTCGGAAGTAGTTTCAGTTTGGAAGTTCAGTGCAGAGCACTGAGGAGAAAGGATCTGTAGGTTGGAAGCTGGCTTTAGCTCACCTCAGGATCCACTGACCAATTCCAGGCCTAGCTTGAGGGTCTGAGGGAAGGAGACAGAGTACACAGAGAACATTCCTGGGAGACAGAGCATTGCAGAGCTCATCCCCAGTGGAGCACACAGAACGGATGCTGGATCCGAGACTGCAGGTTACATGCTGCACAGTTACCACCAGAGAAGTGAAGATTCCAGATCTTTCACCTGTACCACAGACACAAGCAACAAACGCAGAGTTCAGGAACATACTAGTAAGGACTCGAGTTGCCTGTCAGGTCGGTACATAGGAGCAGAGCACAGCAGAGCCGGCTGCATAGTTCACACAGCGGCAGGGCCACAGACACACAGTGCAGAAAAAGGAAGCCAAAACGGCCCGGCTGGGTGGGAGAAGCCCTGAACCCCTCACAGACTCCGTGGACAGTACTCTGCTGAATACCATCACCAGTAAAAGACAAAGAAACTGCAAAACCGTGAGTCTGCCTGTTTATTGTGCTCGTGTCCTGCACTCCCCCCATAGACTACTATCACACTGCCCCGGGGAAAAGGCTCTACCCGTGGGGAGCCGTCCCATCTCAAGCTGCCTTCCATCACCCCGGAGGTTCTGCAGCAGCGGTGGTCATCTCTGATCACATTCCACGGGTGGCGTCACGAACACAACCCCCCTTTTTATTGTGGAACCAGGGAGCACAGACCGGGTCACGACACCGTGATCCCCTTTCCAGAAGCGACCCTTGGCCCGGTTCTGGGTATCCCCTTAACCCCTGGCGACACAACTTTGGCGTCACGAACAGGATGCGGACTGGACCCGGCTGCAACCCGGGTGACGTGTGCCTGTAAAGACTTATTGCATCGCATAAAAGACTTGCACTGTGAATTGTTGCAACAAAGAACGGACTTTAAACTTTGCAAAGATACCTGGAAAAATCCATAAACATCATTGGTAAAATTTTCCAGGCGCCATCTTTAATCACGCCATTACCTGCTACGCGCGGGAAAACATCGCGCCTAAACTAAGACTCCGCCCACCGCTTGCAGAGGAGGTGCGCTCGGTGCTGCGACCCGAACGAAAACGCAGAAAAGTGTCCCAGGCTTGCTGTCAAGAAGACTGGTGAAATTAACTAAGGGGGCGCAAAGATGTCGCAGCAGGGAGACGCTGTTGTACCCGGAGGTGCAGCGGCACCTATCATGCCGTTCCTGATGCCGTACACCCCGGGTGCAGTGTGGCTGCCGCAGTACTCAGGTGAGCCCAACACACTTAATGACTTTATCGGAAAGCTAAAAATCTACTACAGCATGTACCCCCTGACAGAAGCTCAGCGTGTTGGTATGCTTATGGGACAGTTAACTGGCAATGCCCAGCGGGAGGCTACATCCTGGCCGGACGATGCAAAAGACACTGTAGAGCATATAATAGCTGGACTAAAAGCAGCTTTTGAATCCACTGCTGGCAGCCGGGCTAAAATGAGGTTCTTTGGATGCAAGCAAAAACCTAGAGAGAGCGCAAGAGACTTTGCCTTAAACTTGCAGGAGGCGCTCAGAGCACTTAAATTAGCAGAACCTGCCTTAGCCCCTGGAGCAGATAAGCTGCTGATAGACCAATTCCTGGATGGACTCTCATCCCCTTCCCACCGGGGACAACTGAGCATGATGGTGATCCAGGATCCAGGACTAACATTTGCCCAGCTAAAGGATAGAGCCATCCGCCTCCAGCAGGTGGAGGAGCCGCAGGATATAGACTCTGTTCAACACCTTACAGTGGCACCCCAGCAGCCAGTAGTGCCGGTGACATCGGCCATGTCAGCGGCTGTTGCTAACCACCTGGAGCCGATCACTAATGAGGCTCTACATCAAAAGCTTGAAGCCCTTACAGACACTGTTGCTTCCATGGCTAGAATCGTCCAGGAGCTGCGTGGATCCAAGTCTGCACCCAAGATTGAGCTGGCAACCA
Organism: Anomaloglossus baeobatrachus; assembly: GCF_048569485.1. Lineage (NCBI taxonomy): Eukaryota > Metazoa > Chordata > Amphibia > Anura > Aromobatidae > Anomaloglossus > Anomaloglossus baeobatrachus. The sequence goes on from NC_134354.1 coordinate 227,236,728, forward strand.
GCAAGGAGGATGTCCCATGGATGAGGCCTAGGAGATACCAAGCGACGAGAGGACGACCCAGCGACCGCTACCAGCCGGATGGACAGCCCATTTGCCGCCGTTGCAATGAGCCAGGTCACTTTGCCCGTGAATGTGCTTTAAATGGGGATCCCCTGGGGAGGCGGGCCGCTCCTCAGGAATGAACTCTCAAGGTCCTTCACCCTGGCACGACAAGTATGTGGGGGGACGTCCAGTCATCCCCATCGTGCTGGATGGCATTCCGCTCAACGCCTTGCTGGACACTGGTTCCCAAATATCATCAATTCCGCATGTCCTTTATAAGAGGTACTGGGCTGATTCAGACGTTAGCAGTGGTCCATCTAATGTTGCATTGAATATATGGGCTAGCAATGGTGAATTAGTACCACAGGTTGGTTTCAGAGAAATGACCATTAAGATTGGGAGAGTAGAATTGCAGAATCAGGGTATTATCATTGTTGATGTTGACCGACGAGAACGTGAACCAACTATGCTGCTAGGAATGAATGTAATTGAAAATTGTTTTGCAGAGGTAATTACTGTCTTGCAGCAGATCGTCGAGACTGCCAAACCTGGGCAACAGAGACTCCTGCAGAAGGAAATTAAAGCCTTGATGCTGAAGCAGCAGGTAGAAATGTCAGGAGGTGAAATTGGCAGTGCAAGGGTAAGTGACCCAATACCTATTGTAATTCCTCCCAAAACTGAAATGCTGGTCTGGTGTAGAGCCGCAATAGGCATCAGAGGGCGAGACTATCAGGCCCTGGTAGAACCCGTGTACTCAGACAGTAGGCCCACTGTACTGACGGCCAGAGGAATAGTTGAGGTACATCGGGGAAGAGTGCCAATTCGCCTTCTAAATTGTGGGGAAGATGAGGTCACCCTACCAAAGTATGCTACCATGGCTAAGCTATATACGGTTGATAACAACGCCATCACCACCGTTGAGCCCTTGAAGCCGTCAAGTCAGGCGGAAGACAATGGCTCAGAGGGAAAGCTGGAGGATTGGTGCCAAAAGCTACATGTAGGTACCGATTCTACACCCTCCCATCAAAAGCATGGAGTATACAGGGTAGTGAAAGAATATGAACAAATATTCAGCAAACACCCATTAGACTTTGGGCAGATCAAAGGGGTAGAGCACACTATACCCACAGGTCACCATCCACCCATAAAGGAGAGGTATAGACCAGTACCACCGGCTCACTACCAATGCGCCAAAGACATGCTCAAAGAAATGAAAGAAGCAGGGGTAATAAGAGACAGTTGTAGCCCCTGGGCAGCCCCACTAGTGCTAGTTAAGAAAAAAGATGGGACCATGAGGATGTGTGTAGACTACAGACGGATCAACCGCATTACACACAAGGATGCATACCCATTACCTAGGATAGAAGAGTCATTGGCTGCATTAAAATCCGCTACTTACTTTTCCACCCTAGATCTGACTAGTGGGTATTGGCAAGTTCCTGTGGCAGAGGCTGATAAGGAGAAGACAGCATTCACCACGCCGATGGGCCTCTGTGAGTTCAATTGTATGCCGTTTGGACTCTGCAACGCACCTGGTACCTTCCAGCGAATGATGGAGTGCTGCCTAGGACATAAGAACTTTGCAACTGTCCTCCTGTACCTGGATGACGTCATAGTCTACTCCAAGACCTATGAACAGCATCTACAAGACCTGGCAGAAGTGTTTGAAGCCTTATCCGGATACGGCATGAAAATCAAGCCATCCAAGTGTCACCTTCTAAAGCCAAGGGTACAGTACCTGGGACATGTCGTGAGCTCAGAAGGGGTAGCACCAGATCCTGAAAAAGTTACCGTGATCAGAGATTGGCCGAGACCCACCAGCGTGAAAGAGGTGAGGCAATTCCTGGGACTGGTGGGCTACTATAGAAGATTTATAAAAGGGTTCACGAAGCTAGCAGCTCCCCTTCAAGACATCCTGGTAGGACAGTCAAAGAAGTCTGCAGCCCGAAATCCTCCTTTCCAGTGGAGTGATGAGAGAGAAGAGTCCTTTAAGAAGTTGAAGTGGGCACTGACAGGAGAAGAGATCCTGGCATATCCAGATTACCATCAACCCTTCATTTTGTACACGGATGCCAGCAACGTAGGACTGGGAGCAGTATTGTCTCAAAAGCAGGAAGGCAAGGAGAAAGTTATTGCTTTTGCAAGCAGGAAGCTCCGGCCTACAGAAAGAAACCCAGAGAATTACAGCTCCTTCAAGTTAGAACTACTGGCAGTAGTTTGGGCTGTAACAGAGCGTTTCAAACACTACCTGGCAGCTGCAGAATTTACCATCTTTACTGACAACAATCCGTTGACCCACCTGGACTCTGCAAAACTAGGTGCGCTGGAACAGCGATGGATAGCCCGACTGTCAAACTACAACTTTGTCATCAAGTACAGGGCAGGCCACAAGAATGGGAATGCAGATGCCTTATCCCGGATGCCACACTCGGGGAACGTGGAAGAGGAACCGGAGGGACTGGAAGAAATTGAGCTGCCGGCCTTTCACCGTCCTAAGGTGGGACAGTATCAACCGAGTGTCTACCAAAAACAACAGCAGGCAACTCTCAACCCATTAGCACACCACGGATGGGCTGACACACAAGACAGCGATCCAGCTGTGAAGCTAGTGAAAGAACTGCTTACACAACAAGGTGCATACCCTAATCAGAATGCCCCAGCTGAGACACAACATCTCTGGAAAGAGAGAGGTAAATTGTTCCTCTACCAAGGGAAGCTCTGTAGAAGGCACACCAATCCAAAAACACATGAGTTGGTCTGGCAGATCATCGTGCCCAAGAGAGACGTCAAGATGGTTCTGGAAGCTTACCACGACGGTGCTGGTCATTTTGGTTGGAAAAAGTTGGAAGTGCTCTTAAGAGAAAGATTCTACTGGGTTGGCATGAGAAAATCAATTGAAGATTGGTGTAGAAAATGCGGACCGTGCAACCTCAGAAGAAAGGATCAACAGAACCAGAGAGCTCCACTCCAGTCCATAGTAACCAAGCAACCACTCGAGCTAGTCGCATTAGACCACGTCAAGTTGTCACCAAGCCGGTCCGGCTATGTCTATGCCTTAACCATCGTGGACCATTACTCACGCTTCTTAGTGGTGGTACCCGTGAAAGACCTTACAGCTAGAACAGCAGCTAAAGCATTCCAGACGTACTTTTGCAGACCCCATGGTTACCCAGAACAAGTCCTTGCAGATCAAGGTCCAGCTTTCGAATCACAGATCTTCCAAGAATTCTGCAACATGTATGGCTGTAAAAAGATCCGCACAACAGCATACCATCCCCAAACAAATGGCTTATGTGAGAAGATGAACCATATTGTGATTGACCTGTTGAAGACCTTACCAGAGTCAGAAAGAAATCAATGGCCAGAGAAATTGCCAGACTTGGTGGACTTGTACAATCATGTCCCGGTGAGTTCTACAAACTGCACCCCCGCTTACCTCATGCGTGCAAGGCCCGGTAAACTGCCAATTGATTTAGATATGGGAATTCTGAAGCCAGATGCAGAAGTTCAAGAATCCAATTGGGATACCCTACGTCAGCAGCAGTATCGCCAAGTACAAGAGTGCGTAGAGAAAAGTCTCCAACAAGCTAGGGGAAGACAGGAGAGAACCTTCAACCAGCATGCTCTAGCAACCCCATTGCAACCTGGTGACCAAGTTCTCAAGAGGAAACGGCGCACAAACAAATTGGATAATCAGTGGGAAACCACCCCATATACAGTCTTACCATCCAGTATGGATAATCCCAAAGTGTGTCTCATCAGTAAGGATGAAGGAAGGACATCAGCTGTCGTTTCAAGAGATCAACTCAAACCGTGTCCTGAAACCCTCAAGACACCAGAAGTCACCTTACCCGTACAGGTACAACCTGTCAAGAAGGAAGAAGATGTGTTCCATACAGTCTTAGGAGATTTCCCAAAAACATGGCCAAATTACTATGGAGCAGTAGTAGTCCCAATGATCGCCTTCCCTCAAGTGGTGGAACCACAATCAGAACCCATTCCACAAGAAGTCTCAAGACAAGAAGAACTGGAAGTCGAAACCGTAGAGGAAGAACAGATTCCTGGTCCCAGTGAGCTTGCCAGTCCTACAGTCAGCCCCCCATCCTCACAAGTACCAGAAACACCAAATAGGTACACTTCCACCCACACCATTATGCTAAGTACACCCAGTACACCAACAGTACGCAGATCACAGCGTAGTACTCAGGGTCAGATACCAGCAAGATATAAAGACTAATGTGGAATTGCATATAAAATGTACATATGTTATAATGTTTATATGAAAAACCGTAACAGTTTAGTGTACAGTAAAGGTGAGAGAAGAGTGGTGTAAGGTGGCAGCACGGAGAGTTACAACTTGATCACATTGTTGGTGGCCCGAGGGCCGTGAGGCCTACTGCACTTACGACCAGAGTAGAGACACCTTTAAGAAGTGTTTGTTGATTGAAATGTTTATTTAATTGCAACGTTAAGACCAAAAGCCCAGTACCTACAGAGACTATACTGTATGAACACTTACATATTTTTGAACATTTTGGACTCTTTTTGAGCTTTAAGGTTTTTGTATTTTTTCCTTTTGAGACTCTGTATATATATAATTGTTGTGATAACTTGTTTGTTTGTTTCACAGTCCCGGAGTACTGTTCTTCACTAAGGGGGAATGTGGCACCCCAGGGTTGCCACAGTAACAACACAAAGGGTTAACTCCCCACACACAACACCAAGACCTCCTGGCCAGAAGGGGGAGACCAAGCTGCTTCCCTGTATATTCTGGTGGGGGGAGGAAATGGTCGGAAGTAGTTTCAGTTTGGAAGTTCAGTGCAGAGCACTGAGGAGAAAGGATCTGTAGGTTGGAAGCTGGCTTTAGCTCACCTCAGGATCCACTGACCAATTCCAGGCCTAGCTGAGGGTCTGAGGGAAGGAGACAGAGTACACAGAGAACATTCCTGGGAGACAGAGCATTGCAGAGCTCATCCCCAGTGGAGCACACAGAACGGATGCTGGATCCGAGACTGCAGGTTACATGCTGCACAGTTACCACCAGAGAAGTGAAGATTCCAGATCTTTCACCTGTACCACAGACACAAGCAACAAACGCAGAGTTCAGGAACATACTAGTAAGGACTCGAGTTGCCTGTCAGGTCGGTACATAGGAGCAGAGCACAGCAGAGCCGGCTGCATAGTTCACACAGCGGCAGGGCCACAGACACACAGTGCAGAAAAAGGAAGCCAAAACGGCCCGGCTGGGTGGGAGAAGCCCTGAACCCCTCACAGACTCCGTGGACAGTACTCTGCTGAATACCATCACCAGTAAAAGACAAAGAAACTGCAAAACCGTGAGTCTGCCTGTTTATTGTGCTCGTGTCCTGCACTCCCCCCATAGACTACTATCACACTGCCCCGGGGAAAAGGCTCTACCCGTGGGGAGCCGTCCCATCTCAAGCTGCCTTCCATCACCCCGGAGGTTCTGCAGCAGCGGTGGTCATCTCTGATCACATTCCACGGGTGGCGTCACGAACACAACCCCCCTTTTTATTGTGGAACCAGGGAGCACAGACCGGGTCACGACACCGTGATCCCCTTTCCAGAAGCGACCCTTGGCCCGGTTCTGGGTATCCCCTTAACCCCTGGCGACACACAGGCATGTGGTATCTTTAAGGGGGGTTGGGGTTCTTCCTGCAGGCATGTGTTCCTGCATAGAGACCACACTGATTAGCTGCAGTACACCACACATCAGAAAATATGGCCGGCATCAGGCTCCTATCGGTCCAGGGTCTATAATCAGCTCATATCTGTAAATACAAAGTGACAAATATTAAAACCCCACTGTTAAATTTTTATTAAAAAAAAAAAATCTTCACTAAGTTGGATGGAAATATATGATTAGTGATGGGTGGGACCACAAACACCCAGAATCAGTGCATCCAACAGGGTTTGAAAAAAAACAAACAGAAACAAAAAACAAATAATTAAAGAAGTAAGAATTATAATAAAAACATCACATTCAAAAATAAGTGAATCCAACCAGGTTTAAAAAAACAAACAAACAAAAAAAAAAACCCAAGAAACAAAATACAATTAAAGAGAATAAACAGAAAATAAAACAAAAACCCTACATGCACAAATATCCTGGATCAGTGAATGCAACCCGGTTTTAAAGAAAAGAAAACAAACCTAAAAAAAACAAAATTCAAAGAAAATCAACAGAAAAGTAAAAAATAATAAAATAAAAACATCACCTGGGATCAGTGAATGCAACTGGGTTTAAAAAAAAACGAACAAAAAAAACCCACAATTGAAGAAAATAAACAAGATTAAAAAAAAAACAAAAAAAACCCTCACTCACACATGCACAAGTATCCGGGATAAGTGGATCCAACTGGGTTTAAAAAAAAAACAACCAAAAAAAACACAAATAGAAGATTAAAAATAAAAAAACAGAGACCTCACATGCACAAATATCCAAGATCAGTGGATCCAACCAGGTTTAAAGAAAAAAAAACCAAAACCTTGTAAACAAAATACAATCACAGAAAATTTAAAACAAAAATACCTGGGATCAGTGAATGCAACTGGGTTTAAAAAAAACAAACAAAAGAAAAAAACAAAAACAGAAAATTAACAAGATTAAAAAAAAAATAAAAACCTCATAGTATATCTGGGATGATTGAATTCAACTGGGTTTAGAAAAAAAAAAAAACAAAAAAAAAACCACAGAATTAAAAATAAAAAACAGAGACCTCACATGCACAAACATCCAAGATCAGTGAATGCAAATGGGTTTAAAAAAATAAAAAACAAAAAAAAATACAATCAAAGAGAATAGAAAATTATAATAAAATAAATAAAAACATCGCATGCAAAAATACCCGGGATCAGTGAATCCAACCAGGTTTAAAAAAAAACCCCAACAAAAACAAAACCCCCAAAAAACAAATAAAATGCAATAAAAATAAATAAACCAAAAATTAAAAAAAAATCTCACATCCACCAATATCCGGGAACAGTGAATCCAACCAGATTTAAAGAAAAAAAAACAAAATCAAAAACATAATACAATCAAAGAAAATAAAATGAAAACCTCACGGTTTTTTTTGTACTTCATACAAACAATTCAAATATTATAGAGAAACGATGGAGGAAAAAAAAGTGAAATAGCCTTTTTTTTTTCTTCCCAAAAAGGGTTGAAGTGTACACTTCCTTGTGTGATATATGTCTCATTGTAGATAACAAGAGAAGAAAGGGAGATGCGCTGGGTGATACCTGGTGATAAGGGAGATTAGTAATGCCCAGAGGCTGCTTACCTTGGAGGGTTGCACACCCGTGGCACAACCCTGGTTGATGCAGTCAGAGGAAAAACAAAGTCCCGCTGGAGCCTGGAGCTGTGTGTGATCACGGGGAGCAGCGTGGACTGACTCCTTCTGGGTGGATCACGTGGCCGCGGGCACCCAGGTCTCGGCAGTCAGGACAACCCGGTAACCGCAACAGCCAAGGAGCGAGGAGCTGGCAGTAATTAAAGGGATTCACTGCTTCCAGAGCTGTTTCTGCCGTAGATCCCTCAGGGGGATAAGGTGAGTGGGAGTAACTAATTAGCGGTCAAATTAGGAGCGCTAGGAGGCAGGAATCAGGGATGACAAAAGTTTTTTTGAAATAAAAAACTTTTTATTCAACTAAAATACCCTCTAATGGCCACAACGCGTTTCAACTGCTATTTTGCTGTCTTCATCAGGTAATTGAAGGGAATGGACTATGGGGGTAACATATATAGCTAAAAAACAAAGATGATTGGGCAGCTTCACACGCACTTACCTGGTCGGCGACGTCGCTGTGACGCCGAACGCACCGCCTCCTTGAAGGAGGGATTCTTCTTCAGTCACCGCGACGTCACTAATCGGCCGGCCAATAGAAGCGGAGGGGCGGGGATGAGCGGGCTGTAAACATCCCGCCCACCTTCTCCCTTCCGCATTGCCGGTGGACATCGGGCGTAGGTAAGGAGATGTTTGTCGCTCCTGCGGCTTCACACACAGCGATGTGTGGAGCTGTAGGAATGACAAACAACATCGTGCCTGCGGATGCACTGACATTATGAAAATGAACAACGTGACACAGATCACCGATTTTTGACTGTTTCACGCTCGTTCATCTTCTCTCCTAGGCTTTACACGTTGCAACGTCGTTACCGGCGCCAGATGTACGTCACTTTCGATTTGAGCCCAATGATATCGCAGTAGCGATGTCGCAACGTGCAAAGTACCCCTTACTCCATCAACCATAAATTGAATTGTCAATCCATGTATGTAATCTACCTATTGTAGTGCACGTGCGGCCTTCAATATGTGGGCCGCACGGTGCAGACAATGCACGCCCGACTCAATAAAAATAGACATAATATTCGGACAGGCTACCAGCTTCATAGCCTGTCCAAACATTATAGCAACTTCCATGGTAGAGACCCTAAATTGATGGAACTCATTGTTATAGATAAGGTAACTAAAACTGACCCCGATCGGTTTAATGGTTTAATAAAAAAAGAGAGCTACCGGATCTTCAAATTGGGGACATTGGCCCCTGAGGGGCATAACTTCACCATTGACAATGTCGCAAAACATTAGTTCAAAATCTTAGATGAATTAAATTTGACCAGATTAAATTCTAGTAATTTTGGCTCCCCTCTCCAATCGCTTTTATGGCACTATTGGGATACCGTGTTAATAAGGTGTTTGTTAGCAGGGTGCCGATTGTATGGAATCCAATTTCACAGTAAAGCTATCTGGGCGATACATGCTCATCCGTGCGCGGCAACCATGCGCACGCGTGGGAACGTTTTCGCCTTGTGTTTTGTCATCTCTGCTTGTTTTGTGTTTTTTTATGAAATGCTGACCAGGACCTTAATGGTTAAATTTTGGCTTTAATCATGATTAGTTATACCACCCAATCATCTTTGGTTTTTTTAGATGCCGGGTATACTCTGCAGCATATGCCCCTGGACTAGTCAGGGCATCACAGGGTACTGCACTTTATTTATCTCTTAGTGCAGGACTCAACCCCCCATGGTTCTGCGTTCCCAACCTATGGTGCTGCCTCTATCAGCATCCAAATCCCAACCACACCTCACACCACACCCTGCCAGACACACCAGTGGGCTGCTAAGCTGGAATAGGGCCGCGCACCTAGGTGTCAGGTAGACTGGTGGGAGGGAGGAGAGGAGAGGAATCGGCTCCAGGGGAGCAAAGGGAGAGGAAGCAGGAGTTGAGTGTAGCCCTCGAATCGTGAGGACCTAGGGGAGCATGTGGCTCCCGGGGAGTTACAGGTTGGGTCGCAGATGGTGGTCTGGGACCGGAGGAGTCGGAAACCTGGTCACAGGGTATTGAGGCTGGATGCCTGGACCTGGTCTTGGAGGACGGGAGGCATATGAGTCTAATAACCGGTCTGGGACCAAAATCATGGCGGGGTACTGGATCCTAGGTCAGGGAGTAGCTTCAAGCAAACCCGATAATTAACCTGCAGAGGATAATGACTTTATGGACTGTCCCCAAGAAGCTCAGAGATCAGGGGCACTAGCGCAACTGTGACGCCCTGGAGCCGCCAGGTGGTCACAGAGAAACAATACACCCGACATAACACCATCCCACATCAGGTACCATCTGCCACAAAATCCTAGCCACACCCCTCAGGGTAGGAAGGACACACCAGTTGGCGGGACCAGGCGGATTGGGAGCGCCCACCTATGGGTCTTGAGGATCCGGGGGAGGGAACCAGTCAGTGAAAGTCATAGTCTTGAAGTGACAGTTGGCGGAGAGAGTGGAAGTTGAAGTGGAAGTCGGAGCCTAGTGAAGGTTAGCCAGAATAGTGGCCCTGGTCTACTGGCTAGGTGGCAAGCAGTGGGCCATGTACAAAGGCGACGGGAGTCCGGTCGCGGGAAATCTAAAGTGGACCGGGGCAGGGATGGAGCTCGCCAGTACCGACAGCGGAGATCCGGTCCGGAAACCGTGCACAGGCGGGGTACCTGGACCCTAGTTAGAAGACGGTTGCAAGCCTCTTCTCTAATTAACCAGACCGGGGACAAGGTTCCAGACGTTGTTCCAAAGTGTGAGCGCAGATAGAGCGAAATAGCAGCCCACCGCGGGGGATAGGGTATCCGCAAGCACCCACTGAGATCCCAAGTGTCAGTTTTCGCGGGCACGTCTCCCGACCAGAACAGACCGGGAGCGGACTTCCCCATTCCATATGAGGTTGTCCAGAATAGACAAAGTACAGAGTGCCCGAGGAAGGGACATTGGTACACCAGCCGGGTGTGGGAAGCGAGTACACCCGGACGCGGCGGCCGGCCACTGACACCTTGGTTTACCAGCAGACTTGTGTGCAATTATTCAACCGTGAGTACACCAAAACCCTCCGGTCTGGCCCGGCACGCCACCTCCGGCAGCCATCGTCTCCCGTGTTCTGGACACCGAGCCCCGGGGCATCCACCCCTACTCACGGAGGGGTTAAACAACCAGCTGCCACTCCATCGCCCCCGGGTGCTCTCCAACCACAGCGGTGGTACTCCATCTTACCACACACCGTGGGTGGCGTCACGAAAAAATCACAACAATCCCCTGTACAAGCCACAACCTCTTTTTTTTTTGATTGTCTGCGCTACCCTCGGTCCGGAGATCCCTCGAGCCACTGCGGCTTGGCTGCTAACGTGGGGGCGGCACACAACGAAGGAGATAGGGCTTTCCAACCCAAGCAGCCCACTGAAATCCCAAGCGTGAGCCCTTGAGAGCACAGCTCCACTACAAACAGTAGGGAGCGGGGCCCGGACAGCTTTATGCCAACGGGCCACCAGAACACTTCAAATTTGTGCATGGAGGCAGGCTCTGGACCACCCGGCAGTACTATAGGGGATGGATACCCGGACGGGCTCCCCCAAGAGGGCAGCGGCACCCAAAGACTTGGTTCACCTTGTTGTAAGGGTTTGCTTTGCGGCCGCATCATCACCAACACTGCCTGATTGAGTACATGGTCCTCCCCTGCTTCCAATCCGCACCCCACTCCCCAACACCACCATCCAGAGTCCCGGGGTCTCCCCTACCCGTGCAGGGAAACGTCATCTGGCTGCCCCCACTCCATCTCCCCCGGGTACTCTGATCGACAGCGGCGGTACTCCCCTTACCGCAAAGCACGGGTGGCGTCACAAACTCTTATCCCATGTAAATATCCCCTTTACATTTGAGTGGCCGCAAGCCCCCGGGTCCAGAGACCCTCAAGCCACAGCAGACCCTGGATCCGAGCAGTTCGACCGCTGCAGGGGTCGCACAATGCCTCACAGATCCTCAACTGGCAACTTCATAAAATAGTACCCGCAAAACGCCAGTGTCAACGTCTACAGTGAAGAGGCGACTCCGGGATGTTGGCCTCAGAGCAGAGTGGCAAAGAAAAAGCCATATATGAAACTGGCTAATCAATGGAAAAGATTAATATGGGCAAAAGAACACAGACATTGGTCAGAGGAAGATTGGAAAAAAGTGTTATGGACAGAGAAATTGATGTTTGAAGTGTTTGGATCACACAGAAGAACATTTATGAGATGTAGAACAACCAGGGTCGGACTGGGGTGTCTGGGGCCTACCAGGGGAAATAACTCTAGGGGCCCACCACCCTACAGCTACATGCAAATATCTATTAGCCACTATCCCTATTATTGTGGAGCGCTGACTGTAAAGCACAGGCAGCTCCTGCACATCTCCTGTGCACACACAATAACTCTGTACAATTACAGTAGTTTGCAGTAATGTGATCTTTGGTGACAAGTTATCACCAATCCACAGGTTAGGTTGGTGATAACTTATTGATCGGTGGAACCAGACCAGTGGAAACCGCACCGACCGGAAGATTGGGGAACTCTTATCCCTGACAGGACACTTATATGCCCATTATACAATACAACACTGCGTTTTTGCTCATTGCGTTTTTTAATCAGTGAACAATGCCATTAAAGATTGTTGAAGAAAAAAAGGTCTGATGTCATTTCCTTCTTCAATATGTTCTTCATTCTCCACTAGTGTATGCAGGAGAGCCGACAGCTGCAGAACTACAAGGCTCAGCATACTCCATCCAATAATGTATGCAGGAGAGCAGACAGCAGCTGCAGAACTATAAGGCTCAGCATGCTCCATCCAGGACTGTATGCTGGAGGGAGAGGCAGGGGGAGCAAAACTACAAGGCTCAGCATGCTCCATCCAGGACTGTATGCAGGAGTTTTTTGCCCCCCAAAAAATGACGTGGGCTTCGCCATATTATTGTATGCTAGCCAGGTACAGCAGACAGCTACGGGCTGCCCCCAACCCCCAGCTGCTTATTTGTACCCGGCTGGGAACCAAAAATATAGGGAAGCCCCTTTTTTTTTTAATTTCATGAATTTCATGAAATAATTTAAAAAAAATAAAAAATGATGTGGGCTTCGCCCAATTTTCGAATCCAGCCAGGTACAACTAGGCAGCTGGAGTTTGGAATCTGCAGTGCAGAGTGCCCAAGCTTTCTGGGCACCCCCACTGAGAATTGCAGTTTGCAGCCACCCCAGAAAATGGCGCTTTCATAGAAGCGCCATCTTCTGGCGCTGTATCCAACTCTTCTCAGCTGCCCTGGTGACGGGTGGCTCGCTGGGTAATAATGGGGTTGGGGATAGCTGTGTATTATCAGTTAGCCCTAAGCCCGAAATTCATGGTGTCACGCCAATATTAGACATGGGCACCATGAATTTCTAGTACAGATAAAAAAAAAACAACACACAGAAAAATATTTTTATTAGAAATAAAACACAACACAATTAGTGACTCCATCTTTATTGAAATAAAGAACCCCCCTCCTCCGCAGTAATCCTGGGTTAAGGGTCCCACGCCGTCCAATCCGGATCCAATATCATCTGATCGGTTTGCTGGAAGGCAAAGCGATCAGATGATGTGTCAGGTTCAAGGATGTGTATTGGGTGACATAGCAGCTGATTGTATAAAAGCATTTTATACAATCAGCTGATGCATCAGTGCAAAAACAAAAAATACTCCCGTCTGATGGCTGCAGCAGCTGCCGGTAATCAGTGATGCAGTCTCCTGACGGCATCAGCTGATCGTTTAAGCCGGCGTCACCGCGAGACTTACGATCAGCTGATGCGTCAGGTGATTACCGGCAGCTCCTGCAGCGATGGGACGTGCCCGGGAGCACACAGCTGGAGCTGTGTCCTGCGGTTAGCACAGGAACAGAGGAGAACAGGTGAGAATATACATTTTTTTTTCTTCTGCTCCTTCTGAGCGCTTACCTTTTTTCTGCAGTGCAGCCCTGCACATCCTCTCCTCTGCTGCTCCGCGGCAGTGTGATGGCGGCCGCTGTGTCGGTGCAGGGCTGAGCACCTCCTTCGCCTAAGTCCTGTCACCGGCCGCACTGTTCACATGTACGCGCGTCTGAAAGATGCGCGTACATTTGAAGAGCGGCGCGGTCTGGGACTTCCGCAGTGCAGGATCTACGGTGATATCACATGACTGTGATGTCACCGCAGGTCCATCTGCAGCCGCGCAAACTACAGCGATAGAACGGAACTTGTGCTATCGCTGCAGTTTGTGATTAAAAAGCTGGGGGCCCTCAGAGCGTGGGAGGGGGGCCCATCAGAGCATGGGGGCCCTGCCTACACATAACGCCGGCCCCGAGAAACCGGCGGCACCACGGCGCTATAAAGCGCCCTACACTATGTAAGGCACAGGGGCCCACTGAAGGCCCGGGGCCTACCGGGGGATTTCCCGGTACCCCGGCGGGCCAGACCGAGCCTGAAAACAACTGAAAAGATGCTGGAAGAGTGTCTGATGCTATCTTTCAAGCATGATGGAGGTAATGTGATGGTCTGAGGTTGCTTTGGTGCTGGTAAAGTGAGAGATTTGTACAAGGTAAAAGGGATTTTGAATAAGGAAGGCTATCACTCCATTTTGCAACGCAATGCCATACCCTGTGGAAAGTGGATGATTGGAGCCAATTTCATTCTACAACAGGACAATGACCCAAAGCACACCTCCAAATTATGCATGAACTACTTAGGGAAGAAGCAGGCAGCTGGTATTCTATCTGTAATGGAGTGGCCAGCCCAGTCACCAGATCTCAACCCTATTGAGCTGTTGTGGGAGCAGATTGACCATATGGTGCAGAAAAAGTGCCCATCAAGCCAATCCAACTTGTGGGAGGGGGGAAGCATGGGGTGAAATATCTCCAGATTACCTCATCAAATTAACAGCTAGGATGCCAAAGGTCTGCAAAGCTGTAATTGCTGCAAAGGGAGCATTCTTTGACGAAAGCAAAGTTTGAAGGAGAAAATTATTATTTCAAGTAAAAATCATTATTTCTAACCTCGTCAATGTCTGGACTATATTTTCTATTCATTATGCAACTCATTTGATAAAAAAAAAGTATGATTTTTCATAGAAAAGACAAAATTGTCTGGGTGACCCCAAACTTTTGAACTGTAGTGTATGTACCCATCCTGGTATATATGTCCTAATCCTGGGCATATTCTGATATTTATGCATTATCCTGGGCCCGTCCTGTTATATACGTTCAAACTCTGGGCCCATTCTAGTATATATGTGTACCGCCCCTAAGTGCTCGGCCTGCTCGAATCCGGGGATGATCGTGCCTCGAGGGACCCGGACTCGGGGGCCTAGTGGACACTCTAGAATAAAAAGGGGATATATACAGGAGGAAAGTTCGTGACGCCACCTGCGGGTTGCGGTAATGGAGAGTACCGCCGCTGCCATTGGGTGTATCCGGGGCTGATGGTGTTGGGGCAGCCTGGTGGTGATTCCCTCCACAGGTAGGGAGGCCCCGGGACTTGGGAGGATGATGCTGGGGAGCGCTGTGTGGGTCGCAGGATAGGCAGGAGGATGGGGGCTGCAGGGTACTCACTGAGATCACCATAGTAGTAGCAAGCAGGCAAGAAGAATTCACAGGCACAGATGTTAAACCAAGTCTCTGGGTGCCGCTGCCTCCTGGGAGAACACGTCCGGGTATGCCTCTTCCTATGGCCCTGTTGGGTGATCCGAAGGCCCTCCTCCGTGCACAAGTTGTTAATTTTTGACCCTTAAGGCCCCGTCACACGCAACAATGGATCTAACGATGTATCGCCGGGGTCACGGATTCCGTGACGCACATCCGGAATCGTTAGCAACGTCGTTGCGCGTGACACGCATGAACGACCGTTAACGATGGAAAATACTCACCAAATCATCCATCGTTGACACGTCGTTCATTTTCATAAAATCCTTGATTGTAAAGGACGCAGGTTGTTCGTCGTTCCCAAGGCAGCACACATCGCTACGTGTGACACCTCGGGAACGACGAACTGCAGCTTATCTGCGGCCGCCGGGATGAGGAAGGAAGGTGGTGGGCAGCAGGTTATGGCCGCTCATCTCTGCCCCTCCACTTCTATTGGGCGGCCGCTTAGTGACGTCGCTGTGACGCCGCACAAACCACCCCCTTAGAAAGGAGGCGGTTCGCCGGCAACAGCGACGTCACTAGACAGGTAAGTACGTGTGACGGCTCCCAACGATATTGCGCTAGCAGCGATTTTCCCGTGACGCACAACTGACGGGGGCGGGTGCTTTCACCAGCGATATCACTAGTGATATTGCTGCGTGTAACACCCCCTTTAGGCTTGAAACCATCCAGGTCCCGATCCCCAGTTATGTGGAGCAATGCCCTTGGCTGCAGGCACATGGGATTTTCTGGCCGTTATTTGGGAAGCCTATCCCCCTCGGTGTGCTGGCGCTGCCAATCTCTGGGTGCATGGGAGTAGAACATGAAGACTCTACTCGCTACAGGCTAATTGCCGGGTTGCATATAGCTTCACCCCTACCTGGGGTCCATGTACCCTGCCGTGCTCAGTCCTGGACCGGTTACTGGACCACCAATCCAGTCCACCGCGACCAGGTCTCTGACTCCTGTGGTCCCGGACCACCTGTCTGCAACCTAGCCGTCTTCTAGGGGCTACAACCCCTCCCTGGGAGCTCCAACTCCCTGTGACCTCTCCTCTTGAGAGTCACCACTTAACTCCCTGCTACTTCCTGAACTGTTTACTATATCCCTCCCACCATCCTGTCTAGCCCCTAGGTGGGCAGGCCCATTCCCAACTAGTCCTACCCACTGGTGTTCTGTTGTGACGCCCCTGGACTATCAGGTCGTCACAGGGTATTGCACAATCTGCTCTTCCGTGCAATATCCACCTCCTTCTTGGTTATGGGTCCCCAACTGTATGGTGTTGCCAACATCAACTAATCAAAATCCTAGGTATACTCTGCACCACACCTACCAAACACACCAGTGGATGGCCTGAGTGGAATAGGGTCGCCAACTAGGGGGGTTTGTTAGGGGAGGTCAGGAGTGTCAGGAACAAGGAAGTTGTAGTTTGGAAGTGAAGAAGAGAGGAGGTCAGGAACAGGGCTCCTAAGTAGATCTAGGCAGACGGTAGTCTGGGCCTAGAGTAGCTGGACCCCCGGTCGTAGGGGATCATGGCAAGGGGCACGGAACTATCGAAGAGGACAGCCGGCGGCCTTGCACCATCACCGGGTTGGGACCAGGGCACGACGGGGTACGTGGACCCTAGGTCAAGGAATAGCTTCAGGCAATCTGACATTTGATCCGACGAGAATGGAGCCTTCAAGATCCGCTCTCCACCCACTCCAAAATCGGGGTACTAGCGCAATGAGGGGGATAGAACTTTCCACATAAATGGTCCAGGAAATCCCAAGTGGGAACCCTGAGAGCAAGCTCCCATACTAGCGGGACCAACAGAGAAGTAAACTTAGTGCCAGGAGGCAGGTCTCGGATCACCAGGCAGCACCATCGGGGACGGGACCCGAACGAGCTCCCCTAAGCGGCAGCTGTATCCAGAACTTTGGTTTATCAAGTTGTCAGTGTCAGCTTTATGGACTGAGTGAGTACGCAAGTGACCCCTTCGCACCCAATGGCACTCCCCCTCACCATCACCAAGTCCCAGGGTATCCCCCCTACCTGTGGAGGGTCACAACACCTGGCTGCCCCATTCCATCACCCAGAGTACTCCCAACTGCAGCGGTTGTACTCAAATTACCACATACCACAGCTGGCGTCACAAGCTTTAACACAATCCCCTGTAAAGACTCCCTTCATTTGAGTGGCCGCACGACCCCCCGGGCCGGAGACCCCTCAAGCCACCGTGGATCCAGATCCGAGCAGCCTGGCTGCTGGCATGGGGGCGGCACACTGGCAGGGTGTGGTGTGAGGTGGCTTAGGATTTTGTGTGCTGGTGTTCAGTGCCCCGGGTCAAGGCTCCCAGAACCAAGGAGGGTGGGCCCTGCACCTAAGATAAAGGCAGTGCAGAACCCTGCAACACTCTGGTATAGCCAGGGCGTCAAATATGTACTCATCCTGGTATATATGTCCTCATGCTGGGCCCATCCTGGTATTTATGCCTTATCTTGGTATATATGTTCTTATCCTGGGCCTATCCTGATATAAATGATCCACATCCTGGTGTATAAGGACCCTTTCTTAAGCCCCTCTTGGTATATATGTCCTTATCCTGAGCCATGTTCTGGTATATACAGTCCCCGTTCTGTTTCAAACTCATAAAAAATCCACATTCTACTCACCTCCTTCACCTCCCAGTATACTCTGTAGTAGGTGTGCAGTGGCCAGCAGCTTACATCGGCATGTGCGCTATCTCACATGCAGGGCCGGACTAGCCATAGGGCAATT
Source organism: Anomaloglossus baeobatrachus (assembly GCF_048569485.1). Lineage (NCBI taxonomy): Eukaryota > Metazoa > Chordata > Amphibia > Anura > Aromobatidae > Anomaloglossus > Anomaloglossus baeobatrachus. Next base: position 227,254,524 of record NC_134354.1, read on the forward strand.
CTCGCAAATGCCAGAAGGGCCGGTGTCTGTAGTGGGCTGGTGCCTGTAGTGGCCGCTCAATCTTCAGTCACCGCCGCTCTCCTCCGCAGTTTGCGCTGTGCTGTGTCGGCCCTGCTGTGCGATTCTGCACCCGGCATACACAATGCTGAGGAGAGTGATGGTGACCACAGATCTCTCCTTCCTGATCAAATGTATTTGCATCTCTCAGCTGTAAATACATTTGAACAGTGTAGTGCGGCGCTTGAGTCTGGGCTCCGACGTGCATCAGCGTGATGAGATCAGCACCTTGCTGATGTCATCACACTGCTGCGTGCGCCACAGAGACACGTCGGGCAGTGGTGAGCGCTCCATGGAGGAGCGGAAGATGAACTGTACTAGAGAAGGGGAGAACAATCATGAAAGGGACACAGCTTTCTGAGAGATAGTGGGGTGAGTACTTTATTCAGAGTGGGCAGTGTGTGTGTGTGTGTGTGAGGGGAGGATATTTTACAAAAAGGCACTGTGGGGGGGAAATATTTTGCAGAGGCAGCGTGGGAGGGGTATATTAATGAGACTGGCAGCATGGGGGTATATTAATGAGAGTGGCAGCTTGGGAGGATATTAAGGAGAGTGGCAGTGTCGGGGTATATTAAGGAGAGTAGCACTGTGGGGGTATATTAGGGAGAGTGTCAGTGTGGGGGTATATTAAGGAGAGAAGCAGTGTGGGGGTATATTAAGGAGGGTGGCAGTGTGGGGGTATATTAAGGAGAGCAGCAGTGTGGGGGTATATTAAGGAGAGCAGCAGTGTGGGGGTATATTAAGGAGAGCAGCAGTGTGGGGGTATATTAATTAGAGTGGCAGCATGGGGGTATATTAAGGACATTGGCAGTGCGGGTATATTAAGGAGAGCAGCAACATGGGGGTATATTAAGGAGAGTGGCAGCGTGGGGGTATATTAAGGAGACAGCATGGGGGGGTATATTAAGAAGAGTGGCAGCGTGGGGGTATATTAAGGAGAGTGGCAGCGTGGGGGTATATTATGAAGAGTGGTAGTGTGAGGGGATATTTTGGATAAGGGCAGTGTGTATATGGGTGGAGATATTTTGTGAAGAAAGAACAGCAATTATATATTCAGGGTTGCAGCATGGGAAATATTCATATTAATGGATCAGAATAATGATACTTTTATATTTAAAGGCACTGTGTCAGGAAGTGCTGCTGAAAAACAAAGAGGGAGGTCTTCAGAGACGAGTTGAGGGCATGAAATCTCATGATGGTGTCTGTACTACATGGAAACAAAAGGGATGGGAACGACTCTGATCAGAGATGATGTTACTTATAAGGTACCTGGATGTAAATGTTTATTTGTGATGCTGCCTGCGTCTTATCAGTACTGTGGTTCTTGTATAGCCCGCAGTCTGATAATTGATAACAACAACTCTCAGCATCTCCTTTCCATTGTTAAGGACAAATTGAGAGTTGTAGGTTCATACAATCCAATTGTACATGGGGCTAAGCATGATTCATGTACTGACATTAGTTTTGACGCAGCAGTCGTGTGCTGACTGTGGCTTTGATGCTGCATTCCTGTGCTGATGATGGTTCTGGCACTGCATTCATGTGCTGATGGTGGTTCTGGCGCTGCATTCATGTTCTGGTGGTGGTTCTGGTGCTGTATTCATGTGCTGATGATGGTTCTGGTGCAACATTCATATACTGATTGTGGCCCTGGCGCTGCATTCATGTGCTGATGGTGGTTCTGAAGCTACATTCATGTGCTGATGGTGTTTCTGGTGCTGCATTCATGTGCTGATGGTGGTTTTGGTGCTGCATTCATGTGCTGATGGTGGTTCTGGTGCTGCATTCATGTGCTGATGGTGGTTCTGGTGCTGCATTCATGTGCTGATGGTGGTTCTGGTGCAGCATTAATGTACTGATGGTGGTTCTGGTGCAGCATTCATGTACTGATGGTGGTTCTGGTGCAGCATTCATGTACTGATGGTGGTTCTGAAGCTTCATTGATGTGCTCATGGTGGGTCTGATGCTACATTCATGTGCTGATGGTGGTTCTGATGTTACATTCATGTGTTGATGGTGGTTCTGAAGCTACATTCATGTGTTGATGGTGGTTCTGCACTTGACAATCCAAAACAAGTTTCATAGTTATGTTAAAGCTTAAAAAATAAAAATAAAACTTTGTTTTGAGATTATGACAATTTGGCAAGATTCTGCTCAGTTTCTGCTCCAAAAACAGTGTAAATTAGCGTATGTTTGCACATATTTTTTAAGCAGAATGTCTCCAAATCCTCCTTAAATCTTTGGTTCTAGTGATATATTCATGTAAGTACCTCTTACATGAGGCTGACTGCTCACATCCTCTTGATGTCTGATGCGTCCTTTTTGTTATAAAAAATACAAACTGCTCTTGCATCTGAGGGCTATAATTGTCTGCATCTCTGACATCACATCAGCAGCGCTGTAGCCAATCAGTTAGCTGCTGAGCTCCTTGATTGGTTGCAGCGCTGTCATTGTGATGTGACATCAGCGCTGCAGGCAATAGCAGACCTGGGATGAGTGAATAAAATAAACAAACAATGCAGGGAATGGGTTTACAAAACCGGAAAACCTAAGGTTATGTGCACACAAGGGATTTTAAACTCAAGCAAAACCGCCATGTTTCTCAAGCAGACGATGCTGAAAACCGTTGCGTTTTTTTTCCTGACCCATCTTCTGTGTAGTTTTACAGTCGTTTCCTAGCATCTATGGTTTTCACCATCTTTGGTTTTTCTTTTAGTGTTTTCTCATTGTTTTTGTCACATATTTTTTACTGCACTTTTAAGAAAAAGCGATGGTAAACACAACAAAAAACGTCTGGGCATCTTCTGAGCCTTCCCATTGATCTGCATTGTAAAGCAAAGAGCGTCTGCTGGGTGGAAAACACCAAAAGAATGGAGCGGTGACTTCTTTTAACCACTGGGTGGTTTTAGAAACCCAAAGTGGGTAAAAAATGCTGAAAAGCCTGAACCTCTGCACAGCAATAGATGCATAGGGTCATTCGAGTATATTTCATAGTAGTTTTCATGGTGTGATCTGCCCCCAAAAATGTCATTACACATTCCCTAAGTGGTATGTGTCCAAAATTATCACCAGTGACAACAGCTTCCCTGATCACCTATCTGTAGAATAGGTCATCAAAATTAGTTCAGAGGGACCTGATTTTGTATCCCTGCCCATCAGCTATGTGACCGCAGCATTATGTGGAGAGAAGCATCCTCTTCATTATATGCAAGACCCAGCTCTGTAGGGAAAATAGTGGCTTCATCAGGTCCTGCTACTTAAGGCCTCTTTACACGCTGCGATATCGTTACCGATATCGCTAACGTGCGTACCCGCCCCCATCGGTTGTGCGACACGGGCAAATCACTGCCCGTGGCGCACAACATCGCTCAGACCCGTCACACTACTTACCTGCCTAGCGACGTCGCTGTGACCGGCGAACCACCTCCTTTCAAAGGGGGCGGTTTGTTCGGCGTCACAGCGACGTCACTAAGCGGGCGCCCAATAGAAGCGGAGGGGCGGAGATGAGAGGGACGTAACATCCCGCCCACCTCCTACCTTCCACATTGCCGGCGGCCGCAGGTAAGGTGAGGTTCGTCGTTCCAGCGGTATCACACGGAGCGATGTGTGCTGCCGCAGGAATGACGAACATACCTGCAGCAGCAACGATAATTGAGAATAGGGGGGCATGTCACCGATTAGCGATTTTGCACGTTTTTGCGAGGATGCAAAATCGCTCATAGGTGTCAAATGCAACGACATCGCGAAAGCGGCCGGATGTGCGTCACAAATTCCGTGACCCCAACGAGATCGCTTGAGCGATGTCATAGCGTGTAAAGCGGCCTTAAGAGCAATAAATAGGCCTGAGCTGTAATACTGGATGCAACCGTGACTACATGTTATATGGTCGTGTAAAGGCTGCTTTACATGTGTCGGTTTCTCATGCGATCGCATTTGCGATCGCACCCGCCCCCATCGTTTGTGTGGCACGGGCAATTTTTTGCCCATGTCGCACAATGCTGTAACCCCCCGTCACACGTACTTACCTTCCAAATGACCTTGCTGTGGGCTGCAAACATCCACTTCCTGAAGGGGGAGGGACGTTCGGCGTCACAGCGACGCCACACAGCAGCCGGCCAATAGAAGCAGAGGGGCGGAGATGAGCGGGACATAACATCCTACCCACCTCTTTTCTTTCGCATTGCCAGCGGGATGCAGGTAAGCTGGAGTTCATTGTTCCCGGGGTGTCATACGGAGCGATGTGTGCTGCCTCGGGAACAATGAACAACCGGACGTTCGATTTTTTGAAAATGAGCGACGTGTCAACAATGAATGAGAAGGTGAGTATTTCTGCTCGTTCATAGCTGTCACATGCTACGATATCACTAACGATGCCGGATGTGCGTCACTTACGACGTGACCCCGCCGAGATCTCGTTAAATATATTGTAGCGTGTAAAGCCCGCTTTACACAATCTACAAGTGAACAAAGATATTTCAACACGTGAAAAGTGGGCCTGTGTACCGCCCCAGCATCAGCAGCCAGGCTGCTGCTCGGACCCGCATCTGCGGTGGCTCGAGGAGTGTCCGGATCTGAGAGGGGTCGCGCGGACACCCGGAAAAAAAGGGGGGCATTTACAGGGGATTTTGTGATTGAAGTGCGTGACGCCACCCACGGTGCGTGGTAATGTGGGATACCACCGCTGGCGATGGTATGGCAGCCAGGTGTTTAACCCCTCCGTGGGTAGGGGGAAGTGCCCTGGAGCTTGGTGATGGGGAGAGGGGAGTACCGTTGAGGAGGAAAGGGTCACTGCGTACTCACTCAGTCCAATAATGCTGACACCGACAACTTGTAAACCAAAATTCTTAGCACCACTGTAGCAGGGAGGGAGTACGCTGGGGTCCGTACCTGATGGTGTTGCTTGTTAGCCTGTGACCTTTTCCTTGGCACTGTCTCTACCTGTAGTTTGAAACTAGTCAGGTCCCACTCACCCGTATGGCTAACGGAGTGAGCTTGCTCTGAGGGTTAACGCTTGGGATTTTCTGGACTGTGTATTGAAAAAGTCCTATCCCACTCGTTGCGCTAGTACCCCAATTTTGGAGCAGGTAGAGAACAAATCATGAAGTCTTCACCCTCGTCGGGTAAATTACCTGGACGCGTGAAGCTACTTCCCGGCCTAGGGTCCACGTACCCCGTCGTGCCCTGGCCCATGCCCAGAAATGGCTCAAGACCGCCGGCTGCCCTCCTTGGCAGTTCTGTGCCCCTTGACACGATCCTCTGCGACCGGGGTTCCAGCTTCTACCAGGACCAGACCAACGTCTGCTACCTAGTACTGATGAGCCCAGCTCCCAACCTGTGACCTCTCCTCTCAAGAGTCACTCCACAACTGACTGTCTCCTACATTCCTGACTCTCCCAAACCAACCCCCCAAGTGGGCAGCCCTATTCTCTTCAGGCTACCCATTGGTGTGTCGGGTGGGTGTGGTGCAGAGTGTTTCTAGGATTTTTGATTGGTTTGGCTCTTAGCAACACCAAAAGGTCATGGACCCGTAACCAGGAGGTGGATACCGTGCATAAGGGCAGACTGCACAGTATCTGTGAAGACCTGATAGGTCAGGGTGTCACACTTGTGTACCCCCTAATGCCAGGGCTGAATTTTAGTCCCAGTCCGGCCCTGCACACATCGCTGTGTTTGACAGCGAGAGAGCAACGATCTGAATGTGCAGGGAGCAGGGAGGTGGCGTCTGGCAGCCTGCGGTAAGATATAACCAAGGTAAATATCGGGTAACCAAGCGAAGCCCTTTGCTTGGTTACCCGATATTTACCTTGGTTACTAGCGTCCGCCGCTCTCAGACTGCCAGTGCCGGCTCCCTGCTCCCTGCACACGTAGCCAGAATACATATCGGGTAAATAAGCAAAGCAGTTTGCTTATTAACCCGATGTGTACTCTGGCTAGGAGTGCAGGGAGCCAGGGCTAAGCGGTGTGCGCTGGTAACCAAGGTAAATATCGGGTAACCAAGCGCTTGGTTACCCGATATTTACCTTAGTTACCAAGCGCAGCATCGCTTCCACGCGTCGCTGCTGGCTGGGGGCTGGTCACTGGTCGCTGGTGAGATCTGCCTGATTGACAGCTCACCAGTGACCATGTAGCGATGCACCAGCGATCCTGACCAGGTCAGATCGCTGGTGGGATCGCTGAAGCATCGCTAAAGTGTGACAGTACCCTTACTTCAGCTGCCCTGGTATCTCCAGAGTTAGATCAGAAACACAGGATGAATTCGCGTGCAAGCGCAGCATCGCTTCCACGCGTCGCTGGTGGCTGGGGGCTGGTCACTGGTCGCTGGTGAGATCTGCCTGATTGACAGCTCACCAGCGACCATGTTGCGATGCACCAGCGATCCTGACCAGGTCAGATCACTGGTGGGATCACTGGAGCGTCGCTAAAGTGTGACGGTACCCTAAGCATCCTTTTCTAATCTTAGCACCCCTGGTATCGCTAGTATTAGTTCAGAAATAAATGGTAAACAACAGTGTGAACAACCACTTCTTACCTAAGCACTCATTATCTCCTTTATTAGATAGATAGACAGGGTCAAAATCAGTGTGAGCAGCCTATTTTCACCTAAGCATTTGTATTCAGCATCCTCTGACTCAATACTTTGTAGGACCAGCTTTCGCTCCAATTACTGCTCCAAGTCTTTTGGGGTACGTCTATACCAGCTTTGCACATCTAGTGGCTGAAATCTGTGCCCATTCTTTGTAAAATAGCTCTAGCTCAGTGAGATTGGGTGGAGGCGCCTGTAAACAGCAATTTTCAACTCTTGCCCCAGATTCTCCGGGGGATTTTAGGTCTGGATTTTGATTTTGACAAACCCATGAATATGCTTTGATCTAAACAATTCATTGTAGCTTTGGCAGTATGTTTACAGCCGTTGTCCTGCTTTCATGCCTTAGTTTTGGGATTCGATACAGTGATCTTTTGCTACGTGGTCTGTTTCCTTACCTGATGAGCCACAGCCTGTCCAAATGCTAAAGGGTTCTTTTATCTTTGCTTTTCTGTTTGGTTTGCAGTTGTCCGGTGTTCTCACTTGCTTAGTTCGTCTCTCTTTGTCCTATCACATCCCGGGTGGGGCTATTTACACTCTCCTTTCACAAGCCTTCTTCATTGGCTATATTCTTAGATGGATGGATGTTTGGAGACCAGGTCTTACTGAACTATTCTTGCTGAATTATCTTTATTGCTTTTCCCTGCCGCTTGTTTGTGAGTTTCCCTTCTCAGCATTCTTCCCATTCTGTTACGTTTTGGGTTTGAGGGGTTTCAACGTATTCTATCGTCTTTTGGGTTTCTTCGGGTTTCCTCTATCTTCCCTCTATGACTGTGTGTACATGTTTTTAGCCCTGTGTCTCACTCTCTGCTTGTGTGCACTTCCTTTATGGTTACTGTTGGTTTGCGTTACACTTTGTTTATAGTTGAGGGTGAGGTTAAAGACACTCAGGTCAGCCAATGTTGAGTGGAGGCGTTATTGTGTAATCTTAGGGTGTCAACCTCCGCGGTCAGACAGGGACAAATCAGGGTCCAATTTAGGGCTACCCCTAGTCTGATAAGGGACTTATGAATTGTGGGTTTCAAACCTCTCCTGGTTTGTTCACTCCTGTGTGAGTGATAGGGCTTAAGCCAGCTTTACACCTTACAATTAGGTGTGCGATCTCGTATGCGATGTGACACGCCCAGGTCGCATATGCGATTGAATGAGATTGCACGTAGGTCGTTCATTTGCTGTCACACGTGCGTTAGTAGCCTATGTTAAATTGATCAATTTTGTGTGCGATCCTTTAGATCATGTGTTCTGTGACGTATGCATTGGGCACCCTTTTTTTTTTTTATTTATTGACATGCCAAGCGTGTGTAATGTGTAGGGATGCGTTTTTACTATGTCATCTGCCATTCAGCTCTGCTACATGGCCGCTGACAGCAGACACAGACAGCCATGTAGCAGAGCTGAATGGCAGATGACAGCAGACACAGACAGAGCCGCACTGTCAGAATGAACTCGGGTGAACTTCACCCGACTTCATGGTCATGCTGCGGCTCTGTCTGTGTCGCGCCCTGATTAGCGGTCACCAGTGAAGGACTCACCGGTGACCGCTAATCCCCTGAGTAACTGAATTGAGCAGCCCTCTCTCATATACTCACCGATCCCCGATCCCCGGCGCTGCACGGCGTTCACACTGTTCCGGCGGCTTTTACTGTTTTGAAAAAGCCGGCCGCCCATTAAACAATCTCGTATTCCCTGCTTACCCCGCCCACTGGCGCCTAGGATTGGTTACAGTGAGACACGCCCCCACGCTGAGTGACAGGTGTCACACTGCACCCAATCACTTCAGCCGGTGGGCGTGTCTATACTGTGAAGTGAAATAAATAAATAAATAATTAAAAAAAACGGCGTGCGGTCCCCCCCAATTTTAAAACCAGCCAGATAAAGCCATACGGCTGAAGGCTGGTATTCTCAGGATGGGGAGCTCCACGTTATGGGGAGCCCCCCAGCCTAACAATATCAGCCAACAGCCGCCCAGAATTTCCGCATACATTATATGCGACAGTTCTGGGACAGTACCCGGCTCTTCCCGATTTGCCCTGGTGCGTTGGCAAATCGGGGTAATAAGGAGTTATTGGCAGCCCATAGCTGCCAATAAGTCCTAGATTAATCATGTCAGGCGTCTATGAGACACCTTCCATGATTAATCTGTAAGTGACAGTAAAAAAACACACACACCCGAAAAAAATCCTTTATTAGAAATAAAAAACACAAACAAATTCCCTCATTACCAATTTATTAACCCCGACAAACCCTCCATGTCCGGCGTACTCCACAGTCCTCCAGCGTCGCTTCCAGCGCTGCTGCATGGAGGTGACCGGAGCTGCAGAAGACACCGCCGCTCCGGTCACCTCCACGCAGGTAATGAAGACAGCCGTGCGATCAGCTGATCTGTCACTGAGGTTACCCGCTGTCACTGGATCCAGCGGTGGATGCAGCGGTGGCCGCAGGTAACCTCAGTGACAGCTCAGCTGATCGCGCTACTCACCTCCGCTCCGGTCAGCTCCAGTCAGCAACTGAGTAGCGCGATCAGCTGAGCTGTCACTGAGGTTACCCGCGGCCACCGCTGCATCCACCGCTGGATCCAGTGACAGCGGGTAACCTCAGTGACAGATCAGCTGATCGCACGGCTGTCTTCATTACCTGCGTGGAGGTGACCGGAGCGGCGGTGTCTTCTGCAGCTCCGGTCACCTCCATGCAGCAGAGCTGGAAGCGACGCTGGAGGACTGTGGAGTACGCCGGACATGGAGGGTTTGTCGGAGTTAATAAATTGGTAATGAGGGAATTTGTTTGTATTTTTTATTTCTAATAAAGGATTTTTTTCGGGTGTGTGTGTTTTTTTACTGTCACTTACAGATTAATCATGGAAGGTGTCTCATAGACGCCTGACATGATTAATCTAGGACTTATTGGCAGCTATGGGCTGCCAATAACTCCTTATTACCCCGATTTGCCAACGCACCAGGGCAAATCGGGAAGAGCCGGGTACTGTCCCAGAACTGTCGCATATAATGTATGCGGCAATTCTGGGCGGCTGTTGGCTGATATTGTTAGGCTGGGGGGCTCCCCATAACGTGGAGCTCCCCATCCTGAGAATACCAGCCTTCAGCCGTATGGCTTTATCTGGCTGGTTTTAAAATTGGGGGGGACCGCACGCCGTTTTTTTTAATTATTTATTTATTTATTTCACTACACAGTATAGACACGCCCACCGGCTGCTGTGATTGGGTGCAGTGTGACACCTGTCACTCAGCGTGGGGGCGTGTCTCACTGTAACCAATCATAGGCGCCGGTGGGCGGGGTAAGCAGGGAATACGAGATTGTTTAATGGGCGGCCGGCTTTTTCAAAACAGTAAAAGCCGCCGGAGCAGTGTGAACGCCGTGCAGCGCCGGGGATCGGGGATCGGTGAGTATATGAGAGAGGGGGATAGACTGACATGGACAGAGAGTGAGGGACAGAGATAGTGACGGACTGACAGAGATTAGTGAATGACAGACATTGTGAGGCGCTTCAGAACGCAGCTTTTCAGCTGCGCTCTGAAGCAGACCTTTTTTAAGCTGCGGTGCAGAGCGCACACCTGCGCACATAGCATCAGACACCAAAATCGTATGAGGGATGTCACACGTTACAATTCACTAGTTTCGTACTACCAAACGTCCAATGTATGAGGAATAAACGACGTGTATGCGATCACCGTATTTTCGTTCAATATCGATCGCATGTAGGTTTCACACGCAAACACGTCACGAACGATGCAGGATGTGCGTCACTTACAACTTGACCCCGACGACGGATTGAAGGATTTATTGAAGTGTGTAAAGCAGGCTTTAGTCATAACACCTGCTAGGAAGTGAACCTACTCTGCAAGATCAAGTCTTCTGCGGCCTCTAACATTTTTTACTTCATGATTGCCCTGAATAAAAGCATCCCTATTGCATGATGCTGCCACCACCATGTTTGATATTGGGGATGGTGTTTTAATTGTGATGTGCAGTTAGTTTTCTGCCACACGTAGCTTTTTGCATTTAGCCCAAAACGTTCTATTTTGGTTTCATCTAACCAGAGCACCTTCTTCCATATTGTAGACTTGACCCCTACATGTCATTTTGTGAATTGCAAATGGGACTTCTTATGGTTTGTTTTCAAGAATGGCTGAATACAAATGATATCCCAATTTTCAGATTCATATTTTTAAAACATTTAGAAAACCATGCATCATTGCCCTTATACTTCACAAATTTTGTCTACTTTGTGTTGATACCTGTATATCACATAAAATCCCAATAAAATATATTTTTGTGGGTTTAACAATAAAAAAAAATGTGGAAAAGTTTATGGAGTATGAATACTTTTCAAGGCACTGTACATATACAGTTGCTATGCCTCATTTCCTTTTACTTCTCCATTCTGATGACGTCTGGTTTGGCACATGGAGAGGTAGGCCATAAGTGATGAGAACCATCCATATTTAGGTACAACTTGGTGTGATTAGATGGCTTTTGAGCTGTTTGATCAAGAAATGCTATCTACGTACTATACATTTTTAGCGTTTACATTAATAGTGCAGTTCATGTATTCATTAATCTCAGTGTGCTGACGTACAGCATATGTGAATGTTTTAATATTGGCTATATAACGTATTTGTGCACATTATACATTAAATTAATGCGAAAGATGGGGGGGCTTTTTTTTCTTCATTTGTTAGTTTTTTTGTATTAAAACAAAAGTAATTCCAGAAACTTAAGGAGGATGTCACGCTCCCCGGGTCCCCTGCGCTGCCCTCCGGCTCACCTGTCACGCTTCCCGGCTCCCCTGCCTCGCTTCCCGGCTCCCCTGCCTCGCTTCCCGGTTCCTTGGTCCGGTCACCGCCGCTCCCCGCTCTCCAGCATCCATTGCCAGCACGTCCCCGGCGTCCTGGTCCCCGCTCCCGGCGCCCGTCGGCTTCTCAGCCCCAGCCCAGCCCTGCTGCTTCCTCCTCGCAGCTTCCTGCTCTGGCTTCTGGCACTCGGGCCACGCGCATGCGCATTAGGGCGCGCACGCGGTCATTGACCCTTTCTTAAAGGGCCAGCGTCCATTAACAGGAAATGATGCAAACAGCTACAGGGTATAAAGGGGTTTAATGTCCAAGGGGGCGGGGCCTGATCTTCGTGTTTCTTAAGCTAGGAGTCAGGTCTCCTGGTATCTCTATGATATACTCACCTATCTCTCTTGTAGAGCCGTGCCTGCCTCGCCATCCGGTCCTGCCGAATCCCGAACCCCGAACGCTGTCCATCTGCCATCCTGACAGTCCGTACCATCTCGGATCCCTGCGGTGACCCGTCATCTCGCTCCGAAGGTTCCGGACCCCGCCTGACATCTTCTCGGCTTCCGAACCTGAGCTACGTCACCCGGACTACCATCAGTGACTCCGTGGTCCCAGGGACTTCTCCGTTAAACTCGTATGCACGGACTGTTCTGCTGCCTATAGTGCTCCAGCTACCGGACCCCTTACCACCATCTAGGAGTTCGGCCCAGTGGATCCACCTCCTGGGTCTGCCCGTCCACCTGGCCCTGACAGAGGACCTGTTACCAAGTGAAAAATGGCCAATTTGTATTTTATTCCTTCTGATCACCTGAGTATTCCATCTTTTGATTTTTTTGTTTCTGGCATACAGTTCCAGAGATATTTAATGGTAATTTATATGGTCTTTACATTATCAGTGTCATGATCGTTTCCCCACATGTTGTGACCAGTGACAGCCTTTGGACTGGAGCCTTTCATCTTGCTCTCTTCATTTAAATTGGTCTAATTTCTCTTGGCCCTGAAGTGCTTAAGTGCCAGTTTTGCTATTGCAGCTTTTCCAATGCAATTCCTTACTGAGTGATCAGCTGAACTTACTAAGTAGTCACACCTTTCAGGCTTAAATAGTGGTGTATGCCAGTATTTCTTACTTCTTACTTACTTACTTTCTTACTTCTTTTTTTTGAAGATACAAAGTCATTTGTGTCCTGGCCACCTTTGAGGAAGGTTCTGCAAGGCGAGTTCCTGTGCTCAGGCTATATCTTTGTGTTTGTAAATTTTCCCCGTTTGTCTTTTCTTCCCTGGTGTGTTGTTAGTGCAGTGGTGAGGTCTAGTGAACCCCACCTGCCCCTCACTAGTCAGGGTTACAACAGGGTCTTCCGAGGGCCCAGGTTCCTGTTCGGGGACAGTTGCAGAGACTGTATGGTGAGGAGAGAAGGGACAGTTGCAGGTGAGGTAGGCGGTGCCCATCTACCCCTCTCACTAGTTCCAGGGCCTCCCGTTGTTTTTGTATTCCTGGTGCCTCCCTTTTCTTGTGTTTTTGTTGTGCATCAGACGCACATAAGTCAGAATACACCTCGCCACGCTTGCTACACTCGGCAAGCGTGACAATCAGCCAGTATGCCATGCCTCCATGTAAAGACGTAAACACTAACATCAAATAAAAAGGCCCCTATCTCTATAACCATATAGCGGATTAAAAAAAAAAGAAAATGGAAGCGACGGGAATAAAATAAGAGCAAAAAATTATCACTTTTGACCTGGTGACAGGGCTTTTTTAACTACAGTGCCTACAAGTAGTATTCAACCCCCTGCAGATTTAGCAGGTTTACACATTCGGAATTAACTTGGCATTGTGACATTTGGACTGTAGATCAGCCTGGAAGTGTGAAATGCACTGCAGCAAAAAAGAATGTTATTTCTTTTTTTATTTTTTTTTTAAATTGTGAAAAGTTTATTCAGAGGGTCATTTATTATTCAACCCCTCAAACCACAAGAATTCTGTTTGGTTCCCCTAAAGTATTAAGAAGTATTTCAGGCACAAAGAACAATGAGCTTCACATGTTTGGATTAATTATCTCTTTTTCCAGCCTTTTCTGACTAATTAAGACCCTCCCCAAACTTGTGAACAGCACTCATACTTGGTCAACATGGGAAAGACAAAGGAGCATTCCAAGGCCATCAGAGACAAGATCGTGGAGGGTCACAAGGCTGGCAAGGGGTACAAAACACTTTCCAAGGAGTTGGGCCTACCTGTCTCCACTGTTGGGAGCATCATCCGGAAGTGGAAGGCTTATGGAACTACTGTTAGCCTTCCACGGCCTGGACAGCCTTTGAAAGTTTCCACCCGTGCTGAGGCCAGGCTTGTCCGAAGAGTCAAGGCTAACCCAAGGACAACAAGGAAGGAGCTCCGGGAAGATCTCATGGCAGTGGGGACATTGGTTTCAGTCAATACCATAAGTAACGTACTCCACCGCAATGGTCTCCGTTCCAGACGAGCCCGTAAGGTACCTTTACTTTCAAAGCGTTATGTCAAGGCTCGTCTACAGTTTGCTCATGATCACTTGGAGGACTCTGAGACAGACTGGTTCAAGGTTCTCTGGTCTGATGAGACCAAGATCGAGATCTTTGGTGCCAACCACACACGTGACGTTTGGAGACTGGATGGCACTGCATACGACCCCAAGAATACCATCCCTAAAGTCAAGCATGGTGGTGGCAGCATCATGCTGTGGGGCTGTTTCTCAGCCAAGGGGCCTGGCCATCTGGTCCGCATCCATGGGAAGATGGATAGCACGGCCTACCTGGAGATTTTGGCCAAGAACCTCCGCTCCTCCAACAAGGATCTTAAGATGGGTCGTCATTTCATCTTCCAACAAGACAACGACCCAAAGCACACAGCCAAGAAAACCAAGGCCTGGTTCAAGAGGGAAAAAATCAAGGTGTTGCAGTGGCCTAGTCAGTCTCCTGACCTTAACATAATTGAAAACTTGTGGAAGGAGCTCAAGATTAAAGTCCACATGAGACACCCAAAGAACCTAGATAACTTGGAGAAGATCTGCATGGAGGAGTGGGCCAAGATAACTCCAGAGACCTGTGCCGGCCTGATCAGGTCTTATAAAAGACGATTATTAGCTCTAATTGCAAACAAGGGTTATTCCACAAAATATTAAACCTAGGGATTGAATAATAATTGACCCACACTTTTATGTTGAAAATGTATTAAAATTTAACTGAGCAACGTAACTTGTTGGTTTGTAAGATTTATGCATCTGTTAATAAATCCTGCTCTTGTTTGAAGTTTGCAGGCTCTAACTTATTTGCATCTTATCAAACCTGCTAAATCTGCAGGGGGTTGAAGACTACTTGTAGGCACTGTATATAGGAATTGTAAAATGACAGGGGTTTGCTCCAAAAAGATCTATTCATAAATATTGTAACTGCAATGCATACATCAAATTTGAGTGGCATGTGAGAAGCAGGACACGAAATTAAAGCAGTCGAATTAGGTGTCAAATGGTTGCACTAAATTACTTTAAAAAGGTTGTACAGGAGTAGAAAGCATGGCAAGTTTCCTTGAAAGACAGTGCCACACCTGTCTACAAAGTATATGTGCAATTGCTGCTTAGTCCCCTTTAATTGAATAAAGCTAAACTGGAATACCAGGCACAACCGATGGGCAGGTGTGGCACAGGTTCTGGAATAAAGCAGCCATGGTTTCCTAATCCAGTACAATTGAATATATTGCTCATTCAAATTAATCCTTCTTACATGTGATAAGTTGTGTTACATTGTTCCTCTTTCTATGTATAAAGAAAACAACGTATCACCAAAAGAAAATTATCTCTAAAGCTATTCAGCATGAAAAAGAAAAATAAGTTGCAACACACCCAAGGTAAGGATATAGGAAATAACATCCTGTAACAAGAATAAACCAAATATGACAGTGGGCGTAGTTGGATCTTGCAGAATTGACACATTTTATAGTATAATAGATAACTATTATAACTATTAACAAACCACTGCAGTATTGGGGAGGGGGTGCAGGAGTGTTTCTGCATTGGAGTGGAGCTTTAAATGTAAGCACCCTACCCCTTGCCATGTATTCACCTTTTACCTATGCCGCTTCAGTCCCGTGGTACCCTCTTGTGACTGTAACTCCTGAGTGGCCAGAAAACAGAAGTTGCATGACAAGCTCCCAGTGAAAATCTATGAGAGCCTGAACGAGGCTGTCTTAGAGATGTATTGAGTTGTGACCTCCAATGCCAAGAAACACTGGCACTGCTGTTCGCCAAAAGCAAACGGAGCAGAGGCGGTAAAACCGCCAGACAAGTACTATAAGACGGGGTCAGGGGACTTGAATTTAAAGCAACACTACAGTGGTGCAACAACAAAAAAAGCTGGACGTGGTGCTTTAATGTAAATACAGAAAAATCTCATAAGGATGACCATTTGGTGTTCTTTCCCATAAGAAAATCACACGATTGTATGGCATCCGATGCAATAGGCTCTGCTGCCAGTGTGAGCCTAGTGTCATGCAACTGTGATCCGATCCTGCGATTGGATCACAGCTATTGAGGAGAGTGTGGGAGCTTCGGAGGAGAGGGAGGGGTTAATCTCCCCATCTCCTCCATTGTCAACTGATACAATTATCGCACTGCACTTGGATATCATCTGAGTGCAGTCTGACATTTCACTCGCACCCATAGACTTGTATGGGTGCGATTGACATGGCACTCGCAGACAATCGCAGCATGCTGTGACTTTTCGCTAATCCAGAATCTAGGTGAGAAAAAAGCTGACCATCTGCTCTTCCTCATTGAATAACATTGGTCCAAGTATAATGCAAGATTTTCTCACATTGTACTCGTCTGATTCATATGCTCCTGTGAGCCTGCCCTTAAGGTGATGTTATTTATCTGCTCCCCTGTAGTTCTGCAAAACCAAACTTAAAAGTATTGTTCAGTTAAATAAGAAATTTGATAAGTTGTTTTTAAAAGTGAAATGAATAAAAAATATTCTTATTTAAAGATTAACAACACAAAATAAATTTAGGCATGAAAGCTTTTATAATGAAAATTTACCTATACCAGTAGCTCTGTGGAACAAGCACCGTCTGCTCCTGCCAAGAATGGTGTCTTTTTTCAGAAGTTACAGGATCGCTGAAGCCTGTGATTAGCTGCAGAAGTCAGATAACTAGAAGACTGCTTCTTCAGTGAAACCCCTGATGCCATGCTCCTCTAGTCACCTGACCACTGCAGCCAATCACTTCAAAACCAAATTGACAATGTTTTTTGAGCTGGTGCTGAACTTCAAAATGGCCTGCACTGCATACATGGACCTGGTGGTAGGTGAGTAAACCATGTATTTTAAAAAAAAAACAAAACCATCCATGCCATTCAAAAAAGAATTAAATTTCTGTGTTGGACAACTGTGCCAGGCATCTTAGAAAAAGCCTGTAAGTCCTCTTTCCTCCCAGGAAACATTATAATTCCCTGCCACTCCAGTACCAACACTATGATGATCTTCACCAGTCTATGTTTACTTCTTCATAAGGCATCTTCTCACGTGACCACTACAGTCCTTAACAGTATACGGTACAGGATCATTTAGAACAATAAGTTGCTGTCAATAGTTGTCTAATTGTTACGCTCACCGAGGAGCAGCGAGCGTCCGGAGGTGGACCCACTGGACCGTGCACCGGACTCCCCTGAGAAGGCGACCAGCAGCGAACCCCTATACAGGGACTGTGCGGCACCTCCCCAGCAGGTATGGTACAGATAATGTCCACGGCAGGTAGGGCACGGTGACGTCCACTGTCGGTATGAGCGGTGACGTCCACATCAGGTACGGCACAGATAATGTCCACAGCAGGTAGGGCACGGTGACGTCCACAGCCGGAATGATACAGATGGCACTACGTTGAGACAAGGGATTAGAACCAGGTAACAAATACACAGAAAACAGATAACAGCACAAGGGGGTCTGGACACTGGCAAGGCTCTAATGGAAGCGTTGCTCGGGCGCCTGCTGCTGGGGGAGGTGAACCTAAATACCCATTAGGTAACAGGTGACCTCTGAGGTCACTTCCAGAAAACGGGGCATACCGCTTTAAGAAAGGGGGCATGGCCTCGTGCGCAGCCTAGAGTCACTTACTGCAGCTCTGTGTAAGGAAGGGAGACAGGAAGAGGCTACAGCATGCCTGGGAGCAGGACGTACATCAGGACCCGGAGCAGGAGCAGCGCCTGCAGAGCCATGGGACCGGTAAGAGGAAGGCCATCGCTGCCTGGGGCTATGACTGGAAGTGCAAGTGGGAGCCATGCTGGGACTGGGCACATGTGAGGGAGCGCGCCCCCACGGGGTGTGGTGGGACCAAGCGCTACAGTACCCCCCCTGAAGACCCCCCCTCCTCAGGAAGCTCCGGAGGAGACGAGGAGCATCCACGTCCTCCGCAGGTACCCACGTCCTCTCCTCAGGACCGAACCCCTTCCAGTCTACCAGATAGTAGGTTCTACCTCGGACCTCCTTAGCCACAAGGATGGCTTTTACCTCATAGACGTCGTCATCACCAACAGGAAGAGGCGAACCCCCGGGATCACTGTGGAAACGGCTCAGGACCACCGGCTTGAGGAGGGACACATGGAAGGAGTTCGGGATGCGAAGTGTAGACGGCAGCTTCAACTTGTAGGACACCTCATTGATCCGTCGGAGCACTTCAAAGGGACCAATAAAGCGGGGACCCAGCTTGTAAGACGGCAGTTTCAGGCGGACATACTTGGACGAGAGCCAGACTTCATCTCCGGGATGAAAGAAAGGAACATCCAGACGGTTCTTGTCGGCGTGTTTCTTCATGCGGACGGAGGAACGTTCCAGAGTCGACTTGGTCTCAGCCCAGATGGCGGAGAAGGACCTCACGAGGTCATCAGCTGCAGGGTTGCCTGAAGAACATGTCACAGGACACGGCACTTTAGGTCGCTGTCCAAAAATCACATGGAACGGAGATTTAGCAGAGTACTCACTTTCATGGTTGTTATAGGAGAACTCGGCCCATGGAAGCAGTTTGACCCAGTTGCTGTGGTGTTCGTCCACGAAGTGGCGGAGATAGTTAGTCAAGACTTGGTTAATGCGCTCCACTTGCCCATTGGACTGAGGGTGGTAGGCAGAAGAAAAGTCCAATTGAACATCCATCATTTTGCAGACTGCTCTCCAAAACTGAGCGGTGAACTGGACCCCTCTGTCGGACACTATATGGAGAGGCAAGCCGTGAAGCCGGAAGATATGTTGAATGAATAATTCAGCAAGAACCGGAGCGGACGGTAGCCCGGAGAGTGGTGTGAAGTGGGCCATCTTGGAGAACTGGTCCACCACCACCCAGATGACTGTGCAGCCAGACGATTTTGGCAGGTCCGTGATGAAATCCATGCCGATATGTTGCCATGGAGCGGATGGTACGGGTAAAGGAAGCAAAGGGCCCGCCGGAAGAGTCTTCGGGACCTTGTTCCGGGCACAGGAGGAACAGGATGAAACAAAGTCCTGGACGTCTCGACGTAGCCCTGGCCACCAGTAATATCCGGATATCAATTGCAGAGATTTCTATTGACCCACGTGACCTGCTATTCGAGAAGACTGTCCCCACCGGAGTACACGTTCTCTATCGACCTCAGCAACAAACGTCTTACCGGGAGGAAGGTGGTGCATGTCAACTGGTGCCGCCATTAGCTTGGAAGGTTCAATGATGTGCTGAGGTTCATCTTCCTGATCCTCTAACAGTAATGATCGAGACAGCTCATCGGCCTTCAGGTTCTTCTCGGCTGGACGGAAATGCAGAACAAAATCAAAGCGGGCGAAGAATAATGACCATCGGGCCTGTCGGGGGTTTAGCCTGTGGGCTGTCTGGAGATATGCCAGATTCTTGTGGTCAGTATAGATGGTAACTGGATGCAATGACCCTTACAGCAGGTATCGCCACTCTTCCAGGGCCAGCTTGATTGCCAGCAACTCACGGTCTCCGATTGAGTAGTTTCGTTCTGCTGGGGAGAAAGCCTTAGAAAAGAAGCCACAGGTTACTGTCTTACCCTCTGCCGTTTTCTGTGTAAGAACCGCACCGGCTCCGGATGAGGAGGCATCTACCTCAAGGATAAACGGCTTGTTAGTGTCGGGTCTGTGTAAGGCTGGAGCAGAAGCAAAGGCTCGTTTAAGGGACAGGAACGATTCTTCAGCTTCCAGGGTCCATTTTTTTGGGTTCTCCCCTTTGCGAGTGAGAGTGGTTATGGGACGCACCAGAGACGAGAAGTGTGGAATGAATTGCCGGTAATAGTTGGCGAATCCCAGGAATCGCTGGATAGCCTTCAACCCTTCCGGACGGGACCAATTCAGTACGGCTGATACCTTATCGGGGTCCATCTTCAGGCCGGTATCAGAGACTATGTGGCCAAGGAAGGGTAGCGAGGTCTGCTCAAACAGGCATTTCTCGAGTTTGGCATAAAGGCGATTCTCTCTCAGTCTCCGCAGGACAAGACGGACATGTCTTCGATGGGTATGCAAGTCCGGAGAGAAGATAAGGATGTCTTCCAAATACACAACCACACAGGTGTATAGAAGATCACGGAAGACGTCATTCACGAACTCCTGGAAGACCGCCGGAGCGTTACTGAGCCCGAAGGGCATCACTCGATATTCATAGTGCCCATCCCGAGTGTTGAACGCAGTCTTCCATTCGTCCCCCGACCGAATGCGGACAAGATTGTACGCACCCCGGAGATCTAATTTGGAGAAGATCTTGTCACCTTGAAAGCGGTCAAACAGTTCCGGTATCAGGGGTAGCGGGTATCTGTTCTTCACCGTGATCTTATTCAATCCGCGGTAGTCAATGCAAGGCCGTAGACCCCCGTCCTTTTTCCCCACAAAGAAGAAGCCCGCTCCGGCAGGAGAGGAGGATTTTTGGATGAAGCCTCGTGCTAGATTCTCCTTTATGTAGTCAGACATGGCTTGGGTCTCTTCTCGGGACAGAGGGTAGATGCGCCCACGCGGAGGGATTGCCCCGGGGAGCAGGTCGATGGGATAATCATAGGGTCTGTGTGGCGGCAACGTCTCAGCCTCCTTCTTGTCGAAGACATCGGCATAGGCCCAATAGGCAGTTGCTGTGGCAAGACGCACCCCATTGCAGGATGTCTCCAGAATCCCAGTCCAGTACTGGCTTGTGTGACCGAAGCCAGGGTATTCCCAGTAGTAGGGCATGCGTCATGCCAGGGAGTACGTGGAAGGCAATTGTCTCAGAGTGTAGAAACCCCACTTGCATTGTACAGTTCTCCGTGATGTACTAGATGGGTTCGGAAAGCGGTTTTCCATCCACGGAAGAAAGACTGATGGGGGTAGCAAGACATCGGACGGGAATCTGGTGTAGGTCCACCAGAGATTGTTGAATAAAGTTCCCGGCAGAGCCTGAATCCAGGAACGCATGCTCTGACAACCGGATGGAACCGCAGGACAGGGATACAGGTACATGGAGAAAAGGAGAGGACTTGGCATGACCTAGGGTGGCCTCTCCGATGGACCCTAGGCTCTGTAGTTTCCCGGCTCTACTGGACAGTCCTGAATCAGATGTTTGGCACTTCTGCAGTAGAAGCACTCTCCTGCCATTCTCCGATTCCTCTGTCGCAGTCTGGACGCGATCGACCTCCATGGGCTCGTGCGGAGCAGTAGGCCTGGTGGAGGGAGGTGACATCTGCCTTTGGAAGGTGGGCGCAAGGCGCGGGGTTCTTCTCGCCCGGGTGACTTCTCTGGCACGCTCTTGGAAGCGGAGATCAATACGGGTAGCCAGAGAGATCAGCTCTTCCAGGGTGGTAGGTACATCCCGGCCGGCCAGTTCATCTTTGATTTTTCCGGATAACCCTTCCCAGAAGGCAGCTACCAAGGCGTCATTGTTCCACTTGAGTTCGGAGGACAGAGTGCGGAACTCGATTGCATACTGTCCCACGGTGAGATTCCCCTGGTGGATTCTCATGAGCGAAGAGGCAGTAGACGAGAGACGGCCTGGCTCATCGAACACCTTACGGATGGTGGTCAGAAAGACGGACAGGACTTGAACGGTCGGGTCATTCCTCTCCCAGAGCGTATTCATCCAAGCCAGAGCCTGATCAGTCAGATGAGACATGATAAATGCGATTTTCAAGCGATCAGTCGCTCGCTGCAGCGGCGACAGCTCAAAGTGCAGGGAGCACTGGTTTAAGAAACCGCGACACAAACGGGGATCCCCTCCATACATGAGTGGGGAGGCCAGGCGGGAAGGAGACATGCATGTCGATAATCCCGCAGAGTCGGGGGTTGTTGAGGAGGCCGGATTCTGCAGGGCGTATAGACGGGAATCCACGGACGCCATATATTCGGTCATGCGTCTCTGGGCTTCATGCTGGCGGGACAGTTCCTTCTGTAGTTCAATTAATTGGGAGCCGTTGGAGGATCCGGAGGTTTGCCAGACGGGATTCCACAGACTTCATGTGAGCCACTAATCTTGCTTTGGTCTCGCGTTGGCGGGAGAGCTCCTGTTGCAGGTCAGTCAGCGGGTTAACCTTGATCCCGGCGGAGTCCATGGCCCGAGTAAACTGTTACGCTCACCGAGGAGAGGCAAGTGTCCGGAGGTGGACCCAGTGGACCGTGCACCGGACTCCCCTGAGAATGCGACCAGCAGCGAACCCCTATACAGGGACTGTGCGGCACCTCCCCAGAAGGCCTAAATGCACGGCAGCCAGGAACCGGTAGTAGGAGTCTCTGTAGGGCCAGGTGTAGAAAGGTTGTGATGTCCACAGCCGGCAGAACACGGAAACGGCACCGGAGATGTTCACAGCAGGTACGGTACAGATAATGTCCACGGCAGGTAGGGCACGGTGACGTCCACTGTCGGTATGAGCGGTGACGTCCACAGTCGGAATGATACGGATGGCACTACGGTGAGACAAGGGATTAGAACCAGGTAACAAATACACAGAAAACAGATAACAGCACAAGGGGGTCTGGACACTGGCAAGGCTCTAATGGAAGCGTTGCTCGGGCGCCTGCTGCTGGGGGAGGTGAACCAAAATACCCATTAGGTAACAGGTGACCTCTGAGGTCACTTCCAGAAAACGGGCATACCGCTTTAAGAAAGGGAGCGTGGCCTCGCGCGCAGCCTAGAGTCACTTACTGCAGCTCTGTGTAAGGAAGGGAGACAGGAAGAGGCTGCAGCATGCCTGGGAGCAGGACGTACATCAGGACCTGGAGCAGGAGCAGCGCCTGCAGAGCCATGGGACCGGTAAGAGGAAGGCCGTCGCTGCCTGGGGCTATGACTGGGAGTGCAAGTGGGAGCCATGCTGGGACTGGGCACATGTGAGGGAGCGCGCCCCCCACGGGGTCTGGTGGGACCAGGCGCTACACTAATGACTAGTGATGGGCGAACCCCCGATGTTCATGTTCGGGAGACTTGCCCGAACTTTTTGTACAGTTCGAGTTCGGGTTCTGAGATAACACGATCTTGCGTCTGAACCACAAACTTGGACTTTACAGTTATGACATGGGGCGGGGAAGTCTGTAAAACAGAGAATATAGTTAATAATAAACATTGTCATTATACTTACAGGTCCCGCGACGCGTCCTGCAGACCCGCTAAGCCACTTCTGCTTCCGGGTGCAATCATTAACTTCTCGGGGGTATTCACTGCACTGCTCATCACTCCGCAGTCTTTGGCTGTTTTCGGACATGTTCACCGTGACGTTAGGGTTCACGTGTCACGTGTCATGTCAAAATAGAAATGGCCACCATGAATTTCTAGTAAACAGTAAAGAGAAAAACACAACACATAGAAAAAAGGCTGGCACTGAGAGTATGATTCCACTTGCGTATGACTCCTGTGAGTCTCGCATTGGTATCACCCAGCACAGTACACACTCTCCAGACAGGAGCGCCTCAGCTGCATGGAAATACATGCAGCCAACCCGCTCCTGTAAGGAGAGTGTGCGCCATGTTGGGTGATAATGATGCGAGACTCACACAGTGACAGTCAAAGTTCAATCGAGTCCATGGCTCATGGACTCGGGTGAACCCTGACGTCACTGTGAACAGGGCCGAAAACAGCCAAAGACTGCAAAGTGATGAGCGCTGCAGTGAATACCCCCGGTAGTTAATGATTGGACCCAGAAGCAGAAGCAGCTGGGAGACGGCGGCATAGCGGGTCTGCAGGACGCATCGCAGGACCTGTAAGTATAATGCCAATGTTTATTATTAACTATATTCTTTATATTACAGACCCCCTGCCTCATACAATAACTGTAAAGTCCAAACTTGTCGTTCAGACGCAGGTTCACGCTATCTCAGAACCCGAACTCGAACTTTACAAAAAGTTCGGGCAAGGCTCCCGAACACGAACACCGGGGGGTTCGCCCATCACTACTAATGACCACTGCAGGGAAGTAGAGGTCGACAGAAAGCATCGAAGCAGCAGAGGATTTATCAGGTAGACAATACTTTTTTGTTCTACCATTTACTACCTTTAATTTAATTGTGACCAATCATCAAAAACCTATATAATGCTGATAAAGCAGTGAATAATGAATAACCAGTGAAAGATAACATCATAAATTCTAATCTGTATACTCATCTCCTCCTTTGAATGGAAAATTAGATACAATAACAAGAACAATATTTTCAGTGCAAGATCCAGACTCCACCCTGATTGTTTCCTAACATCACAATACCTGTGCCGCATCACTACAGTCTATACTATATACACACCTGGATGCTCATGCTCTGATTCTCTAAATCTGGGTGTCTTGGTAATTTGTGATCTTTGTAATGGTTTCTTCTTCTATTTCTATAATAATTGACACATTAAATAGAATTGTGTCCTCAACTTGCCTATCACTTTGGGGTGTTTGACTGATATAGTTGTACACCTCCCTTGGACACGCCAACGCTGCTAATTACAGGCAATTATCTCTTCTATTTGTTAATAGTATCTCCACCCTATACTTGACACTTTCAATGTAAATACATCTTGGGTCACTGTGCTATCTACCCTTATTTCATACAATATTTCTCCCACTTCTTGTGTCCACTGTAAGTGAATAAGACAAATACAGTGAGATAAGCTCATTGTATTATACTACTATGAAAAATGCCACAATATTATGTTAGGCTGAGTTCCCATGTCATTCATTCAATCCATTTTTGGCTCCGATTGAAAAAATTAATAATGGATCATTAACAGATTATCCCAATGTTATGTGATCCGTTAAAGGATCCTTTATAATGTAAGTCAATAGAGCCAAAAACGTTGTAAATCACTTAAAAAAATGGTTTAACACGTCCAGATACAAGGAAAGAGAGATAATTTAGAGCTCATGCGCACGTAACTGCTGAATATTCTGCAGCGATTTGACAGCACATGTGCGCTTCAAATCGCTGCAGAAACACTGCATAATGGATGCAGTATTTTTGTTAAAAAAGCCGATTTTATGTGCTATGGCTGCTGCCCCCACCATAGACAGAGTGGGAGCTGCATCCAGAACGCACAAATATTTGACATGCTGCTATTCTGAACGCACGGATTTGGGTCAAAATTTTAGCACCCAAATCGCTGCGTTCAAAAAAGCATTGTGCGCACGTATCATGCACAATCTACATAGATTGTGCAGGGGACGCAGGACGCATGCATTTACGCTGCAGAGCAGAACGCAGCGTAAATGCATGTAAGTACGCAACGTGCGCATGAGCCCTTAGACATCTGGTTAGGGTTAGGCTATCCCCAACCCTAACCAGCAGTCAAAACTATCTCTCTTTTTCTCTCTCTCTCTCTACCTATCTATCATATCGGGTCTATCTATTATATCTATCTTTTATTCTTATCTGTTCTGTCTATCTATCTATCTATCTAACTATCATTTATCCTATCCTAACAGATTTTTTTCTATTGTATTCTATTGTATCTATATAGCATTTATGGGCAACGGATCCGTTAGTGGATAATGGAAGTCAATGGGCAATGGATGCGTTAACGGATGTGCTAACGGATGCATTCTTAATGAGACCATTGGCCATTGACTCCCATTATACGCTAACGGATCTGTTAGACATCCGTATTTGGATCCATTGGAAAAAAGTCCTTTGTTTTTTAACAACAGAACACTAACGGATTGGCCCTAACGGATGTCACATTTTGGACCATCCGTTAACGGATCTGTCACATTTAAAGTCAATGGGGAGTAATATGGATCCGATAACGGATCCGTTTTTGCATTTTCCAAGCGGATCCCAAAGCAGATTGCATTACAGGACATGGGAACATACAGTTAGGTCCAGAAATATTTGGACAGTGACACAATTTTCGCGAGTTGGGCTCTGCATGCCACCACATTGGATTTGAAATGAAATCTCTACAACAGAATTCAAGTGCAGATTGTAACGTTTAATTTGAAGGTTTGAACAAAAATATCTGATAGAAATTGTAGGAATTGTACACATTTCTTTACAAACACTCCACATTTTAGGAGGTCAAAAGTAATTGGACAAATAAACCAAACCCAAAAAAAAAATTTTATTTTCAATATTTTGTTACGAATCCTTTGGAGGCAATCACTGCCTTAAGTCTGGAACCCAGGAACATCACCAAACGCTGGGTTTCCTCCTTCTTAATGCTTTGCCAGGCCTTTACAGCCACAGCCTTCAGGTCTTGCTTGTTTGTGGGTCTTTCCGTCTTACGTCTGGTGGATTTGAGCAAGTGAAATGCATGCTCAATTGGGTTAAGATCTGGTGATTGACTTGGCCATTGCAGAATTTTCCACTTTTTTGCACTCATGAACTCCTGGGTAGCTTTGGCTGTATGCTTGGGGTCATTGTCCATCTGTACTATGAAGCGCCGTCCGATCAACTTTGCGGCATTTGGCTGAATCTGGGCTGAAAGTATATCCCGGTACACTTCAGAATTCATCCGGCTACTCTTGTCTGCTGTTATGTCATCAATAAACACAAGTGACCCAGTGCCATTGAAATCCATGCATGCCCATGCCATCACGTTGCCTCCACCATGTTTTACAGAGGGTGTGGTGTGCCTTGGATCATGTGCCATTCCCTTTCTTCTCCAAACTTTTTTCTTCCCATCATTCTGGTACAGGTTGATCTTGGTCTCATCTGTCCATAGAATACTTTTCCAGAACTGAGCTGGCTTCATGAGGTGTTTTTCAGCAAATTTAACTCTGGCCTGTCTATTTTTGGATTTGATGAATGGTTTGCATCTAGATGTGAACCCTTTGTATTTACTTTCATGGAGTCTTCTCTTTACTGTTGACTTAGAGACAGATACACCTACTTCACTGAGAGTGTTCTGGACTTCAGTTGATGTTGTGAACGGGTTCTTCTTCACCAAAGAAAGTATGCGGCGATCATCCACCACTGTTGTCATCCGTGGACGCCCAGGCCTTTTTGAGTTCCCAAGCTCACCAGTCAATTCCTTTTTTCTCAGAATGAACCCGACTGTTGATTTTGCTACTCCAAGCATGTCTGCTATCTATCTGATGGATTTTTTCTTTTTTTTCAGCCTCAGGATGTTCTGCTTCACCTCAATTGAGAGTTCCTTAGACCGCATGTTGTCTGGTCACAGCATCAGCTTCCAAATGCAAAACCACACACCTGTAATCAACCCCAGACCTTTTAACTACTTCATTGATTACAGGTTAACGAGGGAGATGCCTTCAGAGTTAATTGCAGCCCTTAGAGTCCCTTGTCCAATTACTTTTGGTCCCTTGAAAAAGAGGAGGCTATGCATTACAGAGCTATGATTCCTAAACCCTTTCTCCGATTTGGATGTGAAAACTCTCATATTGCAGCTGGGAGTGTGCACTTTCAGCCCATATTATATATATAATTGAATTTCTGAACATGTTTTTGTAAACAGCTAAAATAACAAAACTTGTGTCACTGTCCAAATATTTCTGGACCTAACTGTAGCCTTATCTGGATATACCACCATTTTGATAATATACTTTCATCTGACCCTCTGGATAGGTCATCAATGTTAGATCAGTGGTAGTCAGTGGGGATTTAACATTAAGCACTCCCCAATCAGCTGTTTGCGCCACCGGCAGAGATTTGATGTAAACAGTGTGCGGAGTGGAACACCACCGCTCCATCCCACTGCTTAGTTTTTGCTGCTGTTACCGCAGATCAGGTCCTATAGTCAATGAACCCATGATGTAGTGCAAGCACGTAAATTCACAATGAAATTTACGTGGCTTCTGAGTTACACATTGATACTGAGTAAGGACGGGCTAAATACAATAATCAGTCAGGCATTCCAGTTTGTTATGATTATTACGACCCATACAATGAGGAGATTTATGAAAATGTCTACAAGCAAAAGTAACCAATCATAACTTTATTTAGACAGCTTTCATAAATCCGCCCTGAATTGCTTCGCCACAACAATGCTTCGATAGGGTCAGAACTTTACTTATATTAGGCTCTGTTCACTGTTGCGGTTCATGCTTTCAATAGGATAAAAATTGCATAGTAGCCACATTATTTTTGTTCCTACCAATCATCCAAATGATAGAGGCCATACTTAAAGGGCTTTGTCCAGTTTAAACAAGTTATTACCTATCTGCAGGATAGGCGATCACTTGTTGATCGGTGTCGCACTGCTGGAACCTGCACTAGCTGACAGATCAGGGAATTTTTATCCTGGATGAGGACATTTTTCCCCATACACAAAGACATGGCAGGTTGGACGCCCAACAGCCAACCTATTTATTCCCTAATTGCCATAAAATGCCAACTGCAGTGCTTGGCAGCCCTATGGGGAATGAATGGAGCTACAGTTGAGCATGCGCACTGTTACTCCATTCAGTGGGGATACAAGTGCACCGTTCTTCCTATTGGTGTTGGTCTCAGTGGTCAGACTCCCATTGATGCATAAGTTATCACCTATACTGTGGAACTGAATAACCCCTTTAAGTTTCATGCACACAGATGCATTGTGACACTGAGGGGCCTTTATCCATAAAGCCATAACTGGACAACCGTAGAGGTGCATGAGCTGTACCTTTAATGTCAAGATGTTAAAAGAAAGCTAAAAATTGTGGTATGCTTCATTTATCATAATAGATATAGGGTAATAGATGTATCTATAAATATAATCACATTCCACATTAAATGCAAGCACTAATCTTACTACACTCGAGTGCTAATTACAATGGTAGAAATAATAACAATTGTGGTGACCTGAAGAAGACGTAAGGCCACTTTACACGCAACGATATCACTAACGAGATATCGCTGGGGTCACGGAATTCGTGACGCACATCCGGTGTCGTTAGCAACGTCATTGCGTGTAACAGCTTCGAGCCACCGCTAACGATCAAAAATACTCACCTAATCATTCATCATTATCACATCGTTCCTTTCCCAAATACTGTTGCTGATTTTGGACACAGGTTGTTCGTCGTTCCTGAGGCAGCACACATCGCTACGTGTGACACCCCAGGAACAACAAACAAAAGCATTCCTGCGTCCTCCGGCAACGAGGTGGGCGTGTCGTTAATTTGGCTGCTCTCCGCCCCTCCACTTCTATTGGTTGCCCGCTGTGTGACGTCGCTGTGACGCCGCACGAACCTCCCCTTAAAGGAGAGATTGTACGCCGGCCACAGTGACGTCGTTAGAAAGGTAAGTACGTGTGACTCCTAATAGCGATATTGTGCACCATGGGCAGCGATTTGCCCGTGACGCACAAATGACGGGGACGGGTGCGATCATCAGCGACATCGCTAGCGATGACGCTGCATGTAAAGTGGTCTTAAGTCTAAGGTCTCATTCCGACATCCATGAATCGCATACGTGTATCCGTGATTTTCACTTTCTCATTAAAGTCAATGGAGCTATTCCAGTCTGGCTTTTTTTTTTGCAGGCCATGTGTCCACACAAAACAATTTTAGGCTTCAAACATAAAGATAAAAATGTTAATGTTATGATGAAGAATCAACAACAAGTGGGACACAATTGTGAAGTTGAACAAAATGTATTGCTTATTTTAAACTTTAAAAAAACAAACCAAAAACTGAAAATTGGGGCGAGCAATATTATTCGTCCCCTTTACTTTCAGTGCAGCAAACTCACTCCAGAAGTTCATTGAGGATCTCTGAATGATCCAACGTTGTCCTAAATGACTGCTGATGACAAATATAAGCCACTTGTGTGTAATCAAGTCTCCGTATAAATGCACATGCTCTGTGATAGTCTCAGTGTGCTGTTTAAAGCGCAAATAGCATCATGAAGACCAAGGAACACAACAGGCAGGTCCGTGATACTGTTGTAGAGAAGTTTAAAGCCGGATTTGGTTACAAAAAGATTTCCAAAACTTTAAACATCCCAAGAAGCACTGTGCAAGCGATCATATTGAAATTAAAGAAGTATCATACCACTGAAAATCTACCAAGACCCAGCCGTCCATCCAAACTTTCATCTCAAACAAGGAGAAGACTGATCAGAGATGCAGCCAAGAGGCCCATGATCACTCTGGATGAACTGCAGAGATCTACAGCTGAGGTGGGAGAGTCTGTCCATAGGCCAACAATCGGTTGTACACTGCACAAATCTGGCCTTTATGGAAGAGTGGCAAGGAGAAAGCCATTTCTCAAAGATATCCATAAAAAGTGTTGTTTAAAGTTTTCCACAAGCCACCTGGGAGACACACCAAACATGTGGAAGAAGGTGCTCTGGTCAGATGAAACCAAAATCGAACTATTTGGGCACAATGCCAAACGATATGTTTGGCGTAAAAGCAACACAGCTCATCACCCTGAACACACCATCCCCACTGTCAAACATGGTGGTGGCAGTATCATGGTTTGGGCCTGCTTTTTTTCAGCAGGACAGGGAAGATGGTTAAAATTGATGGAAAGATGGATGGAGCCAAATACAGGACCATTCTAGAAGAAAACCTGTTGAAGTCTGCAAAAGACCTGAGACTGGAACGGAGATTTGTCTTCCAACAAGACAATGATCCCAAACATAAAGCAAAATCTACAATGGAATGGTTCACAAATAAACGTATCCAGGTGTTAGAATGGCCAAGTCAAAGTCCAGACCTGAATCCAATCAAAAATCTGTGGAAAGAGCTGAAAACTGCTGTTCACAAACACTCTCCATCCAACCTCACTCAGCTCGAGCTGTTTGCAAAAGGAAGAATGGGCAAGAATTTCAGTCTCTTGATGTGCAAAACTGATAGACACATACCCGAAGCGACTTGCAGCTGTAATCGCAGCAAAAGGTGGCGCTACAATGTATTAACTTAAAGGGGCCGAATAATATTGCATGCCCCAATTTTCAGTTATTTATTTTTTAAAAAAATTTAAAATCAGGAATACATTTCGTTCAACTTCACAATTGTGTCCCACTTGTTGTTGCTTCTTCACCAGAACATTAAAATTTTTATCTTTATGTTTGAAGCCTGAAATGTGGGAAAAGGTTGAAAAATTCAAGAAGGCCAAATACTTTCGCAAGGCACTGTATGTCCATTTTTGATCCTAGTTAAAATTCCCAATACAAGTCTATGGGACTGTGAAAAAGCACAGCACACATTTCCATCCCTGAGCAATACAGCTACTGTCTGTTTTTATCATTGTAGTGAATAGGAGAAGCTGTCTAATGTATTATTTTATCATACAAGGACTGATGATACGAGACGCACTGACCAAACACTGATTAAAATAAGATAAATAACTCTTATAAAGATTCAACTATTTTTACACGCTGCATTCTCTCTGATCAGCTGTTTCCACTGTCTGGTGGCTGGATGTAAACAGCTAAACAGCACAGCTTTGTTCCCGGTGTAGTGGCCATTCTGAGATGTTGCCGCTCAGCTCCAACTGAAGTGCATGTCATCTGAGCACGAGATCAGCCACTACGTAGTAAACATTTGTGGCGCCCTAGGACCTGGTCGCCACAACGGCATTGCCCTCCTGAGGGTTAATGCTGAGCCTGGAGGTAATGGGGAAATCTACTGGCCAGTAAGTTAACATCCACCGCAGTTTCTCCCTCAGGCCAGTAGGGGGAGCTCTGAACCTGAAGTTTCAGGGAGCTTCCTTAAGCCTGACCTGGGGGAGGAGTTAGTTAGTCTGTAGGGAGCAGCAGAAGTGAACAGACACAGAGTGAGCTGTCCTGTGAATCTGGGGCCTAGAGCTGGAGCAGTTTGGCCCAGAGAAGCAGGAGTAGCTGAGAGGCAGCAGAGAGACTCGGACATCGGAGTCTGTGGTTGCCAGGGTATAAAATCCGTCCCTGGTAGCCGAATCCGAAGGGCAGGGGAGCTGCAAGCCCCTGGCCCAGACACATCCAAGGTACAGCTGCAGCATCAGGGCCCGGTGTGGACCCCAGCGGAGAAGCACCAGGGAGTGGGCCTGCGCAGCCACCTACAGAGGGAAGGGACGTGCTAGTGGTCCCAGCAGCGAAGAGGGCCATTGCTGGATTCAGAGAAGCAGGGTCCTATCATCACCAAGAAAGGTACAGGAGTAGGCCTCATACTCAGCTGGCCAGAAAGATCACCCCAAGTACTTCCAGGCCGACCGGATCCCCATCACCACCTGTAACGGTCTCCCAGGACTGGACTGTTCCCAGAGTAAAAGAGGAAAAGGTAAAGAGACTGTTGTTTGTGCCTGGTTCTTTCCTCGCCTGTCGGCCCTGCACCGTGTTAGTCACACAGCACCATAGACTTTCACAAGCACCAACTGTGCCCCGGGCATTGCTCCACCTGTGGGGAGCAGTACCATCATAGCTGCCATAATATCATCCCGGAGGCCTCACACAGCAGCGGCGGCTTATTAGCCGCATACCACAGGTGGCGTCACGAACACAACCGTTAACAAGCAAGCCACATATTCTACTGACACCCACCAGGGCCACGGAGCCGGGCCCAGCCACCACTGACTACCACCGGACTAGTCCAGCCCGGCACCGGGTGTCCCATAGCCCTGGGGTGGGCGAGTCAACTTTTGGCGTCACGAACAGGATTTCGTGCCCGGTCCCACCGGGTACTGTGCGCCTGCCGGAATTGTGCTTAAAAGATTGTGTACTGGCTGCAGACCACCGCCGCCATTAGCCTCGCCGAGCGCAGGAAGAAGGGGGGCGTGCCTGACAAAGAGCGCGAAGGGAGCGCGCCATCAGAGCAGAGCGCTGTTAACCCCGCGCGACCCGGAAGAAAATTTGAAAAGTGAACGGAGCCTGGTAAGGATCACTAAGGGGGAGGAAGATGTCCGACTCAGAGGGAGGGCAGGTGGCTGCCATAGCCCGAGACGCCGCCGCACCAGCAGAAGCAATCCCAGTCGCCGTCGCCCCGGCCCCCACTGTAGCGCCGGTAATGCCGATCACCATGCCGTACATACCGGGAGCAGAATGGCTGCCGCAATACTCCGGGGAGTCCCATACCTTGAGTGACTTCAGAGAAAGCCTGCACAGCTTATTCCGGGTGTATCCGCTGACTGAGAGCCAGAAGGTGGGCATATTAATGGGACAGCTAGCCGGCGCAGCCCAGCGTGAAGCGAAGTCATGGCCTGATACAGATAAAGGGACAGCAGCCCAGATACTGGCCAAGCTAAAGAGTACGTTTGACACTCGCACCGCAGCAGAGATAAAGATGAGATTCTTTGGGTGCAAGCAGCGGGCCACAGACAGCATAAGGGACTATGCCCTAAACCTGCAAGAGGCCCTGAAAGCAGTTAAACAGGTGGACCCAGAGAGTGTACGTGAAGAAGACAAACTCCTAACTGAGCAGTTCATAGAGGGGCTCCTGTCAGATGCCCACAGGACCCAGCTGCGTATCCTGGTCCTGCAGAACCCTGCTCTGGACTTTGCCAAGTTTAAGGACCAGGCCATCAGGGTACTGAGAGAATCTACGCCGAATGACCCAGTACCCCTCCGGCCTCCTGCTATCACGTACCCCGGGGTGGTGCCTGCAACACGAGCCACTGCAGGGGCTGAGGCGCAGTCCCTGGATAAGGATCCCACTGCGGAGCTCAGACAACAGGTCCAGGAGCTGACCAAGACTGTGGCTGCCCTTGCCAAGACCGTGCAGTCTCTACAAATGACCCCCTCGCCTGCGAAAATCGAGTTGGCCTCCAGCCCAGAGGATGTCCCATGGATGCGACAGAGAAGGATTCCGCCGACCCGAGGCAGAGACACAGACCGGTACGATTCAACAGGACAACCGATCTGCCGCAACTGCAACCAGGCGGGCCACATTGCACGACGCTGTCCTTTAAATGGGCCGAGCCTGGGGCCAGGAGCCGACCCCCAGGTGTAAGGAAGCCCGGCTCAACCCCCAGCCGCAGCAAGTATGTGGGAGGACGACCGGTCCTTCCTATTGTGCTGGATGGAATCCCTTTGAATGCCCTCCTGGATACGGGGTCCCAGGTAACAACCATCCCCCACAAACTGTACAAAAGATATTGGGCCGATTCAGACATTGACCATGGCCCAGATGATGATTTAACAATTGTGGCCAGTAATGGTCAGCCCTTACCTCAGATTGGGTACAAAGAAGTAACCATTAAAGTGGGGCGGGTGGAATTGCCATGTCAGGGGATGATAATTGTAGATATTGATCGCAAAGAATCTGACCCACTGCTAACTCTTGGTACAAATGTGATAGAAAATTGTATTGCCGAAGTGATAATTTTGTTACAGCAGGCGTCTGAAACTGCCAGCTCCGGGCAGCAGCGTGTCCTACAGAGGGAGATCAGAGCCCTGATGAGGAGGCAGCAGGTAGAGCTGGCCGGAGGAGAAATTGGCAGTGTGAGGGTAAGTGACCCCCTCCCCATTGTAATACCCCCAAGAAGTGAAATGTTGATATGGTGTCGGGCCGCAATAGGCCTCAAGGGTCAGGATTACCATGCCTTGGTAGAACCAATGTATTCAGACAGTAGGCCTGGAGTCCTGATAGCCAGAGGGGTAGCGGACGTCCGCAAGGGGAGAGTGCCCGTCCGTGTCCTGAATTGTGGGGAGGAGGAGGCCAAATTGCCCCGGTATGCCACTGTGGCAAAATTGTACACTGTCAGCAACAATACCATTAAAGCAGTGGAACCCTTGATCCCGTCCGACCAGGCGGAAGACAATGGCTCCAAGGGGCAGCCGGAAGACTGGTGCCAAAAATTACATGTGGGCACCGACTCCACCCCCTCACACCAAAAGCATGGGGTTTACCGGGTGGTACAGGAGTATGAGCGGGTCTTCAGCAAACACCCCCTAGATTTTGGGCAGGTGAAAGGGGTTCAACATCAAATCCCCACGGGTGATCATCATCCCATTAAAGAAAGATACCGCCCTGTACCCCCCGCACAGTATCAGTGTGCCAAGGAAATGTTACGGGAAATGAAGGAGGCTGGGGTTATCAGAGATAGTTGTAGCCCCTGGGCAGCTCCACTAGTGCTCGTAAAGAAAAAAGATGGTACAATGAGAATGTGTGTAGATTACAGGCAAATTAACCGCATTACACATAAAGATGCCTATCCACTACCCAGAATAGAGGAGTCACTAACAGCCTTAAAGTCAGCTAACTATTTCTCCACCTTGGATCTCACCAGTGGGTATTGGCAGGTTCCCGTGGCAGAGGCGGACAAGGAGAAGACTGCATTCACGACACCAATGGGTCTCTGTGAGTTCAATTGTATGCCATTCGGGCTCTGCAACGCCCCAGGGACATTCCAACGGTTGATGGAGTGCTGCTTGGGCCACCACAACTTCGAAACCGTGCTGCTGTACCTGGATGACGTAATAGTCTACTCCAAGACTTATGAGGACCACCTGAAGCACTTAGCAGAAGTGTTTGAGTCCTTGTCGAAATATGGCCTGAAGATCAAGCCGTCCAAATGTCACCTCTTGAAGCCAAAGGTACAGTACCTGGGTCATGTGGTCAGCGCAGAAGGCGTGGCACCTGATCCGGAGAAAGTCACGGTAATTAAGGACTGGCCAAGACCCACCACGGTGAAGGAGGTGCGGCAGTTCCTTGGACTGGTGGGCTACTACCGAAGGTTCATTGATGGGTTCACCAAGATAGCAGCGCCCCTTCAAGATCTCCTGGTGGGCCAGCCGAAGCAGGCTAAGAAGCAGAGCCCTCCATTTGAATGGGGCAGCCAACTGGAAACATCCTTTGTCCGGCTGAAAGGGGCTCTCACGGGAGAAGAAATTCTGGCCTACCCTGACTACAGCCAACCGTTTATACTGTACACAGACGCCAGCAACGTGGGACTGGGAGCAGTTCTGTCCCAGGTACAGGGAGGCAGAGAGAGGGTAATAGCGTACGCCAGTAGGAAGCTTCGGCCCACGGAAAGGAATCCAGAAAACTACAGTTCCTTCAAGCTGGAGTTCCTCGCTATTGTGTGGGCAGTGACTGAACGCTTCAAGCACTATCTGGCATCGGCCAAGTTTACCATCTTCACGGACAACAATCCGTTGACACACCTGGCAACAGCCAAGTTAGGTGCGATGGAACAGCGATGGATGGCCCGGCTGTCTAACTTTGACTTTACCATCAAGTATCGGGCTGGCAAGAAGAATAACAATGCTGATGCGCTGTCCAGAATGCCTCACTTACCCGAGTCTGGAGAAGACCTGGATGAACTCGAAGAGATAGAGTTACCGGCTTTCCATCACCAGGGTGTTTCACAGTGTGAGCATGCTGTGGGAGTGAAGCGCTTAAACCAGCACGAGGTCTCGGTCAATCCATTACTCCACCATAATTGGGAAGAAACACAGAATGGTGACCCGGCCGTGCGATTGGTCAAAGAGAAGCTAGCGCAAGCTGAGACCCATCTTGGCCCAGACGCTCCAGAGGAAGCCCAGCAGCTGTGGAAGGAGAGGGGACGACTGTTCACCTACCAGGGCAAGCTCTGCAAGAGATATGTCAACTATCGAACAAATGAACTTGTCTGGCAGATAGTGGTTCCGCAGAGGGATGCTCCAATGGTCCTAGCAGCGTATCATGATAACGCCGGGCACTTCGGGTGGAAGAAGTTGGAGGCCTTACTCCGTGATCGGTTCTACTGGGTGCACATGAGAAAGATGATCGAGAAATGGTGCCGAGACTGTGGCCCGTGTAACTTGAGGCGGAAGGATGATGCCAGCCAAAGGTCTCCCCTACAGCCAATTGTCACGAAGCAGCCCCTGGAGTTGGTGGCCCTGGACCACGTGAAGTTAACACCAAGCCGGTCAGGCTATGTGTACGCCCTCACCATTGTGGACCATTACTCTCGTTTCCTGGTAGTAGTGCCTGTGAAGGACCAGACAGCCAGGACGGCAGCTAGAGCGTTCCAGGCATCCTTTTGTCGACCGCACGGCTATCCGGAAAGGGTACTGACGGATCAGGGTCCTGCATTCGAGGCTGAAGTGTTCCAAGAGTTCTGTAACATGTACGGTTGTAAGAAAATTCGAACCACACCGTACCACCCCCAGACCAATGGACTGTGCGAGAAAATGAACCATGTGGTTATTGATATGCTGAAGACCCTACCGCTGGAAGAGAGGAACCAATGGCCAGAAAAGTTGCCAGATCTGGTAGACTTGTACAACCACATCCCAGTGAATTCGACCAACTGCAGCCCCGCTTACCTGATGCGAGCCAGACCAGGCAAGTTGCCTGTAGACTTTGAGATGGGGACTGTGTCGCCTGAGGCGGTTCAAGAAATAGAGGATTGGGATGCAGAACGGCAGCAGCGGTACCGTAAGGTCCAGGAGTGCGTGGAAAGGAGCCTGTCTCAAGCAAGAACGAGACAAGAACAGCATTACAATCAAACAGCCCCAGCAACTCCCTTAGCACCTGGAGAACAAGTCCTCAAGAAGAAGCGGAAGACGCATAAGTTGGATGATCAGTGGGAAAACGAGCCCTACACCATTATCCCCTCCAACTTTGACAATAGTAAGGTATGCCTCATAAGCAAAGATGAAGGCAAGACCTGTCAAGCAATTTCCCGAGACCGCCTGAAAGCGTGCCCTGAACGGTGCCGAATCCAAAGAGAAATGGAAGGAGTACAAGGAAGTCCCCAAAGTCAAGAGAAAGAAGGGGAGATGATTCAAACCATCCTTGGGAAGTTCCCCAAAACTTGGACCCGAATCAACAATGCCATAGTGGTACCAGTTTTGGCGTTTCCGCAGTTGGTCGAGCCAGAAACAGAAAAGGTTCCGGATCCACCTAAAGAATCGTCCGCTCCAGCACGAGATGACACGCCAGCAGTGGAACAGGAGGATCAACCCCCTGTCAGTGGTGAACCTGTCATACCCTTGGCGACTCCTGGACCACAAAGGCAACCATCACGCTTACCTATTGGGGTTAGGCCCACCTGTAGTGCTGAGATAGAAGACGTACCACGTAGTCAGGGGCAAACACCAGAGCTACGTAGGTCCCAGCGCAGCACTCGGGGACAACCCCCTCTAAGGTATAGGGAGTCTACTGTATAAAGTAAAGAGTACTTATTAGAGTGTAAATAGTTATGCAAAATGTCTGTCATGTTGTGCACAAAATGTTTTCTTTTTCTTTGATTGCGAAAATGGACAATTGGGCCACTGGACTATGGGTGGCCAACACCTAAATTGTTCATAGTTAGCACCAGTGTGCTCAAACACCCCTGAAGAAAAACCCGTCCGGCGTGCATAGAGTGGGGTCATCAATGCTCTGACGCACGCCCAGAGCCTACGTTGGGGGTTTGATCGCGGCGGGTCCCCCATGGAGCAGTGTAATGGACACCCGGCAGGGAGCCACACTGGACTCTTATAGAAATGTTTAAGATTGTAACGTTAAAGAGAATGTGCCTCCCATATTGGGATGAAATGTATGACATGTTATGTTTTGTTTCTACAGTCCGGGAGTACTGAATTTAACTAAGGGGGAGTGTGGCGCCCTAGGACCTGGTCGCCACAACGGCATTGCCCTCCTGAGGGTTAATGCTGAGACTGGAGGTAATGGGGAAATCTACTGGCCAGTAAGTTAACATCCACCGCAGTTTCTCCCTCAGGCCAGTAGGGGGAGCTCTGAACCTGAAGTTTCAGGGAGCTTCCTTAAGCCTGACCTGGGGGAGGAGTTAGTTAGTCTGTAGGGAGCAGCAGAAGTGAACAGACACAGAGTGAGCTGTCCTGTGAATCTGGGGCCTAGAGCTGGAGCAGTTTGGCCCAGAGAAGCAGGAGTAGCTGAGAGGCAGCAGAGAGACTCGGACATCGGAGTCTGTGGTTGCCAGGGTATAAAATCCGTCCCTGGTAGCCGAATCCGAAGGGCAGGGGAGCTGCAAGCCCCTGGCCCAGACACATCCAAGGTACAGCTGCAGCATCAGGGCCCGGTGTGGACCCCAGCGGAGAAGCACCAGGGAGTGGGCCTGCGCAGCCACCTACAGAGGGAAGGGACGTGCTAGTGGTCCCAGCAGCGAAGAGGGCCATTGCTGGATTCAGAGAAGCAGGGTCCTATCATCACCAAGAAAGGTACAGGAGTAGGCCTCATACTCAGCTGGCCAGAAAGATCACCCCAAGTACTTCCAGGCCGACCGGATCCCCATCACCACCTGTAACGGTCTCCCAGGACTGGACTGTTCCCAGAGTAAAAGAGGAAAAGGTAAAGAGACTGTTGTTTGTGCCTGGTTCTTTCCTCGCCTGTCGGCCCTGCACCGTGTTAGTCACACAGCACCATAGACTTTCACAAGCACCAACTGTGCCCCGGGCATTGCTCCACCTGTGGGGAGCAGTACCATCATAGCTGCCATAATATCATCCCGGAGGCCTCACACAGCAGCGGCGGCTTATTAGCCGCATACCACAGGTGGCGTCACGAACACAACCGTTAACAAGCAAGCCACATATTCTACTGACACCCACCAGGGCCACGGAGCCGGGCCCAGCCACCACTGACTACCACCGGACTAGTCCAGCCCGGCACCGGGTGTCCCATAGCCCTGGGGTGGGCGAGTCACATTCACTATTTGCAACCAGCCACATCCAAACAGTGGGGCTGCCAGGTGTAGTACCCCTATTTATCTAATATTAATAACCTATGCTAAAGCCCCCCAATACTTCTTATGGCTGAACGATGTATCATTCATTCATTGGCTATCGTTCCCAAATTCTTCATACACAGGAGGGCTCCGTTGTCCAAGCACTCCTTTTTTCTCTATGAGAGAGCTGCTGCCAGACATCTCTGGGGATAGCTGCTTTCTTTGAGAACAGAAGGATCTTCACCATTTCACATGCCGGACCCTTTTTTTTCACCCAACGTCATCTATTGGGGACAGTTGGGATGTGTCTATGCAGTTTAGTCTGTCGGCCTAACCATCAATATCAGGTCTAATGTGAATGCAGACATCAAAAGGGTTGTTCAGGACTTGAAGGCACTGTGAACAGCTGATCGGAAGAGGCGCAGCCCACCAATTAAACAATGATAACTTATTCTAAGGATAGGCCATCAATATAAAAGTCCCGTGAAACACATCTAAGGATAGCGCATCAATATCTTAATCCTGAAAAACTTGTTTAAACATTACAGCGATTGAAAGGATTTTAACAAAACAATGTTGTAACTTCCTATCTCTGAGTTTTGTTTGCTTCACAAGAGCCCCACCCAATGACCGTGTCACCTCGCACAAGCGCTGCTTGCTATTTAGATATGGTTTTTATACAGCACAACCAAGGCGGCGACTGCTCACTAAAGAACGCGGTACTGCTCAGAAACCAAATTTCCTAAATTCATTCAGTTGTAGTACAGCATAGAGCAGAAGGCAACCTGCCAACCAGGCTAGGCTCAAAGGTCTTGCTAACACACTCCCTTTCTGCACATCACATGCTTGACTGGAGCTATTAATAGTTTCCCTCGTTTCTGAGTTCAGCACATAGTCGTAATAACTATCTGGCAAATGTCAAACAGGCCAGTCCGGCAGAGGGCAGCATTGGCATACTGTATAGGCTTCCTTCTCCGCCACTTACTCTGGCTCCAATCTTGAGCCTATCAGAGGTTGGAATAAGGCACTGGACATCAGGTGGCACAATGACATCCCTTTAATGCGCCACCTGTGCCCAGCCGATACTGCTTTGGGGGAAAATCGGCACATCACTGCTCGTCGTCGAAGCATAGTAACTCAAACATTACATCATTGTGAGAGACAGTGGGATACTATAGGGGGAACACACCA
The DNA here is from genome assembly GCF_048569485.1 of Anomaloglossus baeobatrachus. Lineage (NCBI taxonomy): Eukaryota > Metazoa > Chordata > Amphibia > Anura > Aromobatidae > Anomaloglossus > Anomaloglossus baeobatrachus. The sequence continues at coordinate 227,295,104 of NC_134354.1, forward strand.
TTATTAGAAGGTGAAGGTGGCCTTATTTTTATGAGGGGACTGCACTATAACAAGAAGACATAGGGATCCCTATTACTGTGGGGTGACTGCACCATTATAGGAACGCACCAGGGGGCTTATTACTATGAGGAGACAACACTATTATAAGAAGGCATAAGGGGTCTAATTATTATGCGTGGAGGGTCTACACTGTTATAAAAAGGCACCTGGGGTCTTATTATTATTGGGAGTTGCACTGCTATAAGACAGCACAGGAGGCCATATTATTATGGGGGAGCCACATTACTATAAGAAGGCACAGGGGCTTTATTAACATAGGGTGGGCTGCAGTATTGTAAGGAGGCTTAGGAGACTCCATATTACTATTAGAGTTGAGCGCGGTTCGTGGTTCGAGGTTCTCCAGTTTGCGGTTCGAGTGATTTTGGGGGCTGTTCTAGATCGAACTAGAACTCAAGCTTTTTGCTAAAGCTCGATAGTTCTAGTTACGTTCGAGAACGGTTCTAGCAGCAAAAAGCCAGGCTAATTACTAGCTGGCTTTCCACTGTAATAGTGTAAGTCACTCTGTGACTCACACTATTATGAAATTTCAGCGTATAGTGTGCGGGGACTGCGCATTCAGATCACTGCTGTATGGAAAATGGCGATCGCCATTTTTTTTTTTTCCTTGTCTTCCTTCCCTAAGCGCACGCGTGTAGTGGGGTGGGCCAGCATGTCAGCCAATCCCAGACACACACACAGCTAAGTGGACTTTTAGCCAGAGAAGCAACGGCATGTGTTATAGGATGTCCATGTCACATGTCCCTGCATTATAAAAACGGGTATCTGCCCGTCAGGACGCCATTATCTGCCTTCTGCGTCTGGGTGTCAGTCACCGCTGGCGTAGCTCCTGTCTCCGATACTGCTGTGTACGCTCTACACACAGCGCTATACAGAATAGGGATAGAAGTTTCTTTTAGCCCTTGTAAGGGCTAATAACAGCAGGCTCAGAGCCATAGGTGACAGTCAGGTCCGTGGAAAGAGATTTTAACAGCTACAGATAAGAGCGTCTGTGTAGCTACGGTCAGGGACTTCCTCGCTACATTTCACCATTAGGAGGAATATAAAGTGAGGCTTCCTTTCCTCTACACAGACCCACAACCCTGCCACTGTACCCTCCAGCCCTTTGCACACTCAAGCTCATTGTTACTAAGCCATTATACTAGCAAACACTGAGGAAACTTAGTGGCATCCTAAAAGTGGCTGTTGTACTCCATTTGTGCCCCACTGCTGCCAAGCTATTTGCAGCACCACTGCATTGCATACTCAAACTCATTTTTACTAAGCTATTATACTAGCAAACACTAAGGAAACTTAGTGGCATCCTAAAAGTGGCTGTTGTACTCCATTTGTGCCCCACTGCTGCCAAGCTATTTGCAGCACCACTGCATTGCATACTCAAACTCATTTTTACTAAGCTATTATACTAGCAAACACTAAGGAAACTTAGTGGCATCCTAAAAGTGGCTGTTGGACTTCCATTAGTGACCCACTAGTGCAAATCTATTTGCAGCACCACTGCATTGCACACTCAAACTCATTGTTACTAAGCCATTATACTAGCAAACACTGAGGAAACTTAGCGGCATCCTAAAAGTGGCTGTTGGACTTCCATTAGTGTCCCACTAGTGCAAATCTATTTGCAGCACCTCTGCATTACACCCTCAAGCTCATTGTTATTAAGCCATTATACTAGCAAACACTGAGGAAACTTAGTGGCATCCTAAAAGTGGCTGTTGGACTTCCATTAGTGTCCCACTAGTGCAAATCTATTTGCAGCACCTCTTCATTGCACACTCAAACTCATTGTTACTAAGCCATTATACTAGCAAACACTGAGTAAACTTAGTGGCATCCTAAAAGTGGCTCTTATACTCCATTTGTGCCCCACTGGTGCCAAGCTATTTGCAGCACCACTGCATTGCATACTCAAACTCATTTTTACTAAGCCATTATACTAGCAAACACTGAGGAAACTTAGTGGCATCCTAAAAGTGGCTGTTGGACTTCATTATTGTCCCACTGGTGCAAATCTATTTGCAGCACCACTGCATTCCACACTCAAACTCATTTTTACTAAGCCATTATACTAGCAAACACTGAGGAAACTTAGTGGCATCCTAAAAGTGGCTGTTGGACTTCCATTAGTGTCCCACTGGTCCAGAGCTATTTGCAGCACCACTGCATTGCACACTCAAACTCATTTTTACTAAGCCATTATACTAGCAAACACTGAGGAAACTTAGTGGTATCCTAAAAGTGGCTGTTGGACTTCCATTAGTGTCCCACTGGTCCAGAGCTATTTGCAGCACCACTGCATTGCACACTCAAACTCATTTTTACTAAGCCATTATACTAGCAAACACTGAGGAAACTTTGTGGCATCCTAAAAGTGGCTGTTGGACTTCCATTAGTGTCCCACTAGTGCAAATCTATATGCAGCACCACTGCATTGCACATTCAAGCTCATTGTTATTAAGCCATTATACTAGCAAACACTGAGGAAGCTTAGTGGCATCCTAAAAGTGGCTGTTGGACTTCCATTAGTGTCCCACTAGTGCAAATCTATTTGCAGCACCTCTGCATTGCACACTCAAACTCATTGTTACTAAGCCATTATACTAGCAAACACTGAGGAAACTTAGTGGCATCCTAAAAGTGGCTGTTGGAATTCATTATTGTCCCACTGGTGCAAAGCTATTTGCAGCACCACTGCATTGCATACTCAAACTCATTTTTACTAAGCCATTATACTAGCAAACACTGAGGAAACTTAGTGGCATCCTAAAAGTGGCTGTTGGACTTCCATTATTGTCCCACTGGTGCAAAGCTATTTGCAGCACCACTGCATTGCACACTCAAACTCATTGTTACTAAGCCATTATACTAGCAAACAGTGAGTAAACTTAGTGGCATCCTAAAAGTGGCTGTTGGACTTCATTATTGTCCCACTGGTGCAAAGCTATTTGCAGCACCACTGCATTGCACACTCAAACTCATTTTTACTAAGCTATTATACTAGAAAACACTGAGGAAACTTGGTGGCATCCTACAAGTGGCTGTTGGACTTCCATTAGTGTCCCACTAGTGTAAATCTATTTGCAGCCCCTCTGCATTGCATACAAGTGTGAACAGTGCCCTAGGCGCGCCACTAGTGTGCAATTTACCTTGCACCTGTGAAGTGTCCATCATGTTGAGAGGCTTGTCTGCATCCTGTTTGTGCATTAGATGTGGTGGCCTGGGCTAACTGGACTGGTTGCCCTTTTTTGCTGTGAGTACATTTTATTATACATTTTTGGGGGAGTTTTTATCTCCTCTTCTTGTTGCTATTTTTGATATTTATCAGTGTAGGGACCCGCAAGCGTGAGGATCCGTGATGAGGAATGTGGGCTTACGTACATTGGCCAATTTACAAACTAATACCTCACATATATTTTATATGTATTTTTTGCACTTTGATTATGCGGGGTGCAGCCGGGCCTCTTAATACGGCCGTGCATAGTGGAATTTCTGTCCCTTACGTGCTGCAGTGAGTAGTGTCCGAGTAACCCGCTGGACACCATGCGCATACAAGTGTGAACAGTGCGCTACTAGTGTGCAATTTATCTCTGCATTGCACACTCAAACTCATTGTTACTAAGCCATTATCCTAGCAAACACTGAGTACACTTAGTGGCATCCTAAAAGTGGCTGTTGGACTTCCATTAGTGTCCCACTAGTGCAAATCTATTTGCAGCACCACTGCATTGCACACTCAAACTCATTGTTACTAAGCCATTATACTAGCAAAGAGTGAGTAAACTTAGTGGCATCCTAAAAGTGGCTGTTATACTCCATTTGTGCCCCACTGGTGCCAAGCTATTTGCAGCACCACTGCATTGCATACTAAAACTCATTTTTACTAAGCCATTATACTAGCAAACACTGAGGAAACTTAGTGGCATCCTAAAAGTGGCTGTTGGACTTCATTATTGTCCCACTGGTGCAAATCTATTTGCAGCACCACTGCATTGCACACTCAAACTCATTTTTACTAAGCCATTATACTAGCAAACACTGAAGAAACTTAGTGGCATCCTAAAAGTGGCTGTTGGACTTCCATTAGTGTCCCACTAGTGCAAATCTATATGCAGCACCTCTGCATTGCACACTCAAGCTCATTGTTATTAAGCCATTATACTAGCAAACACTGAGGAAACTTAGTGGCATCCTAAAAGTGGCTGTTGGACTTCCATTAGTGTCCCACTAGTGCAAATCTATTTGCAGCACCTCTGCATTGCACACTCAAACTCATTGTTACTAAGCCATTATACTAGCAAACCCTGAGGAAACTTAGTGGCATCCTAAAAGTGGCTGTTGGGATTCATTATTGTCCCACTGGTGCAAAGCTATTTGCAGCACCACTGCATTCCACACTCAAACTCATTTTTACTAAGCTATTATACTAGAAAACACTGAGGAAACTTAGTGGCATCCTAAAAGTGGCTGTTGGACTTCCATTAGTGTCCCACTAGTGCAAATCTATTTGCATCACCTCTGCATTGCACACTCAAACTCATTGTTACTAAGCCATTATACTAGCAAACACTGAGTAAACTTAGTGGCATCCTAAAAGTGGCTGTTGGACTTCCATTAGTGTCCCACTAGTGCAAATCTATTTGCGGCACCACTGCATTGCAGACTCAAACTCATTGTTACTAAGCCATTATACTAGCAAACAGTGAGTAAACTTAGGGGCATCCTAAAAGTGGCTGTTGTACTCCATTTGTGCCCCACTGGTGCCAAGCTATTTGCAGCACCACTGCATTGCATACTCAAACTCATTTTTACTAAGCCATTATACTAGCAAACACTGAGGAAACTTAGTGGCATCCTAAAAGTGGCTGTTGGACTTCATTATTGTCCCACTGGTGCAAAGCTATTTGCAGCACCACTGCATTGCACACTCAAACTCATTGTTACCAAGCCATTATACTAGCAAACAGTGAGTAAACTTAGTGGCATCCTAAAAGTGGCTGTTGGACTTCATTATTGTCCCACTGGTGCAAAGCTATTTGCAGCACCACTGCATTGCACACTCAAACTCATTTTTACTAAGCTATTATACTAGAAAACACTGAGGAAACTTAGTGGCATCCTACAAGTGGCTGTTGGACTTCCATTAGTGTCCCACTAGTGTAAATCTATTTGCAGCACCTCTGCATTGCATACAAGTGTGAACAGTGCCCTAGGCGCGCCACTAGTGTGCAATTTACCTTGCACCTGTGAAGTGTCCATCATGTTGAGAGGCTTGTCTGAATCCTGTTTGTGCATTAGATGTGTTGGCCTGGGCTAACTGGACTGGTTGCCCTTTTTTGCTGTGAGTACATTTTATTATACATTTTTGGGGGAGTTTTTATCTCCTCTTCTTGTTGCTATTTTTGATATTTATCAGTGTAGGGACCCGCAAGCGTGAGGATCCGTGATGAGGAATGTGGGCTTACGTACATTGGCCAATTTACAAACTAATACCTCACATATATTTTATATGTATTTTTTGCACTTTGATTATGCGGGGTGCAGCCGGGCCTCTTAATACGGCCGTGCATAGTGGAATTTCTGTCCCTTACGTGCTGCAGTGAGTAGTGTCCGAGTAACCCGCTGGACACCATGCGCATACAAGTGTGAACAGTGCGCCACTAGTGTGCAATTTATCTCTGCATTGCACACTCAAACTCATTGTTACTAAGCCATTATCCTAGCAAACACTGAGTACCCTTAGTGGCATCCTAAAAGTGGCTGTTGGACTTCCATTAGTGTCCCACTAGTGCAAATCTATTTGCGGCACCACTGCATTGCATACTCAAACTCATTTTTACTCAGCCATTATACTAGCAAACAGTGAGGAAACTTAGTGGCATCCTAAAAGTGGCTGTTGGACTTCCATTATTGTCCCACTGGTGCAAAGCTATTTGCAGCACCACTGCATTGCACACTCAAACTCATTGTTACTAAGCCATTCTAATAGCAAACTATGCTGCCAGTTTAAGGGCCGTAGTTACATTGTCAGGAATAGTTATTGTTGTTTATTCTGCTGTTAATAAAGCTAAACCATCGCTGCAATCTACACCACCTCTCAATTTTTACTACCACATTTTAAGTGCACAATCTTGTCGCAATCAAAATGTGTGGCAAAATGACAGATGCTGGTGGAAAGAGGAAGAGGCGTGTTGGAAAAGGAAAAAAAGGGTTTGTCCATGGGGAAGGTAGCAAAGCTCCATTAACATCTGCTGAAGATAGACCATCTTCCAGCAAAAGTAAGATGTCTACTACTTACCGTGGACAATCCGATGTGCTCCCTTTTTTATGGACACGAACGACTGGAACAAAGGTAGATGATGGCCAAAAAAAGAAAATGCTTGAATGGATCTCAAGTGGTCCAACAAGTGCCCTCTCCGCCACCTCAACTACCGCATCCAAAAAACACCAGTCCTCTGAGTTGTCATCCCAATCACACTTGCTTTCTCCCAGCTCTGAAGTCTCCATCCGCCCTGCACAGTATGCTGGAACTGAGATGGCTGAGTCTGCAGAGCTGTTTAGTCACACTATAGCCTGGGAATCAGAGGTCTGCTCCCAAGCTACAGTGAGTACAGACCAGGAAATGGTCTGCAGTGATGCCCAGAACCTTTGTGACTCTGATTCAGGCCGTGAGGACCAAGTTTCTGAGCATAATGTTGACCCTTATTCACAAACTGTAACACCTGTTGTTATAGACAATGAGGAACATATTGATGACGATGAGACGCAGATACCAGATTGGGATGACAACTTAAATATTGGTTCACGTCAGGAAGAGGCTCGGTCTGAGGGTGAGGGGAAAGCAAACACAACGCTTGATGAGGAAGTTCTAGATCCCACCTACTGTCAACCCACAGTCAGGCACTCGAGGAGGTCAACAGAGGCGGTGGAGGAGGATGCTACTGACTACGAAGTTACCTTGCGACTTCCTGGACAGAGGAGTAGTACTGGTAGCACGTCTACAACTGCATCCTCAGCCACCACTGTGCCTCTGAGCACTAGTCGGGCGGGCTCAGCAGGTCGCATGCCCTCTAAGCCTTGCCTAGCCTGGTCCTTTTTTGACATAGAAAAAGATCGCCCAAATCATGTGATATGTAAAATTTGTCCTGATTCTGTTAGTAGAGGGCAAAACCTCAGGAGTTTGACAACTTCTTCCATGAATCGTCACATGAATAAATATCATATGTCCCAGTGGAAAGCTCACCGTGCTGCAATGCGGTCTAGCGGAGCGAACCATCCACCCCCTGCCCCTTCAAGTGCATCCGCGCGCTCTTCATCTTCTAGGACTGTGGGGACAGCTGTCACACCTGGTTTTCCACGCAAAACTTCCACCACTGTAACCGCAACAGGCAGTTTGCTTGGTAGGTCGTCATTTGGTTTGGAAGGGGAAACAAGTGCGTGTGTACAGCTCTCTCAGACATCGATAGCATCAACGTTGGATGAAGGCAACATCATGTCTACGCCTGCACTTTCCTCACAAACCTGCATTTTTTCAGGGACACCCTACTCACCACCGTCTACACACAGCAGCCAGATCTCTGTCCCTCAGATGTGGACAAATAAAAGGCCATTTCCTGCGACCCATGACAAAGCTAAGAGGTTGACTTTATCCCTCTGTAAGCTCTTGGCTACCGAAATGCTGCCTTTCCGCCTGGTGGACACACAGGATTTTAGAGACCTTATGTCTGTCGCTGTGCCCCTGTACCAGATGCCCAGTCGCCACTACTTCTCTAAGAAAGGTGTGCCTGCGCTACACCAGCATGTCGCACACAACATCACCGCTTTCTTGAGAAACTCTGTGTGTGAACGGGTGCATTTCACCACCGATACTTGGACCAGTAAGCGTGGACAGGGACGTTACATGTCGCTGACTGGGCACTGGGTAACTATGGTGATAGATGGTGAAGGGTCTGCTGCACAAGTCTTGCCGTCCCCACGACTTGTGTGTCAATCCTCTGTCTGTCCAGGTTCTGCCACTGCTTCTGCCTCCTCCACCTCGTCTGGGTCCTCCACCTCCGCCCCAAGCCTGCCTGGTCAGGCCACCAGCGTTCTAACTGCGCAGAAGGAATCACGCACCCCTCATTACTATGCCGACAGCAGAGCGCAATGGCATCAGACGGTCTTTAGCTTGAAATGTCTTGGAAATAAGAGTCACACAGCGGCTGAGTTGTGGGCAGCTCTGGAGACTGAGCTTGGTAAATGGTTGTCTCCACTCAACCTGCAGCCTGGTAAGGCCGTGTGCGACAATGCTTCGCCTGGGCAAGGTGACACACGTGCCTTGTATGGCTCACGTGTTGAACCTTGTTGTCCAGCAATTTTTAACACACTATCCCGGCCTAGATAGCCTTCTGAACAGGGCCCGAAAACTGTCTGCTCACTTCCGCCGTTCAACCGCCGCTGCTGAGCGACTTGCATCGCTCCAGAAGTCTTTCGGCCTGCCGGTTCATCGCCTGAAATGCGATGTGCCGACACGCTGGAATTCGACTCTCCACATGTTACAGCGACTGTGGCAGCACCGTCGAGCCCTGGTGCAATACGTCATGACGTATAGCCTGGGCCAACGAGATGCAGAGGTGGGGCAGATCACCCTGATGGAGTGGTCTCAGATCAAGGACCTATGCACCCTTCTGCACAGTTTCGACATGGCGACGAATATGTTTAGCGCTGACAATCCCATTATCAGCATGACAATTCCAGTCATTTACATGCTGGAGCACACGCTAAACACTATTCGGAGTCAGGCGGTGGGACACAGGAAGGGGAGGAACTACAGGAGAATTCATTTGCGCAAGGGACAACAACATCACCAAGGTCCAGACGTTCATCATCACCAACGCGGAAGGCATGGGACCATGGGGGACAGGGATTAACAAGGGCGCATGGTAGCAGGCGAAATGTTGAGGAAGGTGCAGGAGAACATGAAGAAATGGAGGACGAACTGTCCATGGACATGGAAGACTCAGCGGATGAGGGAGACCTTGGTCAAATTTCAGTTGAAAGAGGTTGGGGGGAGATTTCAGAGGAAGAAAGAACGGTTAGCACCTCTATGTCACAAACACAGCGTGGACTTGGTCCGAATGGGTGCGCCAGACACATGAGCGCCTTCTTGCTGCACTACCTCCAACATGACCCTCGTATTGTCAAAATTAGAAGTGATGATGACTACTGGCTTGCCACACTATTAGGTCCCCGGTACAAGTCCAAATTTTGTGACATAATTCCAGCCATAGAAAGGGACGCACGTATGCAGGAGTATCAGCAGAAGCTGTTACTCGATCTTAGCTCGGCTTTTCCACCAAACAACCGTGGTGCAGATGATGACTACTGGCTTGCCACACTATTAGATCACCGGTACAAGTCCAAATTTTGTGACATAATTCCAGCCATAGAAAGGGACGCACGTATGCAGGAGTATCAGCAGAAGCTGTTACTCGATCTTAGCTCGGCTTTTCCACCAAACAACCGTGGTGCAGATGATGACTACTGGCTTGCCACACTATTAGATCCCCGGTACAAGTCCAAATTTTGTGACATAATTCCAGCCATAGAAAGGGACGCACGTATGCAGGAGTATCAGCAGAAGATGTTACTCGATCTTAGCTCGGCTTTTCCACCAAACAACCGTGGTGCAGGGAGTGAATCTCCCAGTTGTAACTTAACAAACATGGGACGGTCTCGTCATCTTCAACAGTCTACCCGTACCAGCAGCACCATATCTGGTGCTGGTAACAGCAATTTTATTGAATCTTTTCATAATTTTTTTAGACCATCCTTTGCAAGGCCACCAGAGACAACAACGCATAGTCAACGGCTGGAGAGGATGATACAGGAGTATCTCCAATTGAACATCAATGCCATGACTTTGCAAATGGAGCCTTACTCATTTGGGCTTCAAATCTTGAAAAATGGCCAGAGCTCTCCACTTACGCCTTGGAGATTTTGACGTGTCCAGCTGCCAGCGTTGTCTCTGAACGTGTCTTCAGTGCTGCTGGGTGTGTGCTGACAAAAAAGCGCACGCGTCTGTCCAGTGACAATGCGGACAGACTAACGTTCATCAAAATGAACAAGTCATGGATCCACAAGGAATTTACTACCCCTGTGTCATCCTGGGGAGAGTAAATGCTTGTGGATTTGGAATGTTCTTGATGCAAAACTACCTGTGAAGTGTACAACTGGGGCACAAGTGCTGCCACTGAAGGGGTGGGTGTGTGTGTGGCCCAATTTTTGGAAAAAAGGGAGACTCCACTTGGAGTAACCCTTGCTTGCTGTGTTTTTTAAAAGGAGCCAAGATGAACAAGTCATGGTTCAGCAAATACTTTGCTACCTACCCCGGGGGCATCCTGGGGATGGTTAAGTATGGCGTATTTTTGAATGTGCTTGATGTAAATCTACCTGTGAAGTGTACAACTGGGGCACAAGTGCTGCCACTGAAGGGGTGGGTGTGTGTGTGGCCCGATTTTTGGAAAAAAGGGAGACTCCACTTGGAGTAACCCTTGCTTACATTGTTTTTAAAAATGATCCAAGATGAACAGAGCTGGGATCAGGAAAGACTTAGCTACCTATCCCGGTGTCATCCTGGGGACGGTTAAGTATGGCGTATTTTTTAATGTGCTTGATGCAAATCTACCTGTGAAGTGTACAACTGGGGCACAAGTGCTGCCACTGAAGGGGTGGGTGTGTGTGTGGCCCAATTTTTGGAAAAAAGGGAGACTCCGCTTGGAGTAACCTTGCGGTGTTTTACATGATTTTAGAAAGGCATGCCATGCCTATATCTGTGTCTCATCCTCTTTTCCTTGTAACGCTGTTTTGTTTTCGCATGAGAATTTGTTCTTGTCACTTTCCCATGTGTTTGTGTTGTATTGTGAGTTGTTTGTCACCTTTTGGACACCTTTGAGGGTGTGTTCTAGGTGTTTTTATGTGTTTGTGATTGCCTCCCATTGTTTCGTATGCGGTTCGAGCGGTTCGCCGGAGTGGTTCGCCGAACCGGTTCGCCGAACCGAACTCGACCGAGACCTCCGTTCGTCGAACCGAACTCGAGCCGAACCACGGCCGGTTCGCTCATCTCTAATTACCATATATTGCACTATTACAGTGGGTGCGGAAAGTATTCAGACCCCTTTAAATTTTTCACTCTTTGTTTCATTGGAGCCATTTGGTAAATTCATTCATAAGTTCATTTTTTTTTTGTCATTAATATACACTCTGCACCCCACCCGAAATGTAGATATTTTTGCAAAGTTATTAAACAAGAAAAACTGAAATATCACATGGTCACAAGTATTCAGACCCTTTGCTCAGTATTGAGTAGAAGCACCTTTTTGAGCTAGTACAGCCATGAGTCTTCTTGGGAATGATGCAACAATTTTTTCACACCTGGATTTGGGATCCTCTGCCATTCTTCCTTGCAGATCCTCTCCAGTTCCGTCAGGTTGGATGGTCGACGTTGGTTGACAGCCATTTTCAGGTTGGGTTTAGGTCAGGGCTCTGGCTGGGCCAGTCAAGAATGGTCACAGAGTTGTTCTGAAGCCACATCTTTGTCATTTTAGCTGTGTGCTTAGGGTCATTGTCTTGTTTTAAGGTGAATCTTTGGCCAAGTTTGAGGTCCAGAGCACTCAGGAAGAGGTTTTCTTGCAGGTTATCTCTGTACTTGGCCGCATTCATCTTTCCTTCAATTGCAACCAGTCGTCCTGTCCGTGCCCCTAAAAAAACCCATAGCATGATGCTGCCACCACCATGTTTCACTGTTAGGATTGTATTGGGCAGGTGATGAGCAGTGCCTGGTTTTCTAATCACATACCGCTTAGAATTATCACCAAAAAGTTCTATCTTCGTCTCATCAGACCAGAAAATCTTATTTCTCATAGTCTGGGATTCCTTCATGTGTTTTTTTGCAAACTCTATGCGGGCTTTCATATGTCTTGCATTGAGGAAAGCCTTCCGTCTGGCTACTCTCTTATAAAGGCCCGACTGCTGACAGGCTGCAGTGATAGCTGACTTTGTGGAGCTTTCTCCCATCTCCCTACTTCATCTCTGAAGCTCAGCCACAGTGATCTTGGGGTTCTTCTTTACCTCTCTCACCAAGTCTCTCCCACGATTGCTCAGTTTGGCTGGACAATCAGGTCTACGAAGAGTTCTGGTGGTCCCAAACTTCTTTCATTTAAAGGGAACCAATCACCAGGATTTTCCTATATAACCTAAAGCCAGTGCTATACTGACGTTATCAGGCTGATTCTCTACATACCTTTAGTGGTCAGCTCGGATGCATAAGTTTTCAAATCCAAGAAAGTAAAGTTTATAAAATTAGCAGCTTGTTGAGTTACAGCAGCTGAGAGTCAGATAATATCTGGGGGGGTTCATACTTATCCCATCCCCCTGTTAGAATTAGCATAAGTATGATACAATCAACTTAGCAGGACCTGTGTGAAGTCAAACCCACGTGACCTGGTATCCAGCTTTGTTGGCTGATTACATGGGTATGAGCTCACCACAGGTCCTGCTAGGTTGATTTTATCATGCTTATGCTAATTCTAACAGGGGGAGGAGATAAGTATGAATCCCCCCCAGATATTATCTGCTTCTCAGCCGCTGTCATTCAACAAGCTGCTAATTTAATAAACTTTACTTTCTTGGATTTCTAAACCTATACATCCAAGCTGACCACCAATGGTACATATAGAATCAGCCTGATAGTGCTAGTATAGCACTGGCTTTAGGCTATATACAAAAATCCTGGTGATTGGTTCCCTTTAAGGATTATGAAGGCCACTGTACTCTTAGGAACCTTGAATACTGCAGAAATTCTTTTGTAACCTTGGCCAGATCTGTGCCTTTCCACAATTCTGTCTCTGAGCTCCTTTGGACAGTTCCTTTGACCTCATGATTCTTATTTGGTCTGACATGCACTGTGAGCTGTGAGGTCTTATATAGACAGGTGTGTGTCTTTCCAAATTAAGTCCTGTCAGTTTAATTAAACACAGCTTGACTCCAATGAAGGAGTAGAACCATCTCAAGGAGGATCACAAGGAAATGGAAAGCATCTGACTTAAATATGAGTGTCTGAGCAAAGGGTCTGAATACTTATGACCATGTGCTATTTCAGTTGTTCTTGTTTAACAAATTACATTTCTGGGGGGGGTTTCTGTCAATATGGGGTGCAGAGTGTAAATTAATGAGAAAAAAATGAACTTTTTTGAATTTTCCAAATATCTGCAATGAAACAAAGAGTGAAAAATTTAAACAGGTCTGAATACTTTCCATACCCACGGTACATGTAAAGTCTGTGGGCCTTATTATTATGGGAAACTACACTATTATAAGATGTCCACACTATTATAAGATGTCACAGAGGGCCTTATTACTTTTGGGGCTGTATTATTATAAGAAGGTTCGGAGAACCAAATTACTACAGGAGAGCATTGTAGTGTGGCGCCCCTGAGGCTTCCGTCGCCACAGGAACATTGCACCCCATCCAGCGGTGTGATGTCCCATTCTGGGTAAGGAAAGAAGTGAACGCCTGTCCCCAGGCAAATCTACACTACACCCATTGTTAGGTACACACTGGGACCAGGGACAGTGGCAGAAACCCTCCCATGCTGCATGCTGGGAGGGGCCGTAAGACCCATCCCTGCTCCTATAGGGTACAGCTTAGCAACTGGGGAGGTGGGAGGAGCCACCAGAGAGTAGACAGAGAAAGGAAGGTCAAGTGTAGAGAGTGAGAAGTTGAAGTTGGAGAGGGAGGAAAGAGGAGGAGGTCTGCGGGAGGCAGACGAGAAGGAGAAGCAGAAAGAAAGCTCTAGTCAGACAGGAGCTAAGAGAGGAAAGTGACGCTTCCTGGTGAAGAACCTGGGACTCAGAGGGTCCAGGTGACACCAAGCAGAGGAAGAGAAGGGATTCCAGGGCCACAGATAGCTTTTGAGCTGGTGGCCTGTTCTACAAGAACATCGGTGGAGGGATCAAGCTGCAACAGGGGACGGTCCCTAGAAACCGAAGGAGTGAAAAATCATCTCCAACAGTAAAAACCGAGGCCAAGGGAAAGTTGCAAACTCCCCGGGCCATAGCCCACAGCAGAACCTCTAGAAAAGGGGCAAATAACCGACAGGCGAGATCCCAGCCCGGAGGCTGTAGTGGAGGCCGAGCCAGGTTCATCCTACAAGGGCAAGGCTTAAGGAGACAGCTGAAGACAGAGACACTTTAGAGAAGGGTACCGGCTTTCATTCCAGGATCTACCCAGGATCGGCGGAGGTCCCTGACAGTGGGTTCCAGCCGCCCAAAGGCACCAGTGTGCTGCAGCCCAGGAAATGTGAGTAAAGACCTTGGAATTGCACCCTCTGGTGTTGTCTCAGTTATTGTCGCCTGCATAGACTTCCATCACACCATAGACTCTCACGAGCACCAACTGTTGCCCCGGGGCACCGCTCCACCTGTGGGGAGCAGGACCATCCAAGCTGCCATACCATCAGCCCCGGAGGCCCCATACAGCAGCGGCGGCTTAATAGCCACAAACCACAGGTGGCGTCACGACAACCATAAACTTTATTCATCAGCCATATTTAATTGACACCCACCAGGGCCACGGAGTCGGGCCCCGCCACCACTGACGACCCCCGGACTAGTCCGGCCCGGCACCGGGTGTCCCATAGCCCTGGGGTGGGCGAGTCAAATTTTGGCATCACGAACAGGATAACGTGCCCGGTCCCACCGGGTACTGTGTGCCTTAAAGAACCGTGAAATAGCCTGTGTTTTACTGTGAGAACCGCCGCCATTAGCGCTGCTGAGAGCAGGAAGAAGGGAGGCGTGCCTGAAGAAAGGGAGTGAAAAGAAGCCCCGCCCCCTTGTCTAAGAAAAGAGCGCAAAGCGGTGCCCGCTATGGAGAGCGGAAGAAGAAAAGATGGCGCCTAGAAAAGCTGGCTGGCTGGCAGAACGAGTCTAAATGCCAGACCAGACAAGAGCAAGAATGTACCTGATTGTAAACGGAGCGGTGCCGGCCGTGATGGGCTGGGCGCCAGTCTGGCGCCAGATGCTGGTGCAGCCTCTGGCCCCGCCTCCAAGAGGGGAAAGGGTGCAGCCGAGTGGCGTGGTCGAGCACCCGAGCAGTGTAGCAGGTTACGTTCCCCAGGTCAGCAGCATGGCGGAGGAGCCGCAGAAGTGCACACCAGGGACCCGGGAAATGGATTCTGAGCTGGACCTGCTCCGGGAGGAAATGAAGATCCTGGCCCAGAGGCTGAGCACCATGCAGACGGAGGTGGACTGGCGGAGAGAGAACCGGATGGTGCCTGAGGAGTGGGCCACTGGATGGAGGCCGCCGAGCAGCGCCCGGGTGAGCGATATACTATCCTGACCCGTCCAGACCCATGGCCCTACCAAGCGCCACCGCCCAGTCCCTCCACAGTCCCGCTAGATTCCCCCGCCAGCCCCGCTGACGCTCTGTGGGGCACCGGAGGCCCCCGAAGATGGTGCCTGGGGTGGGGTGGACCCCGAACAGTTAATGGGCCCCCTTCCAAGTCCCCCTGTTAACCTCCTGGGAGCAACATCACCGGGGGTGAATTGGGACGCTGCGCCCATTGACAGCAGGAGACTGCAGCAGCCACTGCGCCCCAAGGAGACTAAGATGGCTACTGGAGTGGCCTGCCAGAGGAGGCTGAAGGAATACCAGCGGGAGCGGGAGAGCCAGGAGGAGAGACGCCGTGCAGAGGAGGCATCTAACCTGGCTGCTAAGGCTCGGATCAGGCGGAGCCGCAAGGAACACCAGGGCCCAGTGCGGAGGGGCCAGGTGCTTGAATTCAAACTGAAGGAAGGCTGGGGGTTCATCAGGGAGCCCGGCCTGGGAAAGGACGTCTTTATTGCACACCGCGACATAGAGGAGCACCTCACCAAAGGTCACCCAGGGCGTGATGTGAAGCCAGGTGATGTGCTGGAGTACGCCAGGCTGATGGGGAGCCGCGGCTGGTATGCCCTGGGCGCCCATATCGTGCGGGAGGAAACAACACTGGAGGGGCCAGAGTGGCGCCGTACCGCCGGTAACCCCTCGCCAGCCAGTAACCCCTTACAAGCCAGCAGCACCATGCCAGCGTGCAGTACCGCCTCAGCAAGCAGCCCCACTGCAGAGCAGACCCAGGCCGCAGAACCTTGCAGCAGGCCTACAGCCACTCAGGATACGCAGACCCGGATCTCCATGGCCTACATGCTGCCTAGGGCCCTGCCAAGTCGGGACTCCAGCGCAGAAATGTAAGAATGAGAAAGAAGACCTGAACTGTATATAGACCTTGTCTACCCCTCATCCCTTTGTGAAGATGTCCCTTTTGTTTTGCCCTCATGTGCTTTTTGAAGATGACACCCCTTTCCTGCCTTACTGCCCCTTGTGCTTTTTGAAGAAGTCACCCCCCCTTGTTTATGTGTTACCGGGCCACGGAACTGGAATGTGGTCCCCGGTGAATGTATATGTGTCCTGTGTTACCAGGCCACTGGACTTAGTGGCTGGTTCGTTTTCTTTGCAACCCCCCCCCCCAAGTTAAGAAAGTTAAAAGACGTTTTGGGCCACTGGACTGTGTGGTCAGAAGATCCTTATGTAAATAGTTGCACCTGTTGTGCCCCCTACCAGAATTATGATGGAAGTGCCAAACGGTGCAATGGACTGGAAGTGCACACTTAGAGTTTCTTTATAAGAAAGTTTGCAACGTTAAAGTGTCTGTGCCTCCCATAAAGGGAAGAAAAGTTTTATTGTTTTATGTTATGCATAACAAAAATTTTTACAATTCCTTCCACAATTTTCTGTTGTTTTTTCAGCCCGAGGATGTGCTGTGATTCGCTGTGGGGGAGTGTGGCGCCCCTGAGGCTTCCGTCGCCACAGGAACATTGCACCCCATCCAGCGGTGTGATGTCCCATTCTGGGTAAGGAAAGGAGTGAACGCCGGTCCCCAGGCAAATCTACACTACACCCATTGTTAGGTACACACTGGGACCAGGGACAGTGGCAGAAACCCTCCCATGCTGCATGCTGGGAGGGGCCGTAAGACCCATCCCTGCTCCTATAGGGTACAGCTTAGCAACTGGGGAGGTGGGAGGAGCCACCAGAGAGTAGACAGAGAAAGGAAGGTCAAGTGTAGAGAGTGAGAAGTTGAAGTTGGAGAGGGAGGAAGGATGAGGAGGTCTGCGGGAGGCAGACGAGAAGGAGAAGCAGAAAGAAAGCTCTAGTCAGACAGGAGCTAAGAGAGGAAAGTGACGCTTCCTGGTGAAGAACCTGGGACTCAGAGAGTCCAGGTGACACCAAGCAGAGGAAGAGAAGGGATTCCAGGGCCACAGATAGCTTTTGAGCTGGTGGCCTGTTCCACAAGAACATCGGTGGAGGGATCAAGCTGCAACAGGGGACGGTCCCTAGAAACCGAAGGAGTGAAAAATCATCTCCAACAGTAAAAACCGAGGCCCAGGGAAAGTTGCAAACTCCCCGGGCCATAGCCCACAGCAGAACCTCTAGAAAAGGGGCAAATAACCGACAGGCGAGCTCCCAGCCCGGAGGCTGTAGTGGAGGCCGAGCCAGGTTCATCCTACAAGGGCAAGGCTTAAGGAGACAGCTGAAGACAGAGACACTTTAGAGAAGGGTACCGGCTTTCATTCCAGGATCTACCCAGGATCGGCGGAGGTCCCTGACAGTGGGTTCCAGCCGCCCAAAGGCACCAGTGTGCTGCAGCCCAGGAAATGTGAGTAAAGACCTTGGAATTGCACCCTCTGGTGTTGTCTCAGTTATTGTCGCCTGCATAGACTTCCATCACACCATAGACTCTCATGAGCACCAACTGTTGCCCCGGGGCACCGCTCCACCTGTGGGGAGCAGGACCATCCAAGCTGCCATACCATCAGCCCCGGAGGCCCCATACAGCAGCGGCGGCTTAATAGCCGCAAACCACAGGTGGCGTCACGACAACCATAAACTTTATTCACCAGCCATATTTAATTCACACCCACCAGGGCCACGGAGTCGGGCCCCGCCACCACTGACGACCCCCGGACTAGTACGGCCTGGCACCGGGTGTCCCATAGCCCTGGGGTGGGCGAGTCAATAGCCATAGGGGGCTGTATTATTACAAGGAACAGAGGACTTTATTATTTAAGGAGGGGTGCAGTATTATAAGAATGCATGCAATAGGGGGGCTGGATTACTTTAATAAGGCATATGGAGCCTTATTACTATAGGGAGCAAGCTGCATTATTATAAGAGGGTACAGGTGAGCCTTACTATAAGGGGCTAGATTATTACATTAGGGGGCTGTATTATTATAAGAATACACAGAGAACCTTATTACTATAGGGTAGGGTTGGGCAAAGTGCGGCCTGCTGGCCACATCCAGCCCTATGGTTGTTACAGTCCGGCGAACAGCCAACGAACACAGTGGACCATGGGCTGCACCATGCCCTCGCCTGCCGCCCGATGTGATTGTGACGCCCCTGGACTATGAGGTCGTCACAGGGTATTGTGCAATCTGCCCTTCTGTGCAATATCCACTTCCTCCTTGGTTATGGGTCCCCAACTACATGGTGTTGCCTACATCAGCTAATTAAAATCCTGTGTACACTCTGCACCCCACCCACCAGACACACCAGTGGACGGCCTGAGTGGAATAGGGTCGCCCACTTGGGGGGTTGGTTAAGGGAGGCCAGGAGTGTCAGTAGAGCAGTGAAGTAGTAAGAGAGAAGTGTTGGAAGCGAAGGTGAGAGGAGGTTAGGAACCGGGCTCCTTGGAAGCCACCTAGGTAGCAGACAGTGCTCTGGGCCTAAAAGGAGCTGGACCCCCGGAGATCGTGGCAAGGGGTACGGAACTGTCAAGGAGGACAGCCGGCGGCCTTGCACCATCACCGGGCTGGAACCAGTGCACGACGGGGTATGTGGACCCTAGGTCAGGGAGTAGCTTCAGGCAACCTGACAATTTACGACGAGAATGGAGCCTTCAAGATCTGCTCTCCACCCGCTCCAAAATCGGGGTACTAGCGCAACGAGGGGGATAGGACTTTCCACTAAAATGGTCCAGGAAATCCCAAGCGTGAACCCTGAGAGCAAGCTCCCACACTTAGCCATAGGGTGGAGCGGTACCCGACTAGTTCCATACTACCGGGACCAACAGATAAGTAAACTAGGTGCCAGGAGGCAGGTCACGGATCACCAGGTAGCACCATTGGGGACGAGACCCAAACTAGCTCCCCTCAGCAGCAGCGGTATCCAGAACTTTGGTATACCCAGTTGTCGGTGTCAGCTTTATGGACTGAGTGAGTACGCAAGTGACCCCCTTCGCTACCCACGGCACTCCCCAATCACCATCACCGAGTCCCAGGACATCCCCCCTACTGGTGGAGGGTTCTGACACCTGGCTGCCCCATTCCATCACCCCCGGGTACTCCCAACTGCAGCGGAAGTACTCCACATTACAACACACCAAGGGTGGCATCACGAACTTTAACACAATCCCCTGTAAATACCCCCTTCATTTGAGTGGCCGCACGACCCCCGGGTCCGGACGCCCCTCGAGTCACCGTGGATCCAGATCTGAGCAGCCCGGCTGCTGACACGGGGGCGGCACATGATCACCATTTACATCCACAGGATCCAAACAGCAGTGAACACATTGATGGAGGATGGTGCCGCTAGCTTCATCATACACTAATCAGTGTGATACACAGCAGACGTGATGACGTCACATGACTTAGGAAAGTCTGACTGTCGGCCCTATCTTACCGTACTGACCCAAACCAGCTATCCACCTTTTACCGCTTCTCAACCAAAATAAGACACAGACTGCATGACGTTGGATGTAAAAGGCCACAGCAGCCTCGTTTATTATCACCAAAATAATCAATAACATTTTATTCATAAATATAGTAATAACTCCATAAAACATCAACCACAAGCAAAGGAGGGGGGGGGTAAGTGAAGAGTCCCGTTGTACATGATTGCAACACCAGCTCCACCATGTGCCCTCAGCCGCACCACACCGGCTCGAGGACACCCAGCCGAGTGTTGCTCCACCATGTGCCCTCAGCCGCACCACACCGGCTCGAGGACACCCAGCACATTAACATGCCCTGCTGTGACCCAGCACAGCAGGGTCCCACGTTAACATGTCCCGCTGTGACCGAGCACAGCAGGGACCCACCAACTATACCATTGCACCACCAGGGGTAACCCGCTCCTGCACTGGGTTCCCCCCCGCTCTTTGTGCAATCGACCGACTTCAAATACCCCCCTCCTTTCCGCCACAGCGAGCACGTATGACACCTTGTACGTGCGAGCCCCACCACCAAAACCCGACCCGAGCCGACTCCTCGGGTCGAGCAACCAATACTGCGGGACCAATGTCAAGCGAGCAAAATGACCCCCCAATAGACCTTACGATGTCAACCTGCACCAAACCACCAATACAACAAGGTCAGCCGACCCAAGACCTGCAACTAGCCGACCACATCGTCCGATCCTATGTACCGCCTGCGCGACCAGTCCCCAACGAGCCACCAGAGCCGCCGCCCCCATCTCCCCGGGAATAGGGGGCAAGCTTGGCCTCGTTGAGACAGCTACACTGCAGGCACCGCTGAAATTTACACATCCACTGATAATTAAACAAAGCCAACCATTATTGGTGTACCAGTACAACAAGGTCAGCCACACCCAACTGCAACTAGCCGACCACATTGTCCGATCCTATGCACCGCCTGCGCGACCAGTCCCCAACGAGCCACCTGAGCCGCCGCCCCCGTCTCCATGGAATAGGGGGGGCAAACTCTGGCTCGTTGAGACAGCAACATTGCAGGCGCCCCCGAAAATTACACAGCAACTGATAATTAAGCAAAGCCAACCATCACTGGTGTAACAAAAGAACCTCCACTATTTCCCCAACCTCGAACAGATTCCTAAAAACATACCCAGGAACAAACTCACTGGCGGTCACGCCCCACTGAACAACAACACGAGCACGCCCCCAGGCCGAAGAAATGGCCCAAGGCAGTCAGGCCTGATGTCACAGATCAAGCACCCCGGATGCCCCAGCGACCAAGTCTCCTTCACCCAAGCGCAGTACCAAAACGCTGTAGTTCCCGTGAACCGTGTGTGATAGCACCAATCCTGAAATTTTTACCTAGCCTAATAGCCAAAACCAATCCGCCCCGAAA
The DNA here is from genome assembly GCF_048569485.1 of Anomaloglossus baeobatrachus. Classification (NCBI taxonomy): domain Eukaryota; kingdom Metazoa; phylum Chordata; class Amphibia; order Anura; family Aromobatidae; genus Anomaloglossus; species Anomaloglossus baeobatrachus. The sequence goes on from NC_134354.1 coordinate 227,316,343, forward strand.
TCACAGCAACACTGAACCAAAGACAGTCAAGCCGATCGCCGGCCTGAAAGACCTTAACATATACCAATGTATCACGATACTCCCGCCACCAGAGGCATTCCCAACACCTAAGTCAGAATACACCCTTCTGACCACCACATATTGCTCATTGCCCAGTAAAAAGGGGCACATGACCAGAGTTAATGGTTGGTGTCCCCGGGCACTTTGAACGCAAAATCACAACACTGCTGTTGCCACATTCTTGCCAAGACTTACTGTACTCCATGCCCAATCCCCGCTGAACTGCAGACTCAACACTACTCACAAAATGAGAGAACAGCGACTCCCACACGACCCGAAGTCCAGGAAAACTCAGACACCACGTTTCTCCGGTTTTCTTTCAAAACAGCACACCAATCAGGTGCCCAATGGCCACTACATGTCCACCCCTCAGCATGAAGACGCTGCCAGCAACATAAGACCCTATGAACCTAAATGTTGCCTACCCAGTTATAACCCCCAGATCAGCCTGAGGCCACTTCCCCAATCTTGGAGGTCCACTGGATGGAGGAGGGGCCACCACCGATGCTGCCTTGACCATATACAATATCAAGCAGTCCCCCCGTGACAAAATAGCTCCTCCGACGATCCAAACGGGGCCCGGCCCCCCCATCAATAACCGGATGCCTGCGCCCCGCTCAGCCAACAAACTTGCAGCGCGCAATGCCGAAAGTCCAGTTCCATGGCCTATCACCCGCCGCCTCTCAGCTGCTCACACGTGACTGCCAACTTTGCCTCTCCCAGGCTGCGCAGTGAAAAGTTATGTTCTCACAATACCATGCAGGACATACAAATACGTGGTAACAGTTGGCCCTCAAGGCTCTATGGTGCCACTGGGGCCACCATCATGTAAGGCCAAAACACGTACAACTGGACACCCCGCACACTCTAAATAACAGTCCCAACAAATGGAACCTGCCTTAAAATCCGCATTGGTCAATCAGGCAACGACCATACACCAACAACAGCGGCCCCCCGGTTCCAATTGTCAACAAAGGGCCGCGTATCCCAAACTGTCTCCCCATTCCTCAACCGCCACGCGCCTCGGGCCCCGGACATCCTGGAGGCAAAAAGAGGATACCCAGCTAACCAAACCTGCCGATATAAACAAGGCCAATATAACCTCTTGGGAAGCAGGACAAGCTGCCCCCCCCAAAACCCCTGTCTGCCGTGACTGCAGAACCACCTCACTTTATGCTAACCTCCTGCAGAGCCCAAGACCCATAGCCAGGAACGAATACCACCCAATACAGTCCTCCAATTGCACTGACTGCACCCATACTAAATGCCGTGGAGGGAACATACCCGTCCCCGCGTGCAAACCATTGAAAATACCCTTGTGTAGGTACTACCCCGCAGCCTGTAGTAAGCCCCCCAAGTGCTGCACATCCAACAGCTTGATTTAGCAAGTGCCACAAGCAACATATGGCCCCAGATCGATCAACCAATACCGATAAACCAACTGGGCCACTAACGCACCCACTAAAGCACCCGTTTAATAGAATGCTGAAATCTAATATTTACCTGTAACCGTACCCAGACATCGGGCCCCCCAGATAATTCAGGGCCGTCGGACTGTCAAAACACACACTCCTGGGCCACCAAACACCCTGAACATCAATAAAACCTCTAGCACCCTTCACTGGCCCATGTACTGGAAACTAAGCACGAGACCACTCCAGTTACCGAACTCCTGACCGCCTCCTAATAGTACCACAAACGGCCACCCAAACGGCCACAAACAGCCAACCAATAAAATCACCCCCACAATGGAGCTAATACAAAGTGGCCAGCCCCACAGGCTGCACCTGCGCACCCGACAGATTGTCATGAAACTGTAATCTCCAGCTACGGAAAGAATGCCCTCAATCTCCAACAAAGGAACTACCGTACCACCTTGAAAACCACTAACAACGTCCCTCTTAAGAAAACCAGCCCGGACCCTAAATCCAGGTAAATGGCCTCATCCAAGGCTCAAAAGGAGGTATCCTCTCACTGCAATAAAGGAAGGATACCACCAACCTGCTGTCCAAACCAGCTCGACCTCGTCTGGCCTCAACAACCACGCCGTACCTGCCAACCGGACCTAAAACTCCCCAGGAAACACCCATTACTCATGCAGCCCCCTTTATGGAAGCTCCTGCCGTGGACATAGGTATAACATTCTCACCCTCATGAAACGACAGCAACAATCACGCTTAAGCTGACCCAATACACCCACAAAACGGATCGTCATGTCACTGAACTACCATCGAAACCTTAACCAATCCGAGGAAGCTGTAGAAACCCCCAGGACCACCAAAACAAAACACAAAACTCGGGGTTCACGGCTATCCTCTGCCTCTCCGCCAATGTCCCTCACCTCGCCTCAGGCTCCGCACCACCGCCGACGTCCACCTGATCGACTCACGAAGCACCGTTACTACCACCACCAAGCATACATAGTCCACTAAAGAGCCTGAGCAACAAGAAGCTGACCAAAACAACTCGTCCCCTTTATAAGCATAAACATACGCACCCGCATGAAAACTAAACACCCATGAAACGCATATCGCGCAAAACAATGGTACTTGCAATCCTGTCTGGACTTCCTGCCAGCCGCCCAAAATGCCGCTACAGGGCCACCACCCTCCTGTCCAACCAGACGCCGGTCCCATACCCCCTGACAAAACACCACCACCTTAACCCACCCAAAAACCATACATAATAACAACCCTACCAACCCCTATAACCAAATCATTATATGAGGTGTAAGTGAAACCTTTATCTTACTAGGCTGACTCCGCGGTGTCCCACGGAACAGCCGCCACGTGTCCTCCGCGACGAGCACTGCCATCTTCTATGTGGAACGACCCAGGCTGCATTCCTCCTGGGCCATAGAGTAGTCACCCCAGGCCCACCGGTCAGCCTGGGATGCTGCCCGCGATGATCACTGACCCGGAGCCACCACTGGGGGGAGGGGGGTTTGCACTCCAGTCGCACCGCCGCACACAGGAATCAGCACATGGCGCCGAAGGCACGTGAACGCAGTGCCAGACCCCGTGACCGCGCCGCGGGTCACGCGGCCGCACCACCTATGTCGTCACGCCAACCCCACGCGCCGCTATCCAACCGAGGCAGGGATGATTCACGTCGCCTGGCCCTGCGCCTGCGCAGGCCGCACTGTCTGGCAGATGTAGCCGCTCACCTGACCGCACCGCTGGGTCAGGTGACCGTGACGCCGGGGGCGCGTAATAGCAATGCCGGACCCCATAACCGCGCCTCAGGCCACAGGGCCGCACCGCCCACGTTGTTACGCTGACCCCTGCGCCGCACTGGATGAAGGAGAAGGGCGTAGATGTCACTCACCCCCCACCGTAGTGCCGGTCGACTACTGCGATGCCATCCGTTGCTCAGGCCCTGCATGGGTACACAGGCCGCTCCTCCCGGTTACTGCAGGACGGTCACGTGCTCGTGACGCCGGACCATGCACCCGCGCCCTGGGTCACATGGCCGCGCCGCCCTCACCCCTATCCGAGACTATCCGGGATCCCATTTAGGCCCTGCACTGTTGTGCAGGCCGCACTTCCGGTTTCGGCGCCCGGTCACATGACCGCACCATAGGGCCATGTGACCATGACGTCAGGACGCCGGCGCCATGTGACCGCGACGCCGGACCACGTGACCGCGCCCCGGGTCACGTGGTCGCGCCGCCCCTTCACAACGCTGACCCCGCGCCGCAACACCACAGAATAGGAGGCCGATGATGTCACTCACCGCCCCGCCGCCGCTGCAATCCTCTTTCCTTCCACCGACGTCCTAGGATGCCGCTGCCAGCGCCGGAGGGGTCCTGGGGCCCATCCGGATCCAGCTCCTGCGAGGGCCTTGTCCCCCTCCCGGAGGCACCAGGAGCTCGGCCACCTCCATCCGATCGTCCGCTGTCCACCACTGCTGCAGCACCCGGAGCCAGCGCTCCCACGTCTCTCCGCCATAGTCGACATCCTTCAGGACAGGGACCTCCTCTTCGGACCGTCCTGGACACCACGACAATTCCGGACGTCTTCCAGGTAGCGAATGACCTCCCACCACATATCTTGCCCTATATATACTCACTTACCACTGACAACATGCTGACCAATTACATGGCCCCACAGCCCTTATAACTCCACCTCCCACTTTTCCCGCACAAAATGCCCTACACCTTAACCCCTTGCTAACCCTCCGGCCTAGCATCCCTCCTCAGTCATGTTGCCCTCCCTTGAGCCCCTTCAGGGCAGGCGTCCGGGCTTTTCTTCAACGCGTGTGTTGTACAAAGCGTCAGTGCACCACAGACGGGAGCAGAGCGCCAAGGGAACTTGAGCAAGGCAAGTATATGTTTTTTTTTTTTAAATTTCAAATCTGTTTTATTATTAAGTTTATAAATCAATCATACATCTTGAACATTTATAAAGATTATAAAACATAAACAGTGATCTCTCAGTTTCGGAATGACAAAAATAACATCACATTGTATATTTCATTGGAACTCTATAAGCTATCCTTATGCTAACACTCCATGACAATCCATACACTAGAAATCAGAGTTCCGGCTAAACATGTCTTCCTGATAATTGACAAGACCACTCTCAGCATAAAACAATCCCCTTTTAAGTTATTGAATAAACATTTAAGAAAAAGTAGAAAACTAGAAAAAAAAAAAAAGAACAGATATAAGCTTAGAAAAGAAGGAATCAAATAGAGTGAAGAAAGTAGGGTAAAGAGGGGGTGGGGGAAAAAAGTGTGTGGGGAGAGGGGAAGACAAGGTATGTCACCATTTCTCATCCAAAATAACCTGCCAGACTCACCGTGAACTCAGGAGACTCCATGAACGTAATCCACGGTCCCCACACTGTGATAAATTTTTCCGTGAGCCCATTAAGTTCAGCTGTGAGTTCCTCCATTCTCTGGAGGTTTGCCATCTCCTCTACCCAGTCAGCTAACGTGAGGCATCTAGTCTGTTTCCAGTATCTGGGAATAATTATACGGGCTGCCGCTAAACAAAATCGCAGCAGGTCCCTCTTTTGTGACTTGAATGAACCAGGGAGGATAGAGAGGAGGGCCACCTGGGGAGATCTCTCCACCTCACCCCCACTCATCTTTTTATACAGAGAAAACACTGAGTCCCAGAATGGTTGCAATTTAGCACAGCTCCACCATATATGTAACATAGACCCTTTTTCTGTACCACATCTCCAGCACATGTCGGACACTGAGGGAAAGATAGCATGCAATTTGGTCGGGTATTGGTACCACCTTGTGAGAATTTTATAGTTTTTCTCTTGGGCGGCACAAGCCAGAGAAAGTTTGTGGGTCCACAGAAACGCCCTGCTCCATCTGTCCTCCGAAATGTCCTCTCCCAGTTCCTCTCCCCATCTATAGACAAATTTGGGTTTGTCCGACATGTCTCTCTGGTTCAGCATTTTATAAATAAGAGAGATGACATGCCCAGGTGACGAACCCTGCAAGAACAATTTCTCAAATGGAGTAGGGGGGGTCCTCAACTTCCTCTCCCTGTCCTGGTTGGATAGAAACGATTTCAGCTGCATATATTCTATCCAGGAAACCTCTCTCCCTGTGGCCCATAGAGATGCATAAGGGGGCAGGGTATTTCCCTGGAGCACATGAAAAAAACGAGTTTCCTCCACCCGAGCATATCCCAGAAATTTATTGGAATGAAGCCCTGGAGGGAACTCCTGGTTGCCAAAGAGGGGGGTAAGTGGACCCCTCCCCTGTGAGAGATAACCCCTCTTAACCTCACCGTCCCACGTCCCCATCACTGTCCAAATAAACTCCATTCCCTTCTCTATCTGTGACCTACTCTCCTTTCCCATCCATGAGAGGAAGTGCAAAGGGACTCCCAATCCGTCCTGTTCGATCGCGACCCATTGTTTCGAGTTCCTATGGAAGTGCCAATCCATTATCCTCGTTAGAATAGTTGCCCTGTAGTATAACTGGAAATTTGGGAGCCCTGCCCCTCCATTATTTTTGTGTCTGGTAAGAGTTTTTATGCTTGTCCGAGGTCTCCTATTCCCCCAAACGAACCTTGACAAAGCCGTCCGAATTTTGGAAAAGTAACTCCCCGGCAGCTGAATAGGTACCGTTTGGAACAAGAAAAGAAACCTAGGAAGAACATCCATTTTAATAGCGTTGATACGCCCAAACCACGATAGTCTTTTTTTGTCGTACTTCTTTAAATCCCTAATTGTCCTCTCTAACAGGGGTAGAAAATTATGATGCATAATTTTTGTTGGATCCCGAGGTACAACTACCCCCAGATATTTTATAGCTGACGGTTGCCACTTAAAGGGAAAATTTTGGGTTGTACGGGCTAGATCTTCCGCCGACAGGGTCACATTCATAGCCTCTGATTTAGAGAAGTTCACTTTAAAATTACTTAAGTTACCAAACTCCTCGAACTCTTTGAGCAAAGACGGGAAGGATATGTGTGGCTGGGAAATAAACATGAGAAGGTCGTCAGCAAATAAAGCTAACTTGCGATTCCCTCCCCCGGCCTCTATCCCATGGATACTAGCATTATTTCTTATGGCGACCGCGAGATGCTCCATGACAATGACGTAGAGCAGAGGTGACAATGGACATCCTTGCCTTGTTCCATTGTGGACCTGAAACGATGACGACAGAAACCCATCCGTCCTAACTTTTGCTGAGGGTCTCGAATAAAGGGACGCAATCCTATCTAAAAATTTTTTGCCCAAACCCACCTGCTTTAGAGCGGCCATCATGAAATTCCAACTGACCCGGTCAAAGGCCTTCTCCGCATCCACTGAGAGTAAACACATGGGAAGAGAATGAGCCCTCGACCGGGTCATCAGGAGGAACAGTTTGTTGGTATTGTCACGCGCCTCCCGACCTTGTACGAACCCCACTTGATCTGTGTGTATTATCCCGGGCAAGGAAGGAGCAAGTCTGTTGGCTAAGGCTTTGGAAAAAAGTTTTAGGTCTAGATTGATCAGTGAAATGGGTCTGTAATTTGTAACTAACATGTGATCCTTCCCCGGTTTGGGGATAACACATATATGGGCTTCGAGAGATTGCGCCACCCATTGGGAATTTTCTGAGATGGAATTAAATACTTTAGTCAAGAACGGGGATAGCTGAGTTTGGAATATTTTATAAAATTTAGGGGTGAACCCATCTGGACCCGGACTTTTGCCTGAGGGAGATTCTTTAATGATAGATGCCACTTCTGCTTCTGTAAAGTCCGTCTCTAAATTTTCAACCTCAGCGCTGGGTATAACCGGTAGGGCCGTTCTGGATACGTAGTCGTTTATTTTATTTTCTAATGCGTCATGTGGCATGTCTCCAAATTTGCCCTTTATGTTATATAGGTCTCTATAATACTTTTGGAACTGTTCCGCGATGAGAGTTGGGTTCTGAGTCGAAGAGCCGTCTGCTTGTTTAATCATGGGAATGTGGCTGGGGTCTCCCCTAGGGTGTAGAATCCTAGCTAGTGGTCTACCACATTTATCTGCATACTCATAGAGGAATCTTTTTATTCTAGTCCTATGTCGCTCATACTGTCGGTCGAGAATCGATTTAAGCTCCTCTCTATTTTTGACTAGCTCCGCCAGTGTCAAAGGTGATAATGTCTTCTTATGGGCCCTTTCCAGATCTGAAATATTCTGAAGTAGGGACAAAATGGTTTGGGCTCTCTCTCTCTTAAGCCTAGCCCCATGTTTGATCAAAACCCCTCTCAACACACATTTAAGTGCCTCCCACTGCACGGGAAGGGCTGTGGGGTCTTCTGAGTGTATTTCTAAAAATTCATCAATCGTGTTCTGTAGATCCTTCATGCACCCCTGATCCCCAAGCAGACTATCGTTCAGCCGCCAAGACCACGGCCTCCCTGCCCCATCTGGGATAGTAAGGCTCAGGAATATAGGAGCGTGGTCAGACCAGGATATACTGCCTATAGAGGCCTGTATCTGCCAAGTCAGAGCCTTTTGGCTCACAAGAAACAGGTCTATGCGGCTGTACGAGGAGTGAGCCGGGGAGAAGTATGTGTAGTCACGCTCCACTGGGTGTAACGTTCTCCACACATCTACCAATCGAAGCTCTTGTATTGAGCGTTTAACTTTTGTTAGCTTTCTGAGAGAGAGAAAATTGTGTCCCGAAGTTGTATCTACCTTAGGGTCCAAAGTGAAGTTTAAATCGCCACCCACGATCACGGTCCCTTCTGCGAATTCATCCAATGATGACAGGAGAGAGGAGCAGGACGTCGCCGGATCTCTGTTTGGTAAATACCAATTGACAATGGTAAAGATAGATGAATTAACATTAATTTTCAGAAAAATGAATCTTCCCTCAGTGTCCACTCTCGTGTCCAGAACCGTGTGCACCAGGGCTTTATGGATGCCTATAGACACCCCTTTTGATTTTGACTCTGGGTTGGTGCTATGGACCCATTTGGTGTAATATCTGTCTTTAAAGTTAGGGAGGTGACCAGTTTTGAAATGTGTTTCCTGAATCAATAATATATGGACACGTTTCTTATGCATGTCAAAGAATACCTGAGACCGTTTTTGCGGGACATTGAGGCCTCTCACATTCAATGAGCCAAAGGTAATCTGCGTCATTCTGAGGAGGAGGAACGGTGAGGAACCGGGAAGTAGGGTCAGAGGATGGGGATGGGAAGAGAGGTGTGGGTGGAGAGAATAGAGAAGGTTAGGAGAGGGGGAGAGAAAGAAAAAAAAAAAAAAAAGAGGGGGGGGTAGAAGGATTAAGTATATAAAGGAAACTACAAACAAAGAGAGAGTACCGTAGGCAAAAAGGTCAAAGCACCTCTTGCCTGTAGGGTCGTAACGTGACCCTTATACTTGGTCAAATAGACTAGAGGTAAATGCAGAAAAATAAGAATCTCTATATACCAGGGATGTTAATCCTACGCTACTACCCTGTGGCGTGTTATCCCAATCAGGGAGGGAACTTTCCACAAAGGAGCCCCCTGCCCTGGACTAAAAAACAACTTTTAACTATATATATTTTGATTTGCAACTAAAGCTCTGTATAAAGAAGGGAGAAGGGGCTTTGAGAGGGTATTGTACCTTATAATGTTGAGGGGCGCCCCCCCATTACACCCAGGATGGAAGGAGGGAACCCCCCACCCCCCTGTCCAGGGCGATACAATAACCCCACAACGCGAAATTCCCATCAGGACCAGGGGATAGACTCCATCGTACTGTGATCCTATAACCAAAAACATACTAGAACAATTTAATCCACCATTCTCTTATACATCAGACCGGCCTCCCTCCTCTTTCTCTACGAGAGCCACGCATCCGATCACCGGCTGGGACGGTGACTCCCCCCCCATTGGAAAGTCCGGCCAGTCCTCTATAGGCACTAATGGAATGTCCAAGGCCGCGGTGAACGAGGGTAAATCCGCCGGAGACCGAAGAACATGCATTCGTCCCGCGTGCCGAACCTGCAGGCGGAAGGGGAACCCCCAGCTATATGGAAACTCGTATGAGCGGAGAATGTCCAGCAGAGGTTTAAGAGCTCTTCTCCTTTGTAAGGTAAAACGGGATAGATCTTGTAGAATCTGGATTTGGCTCCCCTCATACGATGGTGATACTCCACTGCGGAGCTTAAACAGAATGGCCTCCTTAATAACATAGCGGTGGACCCTACAGATCACATCCCGAGGTCGGTCGTTCTGGGCTGGTTTGGGGCCCAACGCTCTATGCGCTCTATCCAATTCCAGGGGTTGGCTTGATGGTTCACCCAGAATATTATTGAAGATCACTTGAAGGGTGCCATGTAAGTCCTTGGACTTGACAGACTCAGGCAGGCCGCGCACTCTGAGATTGTTTCTTCAGCCCCTATTTTCAGCATCATCCATTGCTTCAACCACGTATTGTATTTGGCGGGAGTGTTGTTCTAATAGTGCCCCGTGGGCCTGTGAAGTGTCCTCCATATTCTGAATTTTAGCTGCCTGCACTTGACTCTGGGTGTCCACTCTCTCCACCTCCCCCTTCAGGGCTGACAGCTCTGTGCGGTACGCCTGCTCCAGCCTGGTTATATATGCCTCCATATCTTCCCTGGTGGGTATAGCTGAGAAACGTGCCCGCATCTCATTAAGCTCTGTCAGAACTCCTGACTCTTGTGTTGTTGTTATGGCTGGCCCTGACCCTGCATGCTTGTCTGCATCTGGTAACTTTAGATTTATGTTGTGCTTCTCCCTGGGTATGGTCTCACTTCTGTCAGGGACCTGTAACTCATTTGCAGTGCAGTGTCCCCCCTCCTGAAATTCCTCACACTCCTGCATGTGTGTTATAGGAAAGGACGTTACTTCCCCCTCCAGAGGCCTCCAGGCTTCAGGGCTACTGTTTGTATCAGCAGGCACTTCCCCCGTGCTTCTCACTCCGGGTTTCCCCTGTACCTGCAATCTTGGGCTGTCTGGCCTTATCTTCTGTATCTCCTCTTCACTCCGGGTGGCCTCTCCTCTCAGTCGCGTCAGCTGCTGAGCCTTTCCCTGCATCTCCATAGCTGCCATCTCACTGCTGCACGCTGAGCTCACCTCCTGTGTAGCCTTAGCAGCCATCTTGGGTGCCACCTGTGAAGCTTCTCTCTGCCCCGGCCTGGATAAAAAGTGTTTGATCCCTCTCTCCTCCGATTGTGAAGCTCTGCTGCTGCACCCCTGGGATCTCCCTCGTCTCCTCCGCTGCATAGCCTGTGTTGCAGAGTCCTCAGTTGCGTGGATCATCAGTTATAAAGTCCAGTGGCAGGAGCTAAGACAAGTCACGTCCTCACTCCTTCATAGCCAGGACACGCCCCCCCCTTTTTTTTTTTTTTATGTATGTGGGTTGTTTGTGTGGCGCCCCTGAGGCTTCAGTCGCCACAGAAGTACTGCACCTCAGCCAGAGGTGTAGTATCCCATTCCCGGGTAAGGAGGGGATCACAAATTGGTATACACAAAACAGAGACACTCTCATTAGCCACACTTCACTGGACCGTGGTTAGGGCAAGTTGCACTTTTGATGTCGCCATTGGAATGCAGAGTCCGAGCCAGGCTGGGGGTGGAGTCTAGTTAGTGGGAGCAGTCTGTAGAATGTTGGGCAGTCGAGAAGGAGCAGAGGAGGATGAAGACCTGTGATCTGGAGCTGCAGCAGCTCGGCCCAGGCACACGATAGAAAGGGTCCTAGAGCCCACGGGAAGCGACCATACTCCAGTGGCCCCATTCCACATACGACATACCGGAGTGGAGGGACTTGGCCGCAGAAGGGGACCGGCCCCTCAACTAGTGGAGAACTTCAAGACTCAGCTAGCTAATCGGAGGCTGAGGTTAATTCAAGTCCCGAAGCCAGATCCACATGTGCCACCCCTGCAGTGGATCGAACCACTCGGATCCTGTGGTGACTTGTGGCTCGAGGGTCTCCGGACCCGGGGACCTGGGGCCAGTTTTAAATGAAAAATGGGAAGTTATTTACAGGGGAGGTATAGGTCGTGATGCCACCCATGGTGTACGGTAACGAAGGGATACCGCCCCTGCCGATGGGAGTACCCGGGGTGATGGAGTGGGGCAGCAAGGTGTCGTTGCCCTCCATGGGTAGGGGAAGGCCCCGGGACTCTGTGGGATGCTGTGGGGTGCAGGGATCACTCAGGTACTTGCTCAGTCAATAAGCAGACGCTGACAACCGGGTAAACCAAATCTCAGGGTATCGCTGCCGCTTGAGGGGAGCTTGTCCGGGTCCTATCCCCTACAGTGTTGCCTGGTGATCTGTGACCTGCCTCCTGGCACTAAGTTTAACTTCAACGTAGTGGCCCCGTAGTCTGAAATTTGCCAGGCCCAGCTCCCCACTGTGGCTAAGTGTGGGAGCCTGCTCTCAGGGCTCACGCTTGGGATTTTCGTGGACCGCTTGTTTGGAAGGCCCTATCCCCCTCGTTGCACTAGTGTCTCGATTCTGGAGTGGGTGGGAACAGATCATAAAGGCTCCGTTCTCCTCAGGTTAATTGCCGGGTTGCCTGAAGTTTCTCCCCGACCTAAGGTCCGTGTACCCCGCCATGCCTTCGGTCCTGGACCGGTGATAGTGCCAGGCTGCTGAGTGTCCTCCTTGAAAGATCCAGGTACCTAGCTGGAATCCCCTGCGAACGGGAGTCCGACTCCTCTAGGTCCAGACCACCGTCTGCAACCTAGACAGCTTCTCTTGGGAGCCACCACTCCCAACCTCCTCACAGCTCGAGGGCTACTTCACTCCTCTCCTCTCACTGACTACCAACCAACTGACTACACTCCTCCCCTCCACTCCCTGTCCCCCCCAGGTGGGCGACTCTATTCCACTCAAGCCATCCACTGGTGTGCCTGGTGGGTGTGGTGCAGTGTGTATCTAGGATTTGTTTTGCTGTTGGAGACAACACTGTAAGATAGGGACCCAGAACCATGAGGGACTTGGAATACTGCACGGAAGGGCAGTTTGTGCAGTACCCTGTGACAACCTGATAGTCCAGGAGTGTCACACACACACATCCAGTGAAAAGGTGACCACATACAGCCAAGGGATAGAGCTTCAAGCCACCCGACAGGGTCCGTGAACATCTGTGTGTGCAGGCGTGGGACAGGCAGGAGAGGTTAGCGCAAGAAGATCACCAGGAAAGGAACACAGAAGGGTGTACCGGGTTGTGCCTCTGAACTATCTAGGATCAGCTGAAGCCCATCATAGCAGGAACCGGCACTCCAAGGGCAGCATTTGTCTGGATGTGCTAACCTGGAACTCTGAATTTTGAGTAAAGACCTTGTGACTGCATCCCTGTGTCGTCCGATTATTCCCTGCGCCTCCGGCCCTGCACCCCACCATTTCGAACTACTACTCCCATCAGCCCTGGGGCCAAGCTCTACCTGTGGAGAGCTATTCCAACTCTGCTGTGTCACCACCAACCCCAGGGGAAACTGAACAGCAGTGGCGGCACCTATCTTGCCGCATACCACAGGTGGCGTCACAACTTCTCCCTTGTAAATATAATCCCAACAACCACCATAAGCCATTTAACGACACCGCCGGGGTTACAGAACCGGTCCTTGTCGCTTTGACATCCTCCGAGCAGAACAGAGCCGGCCCTGTAACGAGTGAACCCCAGGCCCCGAAGCGGGTGTGTCATTTGCATGTATATAGGGGACTATAACAGTTAGGGTAATAGACAGAGATAAGGGTGGAGAGGTAGGGGGTGCCATGCTGTGAAGAGCTTTGTGGTGGAGAACAAGCAATTTAAATTGAATCCTATGATATGAGCAGCCAGTGCAATGACTGGCACAGAGCGGAAATGTCCGAATAATGATTAGCCAAATAGGTGACCCTGGCTGCAGCATTAAGGATGGACTGGAGAGGGGAAAGTCTAATGAGGAGGTGGTCAATTTACATAGAATTGCAGTAATCAAGGCGGAAGTGGATCAGGCCACTGTGAGGGATTTTTTTTGTTTCCATGGTGAGAAAGGGGCAGGTTCTAGAGATGTTCTTCAGATGCAGGCAACAAGAGTGGGCGAGAGATTGTATATAGGAGGAAAGATCAGTGTCAAGCAGAACACCTAGACAGTGACCCTGCAGCCTAGGCATTATCGTAGTGCCGCATATAGAGAGGGAGATGTCAGGTTTAGGTTAGTAGACAAAGGTACTAGAAGAAGGTCAGTTTTGGAAAGGTTAAGTTTCAGATAGAGAGTAGATATGATGTTGGAAACTGCGGACAGACAGTCACTGGTGTTCTGTAGTACAGCCGGGCTGAGGTCAGGGGAAGAGGTGTATAATTGTGTGTCATCAGCATAAAGATGGTACTAGAAGCCAAATTTGCTTATGGTCAGTCCAATTGGGGCAGTGTAGAGAGAGAGAGAAGATAAGAGGGCCAAGGACTGAACCTTGAGGCACCCCAAGAGTGAGGGGAAGAGAAAAAGATGTGGAGCCAGCAAATGATACATTGAAAGAGCGGTTAGAAAGATAGGAAGAAAACCAGCAGAGACAAAGTATCTTTTAGGTCGATTGAGTGGAGCATAGCGAGTAGGAGATGGTGGTTAACAGTGTTGAAAGCTGCAGAGAGGACAAGAAGAATGAGCAGAGAGTAGTCACTATTACGTTTTGCTGTCAAAAGGTCATTAGTCACGTTGATGAGGGCAGTTTCTGTAGAATGTAGGGAGCAGAAGCAAGACTGTAATGGATCTAGGAGAGTGAGTGGAGAGGTATCGGGTGAGACTGGAATAAACCAGGTGCTCCAAGAGTTTACAGCTGAAGGGGAGATTTGAGACTGATTTGTAGTTATTTGTGCGGGATGGGTCAAGAGAAGGTGTTTTTAAATAATGGAGTAATGATAGAGTGTTTGAGGGAAGAGGGGTGGATACCAGAAGCGAGAGAGAGATTGAAGATTTCAGTTAGATGAGTGACGACGGGGGACAGAGACTGGAGTAGGTGTGAGGGAAAGGGGTTAGTAGTGGAAGTGGTAGCACGAGAGGAGGAGAGGAGCCTGGAGACTTTTTTTGTGACTGGGTCAAATGTGGAGAGTGAGCCAGAAGGGATTTGTGGAGGGATGGGAATCACATCGCTTGATGGCTGGGAGACGATGTTCTGACCAATAGCTTCTATTTTCACTATCTGAACTGTTAAGGGTACTTTACATGCTGCGATATCAGTACCGATATCACTAGCGAGCCTACCCACCCCCGTCGGTTGTGCGTCACAGGCAAATTGCTGCCCGTGTCGCACAACGTCGCTAATACCCGTCACACATACTTACCTGCTTAGCGACATCGCTGTTGCCGGCGAAACGCCTCCTTTCTAAAGGCCCAGTCACACTAAACAACATCGCTAGCAACATCGCTAGCAACATCACTGCTAACGAACAACTTTTGTGACGTAACAGCGATGTTGCTGTGTGTGACATTCAGCAACAACCCGGCCCCTGCTGTGAGGTTGTTGGTTGTTGCTGAATGTCCTGGGCCATTTTTTAGTTGTTGCTCTCCCGCTGTGAAGCACACGTCGCTGTGTGTGACAGTGAGAGAGCAACAACTAAATGTGCAGGCAGCAGGAGCCGACTTCTGCGGACTCTGGTAACCACAGTAAACATCGGGTAACCAAGAAGCCCTTACCTTGGTTACCCGATATTTACCTTCGTTACCAGCCTCCGCCGCTCTCAGCTGTCAGTGCCGGCTCCTGCTCTGTGCACATGTAGCTGCAGTACACATCGGGTAAGTAACCCCATGTGTACTGTAGCTAGGAGAGCAGGGAGCCAGCGCTAAGCGGTGTGCGCGGCTCCCTGCTCTCTGCACATGTAGCTGCAGTACACATTGGGTAATTAACCCCATGTGTACTGTAGCTAGGAGAGCAGGGAGCCAGCACTAAGCGGTGTGCGCTGGTAACCAAGGTACATATCGGGTTGGTTACCCGATATTTACCTTAGTTACCAAGCGCAGCATCGCTTCCACGCTGCGCTGCTGGCTGGGGGCTGGGACACTGGTTGCTGGTGAGCTCACCAGCAGCTCGTGTAGCCACGCTCCAGCGATCCCTGCCAGGTCAGGTTGCTGGTGGGATCGCTGGAGCGTCGCAGTGTGACATCTCACCAGCAACCTCCTAGCAACTTACCAGCGATCCCTATCAGGTTGGATCATTGTTGGGATCGCTGGTAAGTTGTTTAGTGTTACTGGGCCTTAAGGGGGAGGTTAGTTCGGCGTCACAGCGATGTCACTATGCGGCCGCCCAATAGAAGAGGAGGGGCAGAGATGAGCGGAACTAACATTCCGCCCACCTCCTTCCTTCCTCATTACCGGCGACCGCAGGTGCGATGTTGTTCCTCGTTCCTGCGGTGTCACACATAGCGATGTGTGCTGCCACAGAAACGACAAACAACATCGCTACTGACCAGACAACGATAAATGGTAAGTGAACCACCTCTCACAGACAAACGATTTTTGTCTCTTTTGCGATCGTTGAAGGTTGCTCGTACGTGTCACACACTGCGATGTCGCTAATGACGCCGGATGTGCGTCACAAACACCGTGACCCCGACGATAAATCGTTAGCGATGTCGCAGCGTATAAATGGCCCTTTAGGGTATGTGCACACAATGTCTTTTAGACATCCGCAAATCCTTTGAGGCGGAAGACAGTATAATACACACTGGCATCTTTTTTTTTTTCCTAAAACATCTTTTTTTCTTTACTTCTTTTCCAACATATTTTCATTGCTGTTTTTTTGTTGTTGATATTGTATTAAGTACTAGTCAGCAATGTCCTAGTGGTAGCAGCCCAAAAAGTAGTTAGCTTTCCAATTGTAATGACTTGCTGTCTTTGAAAACCTGAAGCTGCTAAAAGAAACTCAAAAGGCTGAACATATGTGCAGGAAGTTTTAATTAGCGCTTTTTCAAGAGTATTACTGAGTAGATCTGCCTTAAAAAGATATTGTGTGCACATACTCATAGTTTGACTTGTCAGAAAAGGGGCGCGCGCAACCACTTAAAGTGCCTAGGCCAACATGAAAGCCAAATACGACCCAAAGACAGACAGATAAATAGATATGTCCTCTTTTACCTACTGTTGTCATCTAATACATAGTATGGATGCTGGCTCCCCCATGAGGCCATTCTACAAAGTACACTGTACTAATTAATAGTTATCTGCTGTAAAGCATGAATATGTTCCCATGCAGCCTTACCTTATATGTGATAAATGCATACAGTTGCACACTGAAAAAGCCAAAAATGTACTAGGGAAAATATGGCACTGCATTACTGCAAAAGAGATATATTTAGTTTATGTATTGGCCAATGCATGTAAGCCCGGAAACCAACGGCAAGGTATATCTCTGTAATCCGGGAACCTAACTTAAATGCCACTAGCTAGGTTAAAAACATCCGTATCTGGGCAAAATGCCACTATTTGGACTACAAACCTCCATGTATGGGCAGCTAGGCTCCTCCTATAATGGTTATGAACACAGCCAGGTCTTAGGGCGGAGAGCACAGTCAGAAAAAGACTCACTAGAAATATCAAAAAACTGACCCGCACATCCAACAAATGCGAACAGGTGCTAACTGAAAAAACATAGTAACTATAAATGCATACAGTTGCACACTGAAAAAGCCAAAAATATACAAGGGAAAATATGGCACTGCATTACTGCAAAAGAGAGATATTTAGTTTATGTATTGGCCAATGCATGTAAGCCCGGAAACCAACGGCAAGGTATATCTCTGTAATCCGGGAACCTAACTTAAATGCCACTGTCTAGGTTAAAAACATCTATATCTGGGCAAAATGCCACTATTTCGACTACAAACCTCCATGTATGGGCAGCTAGGCTCCTCCTATAATGGTTATGAACACAGCCAGGTCTTAGGGCGGAGAGCACAGTCAGAAAAAGACTCACTAGAAATATCAAAAAACTGACCCGCACATCCAACAAATGCGAACAGGTGCTAACTGAAAAAACATAGTAACTATAAATGCATACAGTTGCACACTGAAAAAGCCAAAAATATACAAGGGAAAATATGGCACTGCATTACTGCAAAAGAGAGATATTTAGTTTATGTATTGGCCAATGCATGTAAGCCCGGAAACCAACGGCAAGGTATATCTCTGTAATCCGGGAACCTAACTTAAATGCCACTGTCTAGGTTAAAAACATCCATATCTGGGCAAAATGCCACTATTTCGACTACAAACCTCCATGTATGGGCAGCTAAGCTCCTGCTATAAATGGTTATGAACACCTGGCTGTGTTCATAACCATTATAGCAGGAGCTTAGCTGCCCATATGAGGTTTATTGTACTAACAGAAAATGTGCAATCTGCATTTAAACAAAATTTGACCAGTGCAAAAGTATGGGCACCTAAACATAAAAGTGACATTAATATTTTGTAGATCCTTCCTTTGCAAAAATAACAGCCTCTAGTTGCTTCCTGTAGCTTTTAATGAGTTCCTGGATCCTGGATGAAGGTATATTTGACCATTCCTGTTTACAAAACAATTCCAGTTCAGTTAAGTTTGATGGTTGCTGAGCATGGACAGCACGCTTCAAATCATCCCACAGATGTTCAATGATATTCAGGTCTGGGGACTGGGATGGCCATTCCAGAACATTGTAATTGTTCCTCTTCATGAATGCCTGAGTAGATTTGGAGCAGTGTTTTGGATCATTGTCTTGCTGAAATATCCATCCCCTGCGTAACTTCAACTTCGTCACTGATTCTTGCACATTATGTCAAGAATCTGCTGATATTGAGTTGAATCCATGCGACCCTCAACTTTAACAAGATTCCCGGTGCCGGCATTGGCCACACAGCCCCAAAGCATGATGGAACCTCCACCACATTTTACTGTGGGTAGCAAGTGCTTTTCTTGGAATGCCGTGTTTTTTTTTGCCTCCATGCATAACGCCTTTTTGTATTACCAAACAACTCAATCTTTGTTTCATCAGTCCACATGACCTTCTTCCAAAATGTAACTGGCTTGTCCAAATGTGCTTTTGCATACCTCAGGCGACTCTGTCTTTGGCGTGCTTGCAGAAACGGCTTCTTTCGCATCACTCTGCCATACAGCTTCTCCTTGTGCAACGTGCACTGTATTGTTGATCGATGCACATTGACACCATCTGCAGAAGAATGAAGCTGCAGGTCTTTGGAGGTGGTCTGTGGATTGTCCTTGACTGTTCTCACCATTCTTCTTCTCTGCCTTTCTGATATTTTTCTTGGCCTGCCACTTTTGGGCTTAACAAGAACTGTACCTGTGTTCTTCCATTTCCTTACTATGTTCCTCACAGTGGAAATTGACAGTTTAAATCTCTGAGACAACTTTTTTTATCCTTCCCCTGAACAACTATGTTGAATAATCTTTGTTTTCAGATCATTTGAGAGTTGTTTTGAGGAGCCCATGATGCCACTCTTCATAGGAGATTCAAATAGGAGAACAACTTGCAAGTGGCCACCTTAAATACCTTTTCTCATGATTGGATACACCTGCCTATGAAGTTCAAAGCTCAATGAGGCTACAAAACCAATTTAGTGCTTTAGTAAGTCAGTAAAAAGTATTTAGGAGTGTTCAAATCAAGAAATTGATAAGGGTGCCCATACTGTTGCACCGGTCAAATGTTGTTTAAATGCGGATTGCACATTTTCTGTTAGTACAATAAACCTCTTTTCAATCCAGAAATATTACTCAGTCCATCAGATATTAGATATATGAAACTGAAATAGCTGTTGCAAAAACCCAAATTGTTATAAGAAAAAAGGTTAACATTAGTAGGGGTGCCCAAACTTTTTCATATGACTGTATATGTTGGATATACGATACTGTATGAATTGCTCTGATTGATTACACCCACACGTGTTGGGATTTTCCATTGTACTTACTATATTGTGACATACGATGGTCTCTGTGCAAACGCGCCGGATCTGGGACTTGTCCGCGCGTAGCTGCTGCTGTCTGAACGTCGCGCGCATGCGCGGGAGCCTTGGCGACGCGTCCTCGCTCACGCGCATGCGCGATTATGACGTGACGGCTAGCGTCTCGCGGACCTTGCCTGGCATGCCGATGCGAGCGCCACTTGGACTTCCGGGTCTGCGCTCACTATACAATATTTAAAGCCTGGCGCCATGGGAGATGACTGTGAGATGCCTCCTCCCTGATGAAGATTTTAACAAAGAAAATTGAAACGTACGTAGGCTTATCTTTGAGGTCCTCCCAGTGACGGGGCCCCCCTTACTAAACCTATTTGTACTTGCTGACAAGCTACAGCAAGGTTCCTTATTTGTGTACCCTTGCCTGTACATAGGTCCTCATGGGACTGCTGGTGTAACTATAGCCATATGTTTATACATGTTCTGGTTAGCTGTCTTTCTGGCTTCCACATGGAATTTAATGTTATTATGGACATCTAACATCGCAGTTAGGGTCTGTTTAAACTTATGGACCCTATAATACATATATAAGCTTTTGAGCCAACCTGTCCAAATATGGACTATTTTTGACTCCATGGGGGGCTTTCTGTCCTTGATTCTTTTAACATGTTTTTATGATATTTGGATGTTCACTCTGTGTCTTGTAATATGAATAAAATCATTTGTACCTTTTTACACTAAAAAAAACTCTTGCCTCTTGTCAGTGCACATATAGCAGACAGCTGGAGGATGCAGCACCCATTTGTGTGTGTTATCTTGGCTGTGTATCAAAATATGAGGGACCCCATGCGGCTTTTTTTAATTAAGTAAAAAGCCCTTAACTGGCTCATCCCGATTGCCCTGGAGCAGTGGCAACGGGGTAATATAAGGGGTTGATGACAGCTGTGATGTGTCAAAAAATTACAGCTGTCAACAGCCATTACTAATCGTGAAAGTAAAAATAAACACAAAATGTAGAGAAAAATTCTTTATTTAAAAAAAAAAAAGTCCCATGACGATCCTGGCTCAGCTACACCCTGAGGTTGCAGTGCACTGTCACATAAAAAAACGTGACCGAGCCCTGCGGCCGTGGGGACACAATGATGGAACTGCAGCTGTGACTTCACCTGATGGCACAGCTGGCTGTTCCCACAGTACCACAGTTGTGAACTCAGGTGAACTCACTGGACTCAGTGAACTCACCGCAGATGAACTCACATGAGGTGAGCTCAATGCCAAATTACCTGTTTTAGCTTTTTTTCTGCCAAGAGATGCAGATTTGGTGGAAAAATTTGGTTACAGAAATCTGCAACAAATCTGCATCTCCTGGCAGAAAAACAAACCAAATACACAATGCGTTTTTGACAAGTTTTTCTACCAAGAGTTGCAGATTTGGTGCAACCAAACATTCAACGCGCACACATAGCCTATGCCGGTGAACTCATTGAGTTCAGCTAAGCTGAGTTCAGCTGAGGTCACAGCTGGGATAGCGTGGGAACAGCCAGCTATGACCTCAGGCAAACTCACTGACGTCACTACTTTCACAGTTGTGGCCCCGTCAGTGTGTCCCTGATGCCACAGTGCTTGGTCACATTTTCTAATGTGACTGCACACTACAACCTCAGATATAGCAGAGCCGGGTTTGTCATGGTATGGATTACGTCGGATTTGCAGGCGTATTTTGGGGGTTAATAAATTGGAGCAAAAGTGTATTTTGTTTTTTTTGTTTTTTTTTGTTTTTGTTTTTTTTAAATAAAGTAATTTTCTCTGATGATTAACAGCCTCTCTGTCACTATAAATTGTGCACAGAAAGCTGTGGTGTTGGTGTAGTTATATACAGCTCAACAACTAACCATTGCTAGAACTGTCAGATTACATTGCTAAAACCTAATGAAAGATTCCTTTAAATACTATATTTGCCAGCATCAACTAAACAGAACATACTAACTTCCCGCACTGGTCCAGTGATGTCGACCCTGAGTATCTCAAAGTTTGTATGACATTATTATGCCACATGAACGCTGCAGCCAGTTGCTGATGGGCTGCTTTTTCACTCTATTTTGGACAAACCTTGGACATCTGTAAGAAGTGTGAAAACTGCAGCAAATTAGTGGCCACTTATGGGATGCAGTGCTCACATGGCATAATTATGTTACCTGGAGACCTGGGGCCGATATTACTGGAACTACTCAGTAGTTAGCACTGCAGTGTTGCAGCGCTGGGGTCCTGGGTTGAAATCCCACCAACAACAACATCTGCAAGGACTTTTAACTTCTCCCCGTTTTCTGCGGGTACTCAGATTTCCTCCGACACTCCAAAGACATACAGATAGGGAATGTAGCTTGTGAACTCCAATTGGGACAGTGATGATAACATCTGTAATAAAGCGCTGTAGAATGAATAGCGTATAAGAGTTCTTTTCCACTTGCGTACCGCTTCCGATGCAATATGCTAATGACCCTCTGCTGCGGGTGTCAGCCGAGGGTCATGCGGCTGTGATGTGATCTTGCGATCGTATCACAGGAGCGGAGAAGATGGAGGGAGCACTTTCTCCTCATCTCCTCCGCTGTCTGTCTCTGCTTGCACCGCACTGCAGTCGCATAACATGCGAGTGCAGTGCGATGTTTCACACGCTCCCATTGGCTTGTATGGGGGTGCGTGAGCTGAGATTCACTGCCAAACACAGCATGCTGCGATTGCACCGAAAGCATGATTCGTGACAAAGAAAAATAAGCAAGAGGACACTGCCTCATTGATTAACACTGGTGCGAGTGCGATCCGATGTTTTATCGGATTGCACTCGCACATAGAAATCGCAAGTGGAAATGAACCCTAAAAGTGAGTAAAATAAATTACCCTAGACTTAAAATATCAGATCCTAGACAGGATGAGCGATTTTGAATCATCGCAAAAACGTTCAAAATCGCTAATCCCCCCATTCTCAATTATCGTTGCTGCTGCATGTACGATGTTGTTCGTCGTTCCTGTGGCAGCACACATCGCTATGTGTGACACCGCAGGAACGAAGAACCTCACCTTACCTGCGGCCACCGGCAATGCGGAAGGTAGGAGGTGGGCGGGATTTTACGTCCCACTCATCTCCACCCCTCCACTTCTATTGGGCGGCGGTTCAGTGACGCTGCTGTGACGCTGAACGAACCACCCCCTTAGAAAGGAGGTGGTTCGCCGGTTACAGCGACGTTGCAGAGCAGGTATGTGCGTGTGACGCTGCCGTAGCGATAATGATCGCAATGGCAGCGATCACCACATATCGGCCATACGACGGGGGCGGGTGCTATCGCGCTCAACATCGCCAGCAAATGCTAGCGATGTCGCAGCGTGTAAAGTGGCTTTTAGTCCGCAAAAAATAGCTAAAATCTCAGATAACAAATGAAAAAAACAAACAAAAAAAAACTATGCATGCATGACGTCGCCGTAACTGTACTGACTTGGACAAACATATTGGCAGGTAGTTTTTACCATTTTAAAAACGCTGTAAACTGCGCTTTTTTCATAATTTTGCTGCACTTACCAGTATATTAGTGAGTACATCCCTCATATTTTTGTAAATATTTTATTACTTTTTTCATGGGACAACACTGAAGATACTTGATACAATGTAAGCTAGTCAGTGTTCAGCTTGTATAACAGTGTAAAGTTGTTGTGCCCTCTAAATAACTCAACACATAGCTAAACCGCTGGCAACAAATGTGAGTACACCCCTAAGTGAAAATGGCCAAATTGTGCCGAACGTGTCAATATTTTGTATGGTCACCATTATTTTTAAGCACTACCTTAAATCTCTTTGGCATGGAGTTCACTAACACTTCACAGGAGCCCCTGGAATCCTCGTCCATCCTCCATGATAACATCACAAAGCTGGTGGATGTTGGAGACCTTGCGCTCCTCCACTTTCCAGTTGATAATGCCCCACAGATGCTTAACAGGAATGCTTGGCCAGTCCAGCACCTTTACCCTCTGTTTCTTTAGCAAGGCAGTGGTTACCTTGGAGGTGTGTTTGGGGTTGATATCATGTTGGAAAACTACCCTTCTGCCCAGTTTCCAAAGGGAGGCGATCATACTCTGCTTCGATATGCCATAGTATATGTTTTCATTCATGGTTTTCTCAATGAATTGTAGCTCCCCACACCCAGCAGCACTCATGCAGCCCCAAACCATGACACTCCTACCACCATGCTTGACTGTAGGCAAGACACACTTGTCTTTGTACTTCTCACCTGGTTTCCAGCACACACGCTTGACGCTATCTTAACCGAATAATTTTATCTTGGTTTCATCAGACCACAGGACATGGTTCCAGTAATCCATGTCCTTAGCCTGCTTGTCTTTAGCAAACTGTTCGTGGGCTTTCTTCTCCTTCATGTTTAGAAAAGAAGAGGCTTCCTTCTGGGATGATTAGATGCAGTGGGCGGTGAACCATTTGAGCACTGATAGGCTGACACCCCCCCTCACACACACACACAAATTTAACCTCTGCAGCAATGCTGGCAGCATTAATATGTGCATTTTGAAAAGACAACCTCTGGATATGACACTTAGCACATGGACTCAACACCTGTGGTCAACCATGGTGAGGCCTGTTCTAAGTGGAACCTGACTTGTTAAACTGCTGTATGGTCTTTGCCACCGTGCTGTAGCTGAGTTTCAGAATGTTGACAATCTTCTTATAGTGTAGGCCATCTTTATGTAGAGCAACAATACTTTTTTCAGATACTCCAAGAATTGATTGCCATGAGGTGCCATGTTGAACTTCCAGTGACCAGTATGAGAGAGTGTGGGAGCGATAACACCAAATGTAACACACCTGCTCCCCATTCACACCTGAGACCTTGTAACACTAATGAGTCACATGACAACAAGGAGGGGAAATGTCTGCGTGGGCACAATTTGTCTATTTTCACTTAGGGGTGTACTCACGTTTGTTGCCAGCAGTATAGACATTAATGGCTGTTTGTTGAATTATTTAGCGTGCACACCAAATTTACATTGTTATACAAGCTGTACACTGACTACCTTACATTGTATTAAAGTGTCTGATCTTCAGTGTTGTGCCATGAAAAGATATAATAAACTATTTACAAAAATGTGAGGGGTGCACTCACTTTTGTGATATACTGTAGAATTTGTTTCCTGCATTCTAGTACATTCAGAAGCTTCTGTCTCCCCACCTTTGGACCACATGAGCAATTAAGGCGGGTTTCACACATCCATTTTTTGGGTCAGGCACAAACCGGCGAAATGCAGATAAAAAGGATCTAGTGCTGGATCAGTTTTATTCCTCATTGACTTGCATTAGCGCTGGATTGTGCCGAATGGCCTCGCGTTGCATCCGGTGTGCACCGGATCCGTCAAAAAATCGTTGTCCGGCGGCCGGAAAGGACACAGCATGCAGCGTTTTTGGCTGCAGCGAAAAAACAGACCACTCCGAATCCGACGCCATACGGCATGTTGTATAATGGAAGCCTATGGGCGCCGGATTCGGCGTCATACGGCATATGCCGGAAACCAACGATGGATCCGTTTTTTGTTTCTGGGCATGTCCAGACTTTGTGTGAATAGTCTCTCTCTCTCTGTCGATGTGTCGGTCGGTCCGTTGGTCTCTCTCTCTCTGTCGGGCGGTCTCTCCCTCCCTCCTTTATACTCACCGATCACGGGCGCGGCGCTGCACAGCTGTCACACTGCTTCGGCGGCTTCACCTGCTTTTGAAAATGCCGGACGCTCATTATTCCATGTAGTATTCACTGCTTCCACCGCCCACCGGTGCCTATGATTGGTTGCAGTTAGACGAGCCCCCACGCTGAGTGACAGCTGTCTCACTGCAACCAATCACAGCCACCGGTGAGCGGGTCTATATCTTACAGTAAAATAAATAAATAAATTAAAAAAAAACGACATGCGGTCCCCCCAAATTTTGATACCAGCCAAGATAAAGCCACACAGCTGGGGGCTGGTATTCTCAGGATGGGGAACCCCACATTATGGGGAGCCCCACAGCCTAAAAATATCAACCAGGAGCCGCCCGGTATTGCCGCATCCATTAGATGCGACAATTCCGGGACTTTACCTGGCTCTTCCTGAATTGCCCTGGTGCGGTGGCAATCGGGGTAATAAGAAGTAAATGGTAGCCCATAGCTGCCATTAAGTCCTAGGTTAATCATGGCAGGCGTCTATGAGACACCTTCCATGATTAATCTGTATGTTAAAGAAAATAAATACAATCACAGAAAAATCCTTTATTTGAAATAAAAGACAAATAAACACCCTCTTTCACCACTTTATTAACCCCCAAATACCCCTCCAGGTCTGGTGTAATCCACACGAGGTCCCACGACGCTTTCAGCTCTGCTACATCAGAAGCTGACAGGAGCGGCCATAGAACACCGCTGCTCGCTGTGAGCTCCACAGAGCAGCTCAAGTGAGTTGACGTCACTCAGGTAGTGCCGCTGTGTGCGGTGATGATGGGTGCGGTAGTGCCGGTGTGTGCGGTGATGATGGGGGCGGTAGTGCCTGCGTGTGTGCGGTGATGATGGGGGCGGTAGTGCCTGCGTGTGTGCGGTGATGATGGGGGCGGTAGTGCCTGCATGTGTGCAGTGATGATGGAGGCGATAGTGCCTGCGTGTGTGCGGTGATGATGGAGGCGCTAGTGCCTGCGCATGTGCGATGATTATGGGGGCGGTAGTGCCTGCATGTGTACGGTGATGATGGGATCTCTCTCTCATGAAAAGAAAAAAAAAACGGATCCATTTTTTGCCGGATCCGTTTCAACAGGCACACGCTGGAATGTGCCTGACGGCAAAAAACGGATGTGTAAAACCAGCCTAACAGGAAGTAAGTACAGTGGCAGTGCTTATTTCAACGGCATCTTTAAACTACATTTATACGCAGCTTTTTTTATGTGTTTTTGCAGCAACCAAAAGCTGCTCTCTTGGCAGTAAAAATTGCTGAGTTCAAAACTCCCCGCTTTCTTGCTGCTTTTTTGTAGATTATTTTTGTCCATTATATTCAGTACATGTTTAATAAAGCTAGTTTTATTTCTGAAAAATGATGCTGCATTTTTTTTTCACTTTCTGATTGCATTCAATTAATTGGTAATAACATTAACATAACAAAATTAATAACAAAATGCTGCAAAAACACTGAAAGAATTGACATGCTGCAGATTTTAAAAACACCGCCGTTTTCAAATTCAGTTGGGGGGATAATAACCAAGATATATGAAATCTCATAGCTTTTGCTTGTACTGTAAAAAACAAATTTTAATTTGCATAAAAAAATATGCAAAAGCTACATAGTCTTAGATGTGATGCACAGCGGTCCAGAGTTTTCATGAAATTACATCAACTTTGCTTTGACACTTAGGCCGTATTCACAAGTAGCGTAAATGCTGTGGATTTTTTTTGCTTACAAAATCAGCTGTATTTATCTGTCCAGGCAAGGTGGATCTGATTTAACGAAATCTCTCGTCCATTGTGCATCTAAAGTCTCTGCTGGACTGTGCAGTTTTGCTATGTTTCATTCCATAGGCTTCTATGGGGATACTGAAAAAACATGTAAAAAAATGTAAAAAGAAAACGCAGATGTAGAATCAAAGTTTTTCTGTACTACAAGGCCACATACACACACTGAGTATTTGGTGAGATTTTTACCTAAGGATTTATAAGACAAAACCAGGAGTGGGATAATCAGAGGAAAAGTAAAATAGAAACACAGGCACCATTTCTGCATTTATTATCTACTTCTGGTTTATTCTTACAGATCCAAATTTTGCATCGGCCTCCATCGGACTCTAGTCATACCACTGGTGGTAGGGGGCACTTATAGAGTGTGGGGAGCCCTTATACTGTATGGGAGCTAATGAAGGGGTCATTATACAGGGCGGGAACTAATGGGGGCATTTATACAGTGTGGGAGTTAATATGCGGGATTGTCATACTGTGTGGATTACTTTGGAGGCCCTCCTACAGTGTGAAGAGTTACTATTGAAGCCATTATACAATGCCCAAACATGGAGGTTAGTCCAAATAGTGGCATTTCAATTTAGATTTTTAGTCTAGCTGCCCAGACACGGATGCTTTTAACCTAGATAGTGGCATTTGTTAGGTACCCGGATTATTGAGATTTACCTTGCCGTTGGTTTCCGGGCTTACATGCATTGGCCAATTCATAAACTAAAAATCTCATTTTTTCATATAGAAGTAATGCAGTACCAGAGTTCCCTCATACATTGTTGGCATTTTAGTGTGCAGCTGTATGCATTTTGTATCATACAATGCGGGGCCTACTGTGGGGACAATTAATAATTGTGTCGGCTTCTGTGTGGCCATTATACAGTGTATGGACCATTGTTTTAGGGGAGCTGTGGGCCATTCATACTGTGTATAGGGGAGCTGTGGGCCATTCATACTGTGTTTAGGGGAGCTATGGGAACATCATACTGTGTATAGGGGAGGTGTAAGAGCATCATACTGTGTATAGAGGAGTTGTAGATGGGGGGACTCAGGGGACATTATTAAATGTTAAGTGGACACTTAACCATTAATGTCATAGGGTCGCTCAGAGTATTGTGACCGTCACAAGCACACTACAAGCAAAATGTGGGCACTTTTCTAGTGCACTTACATAGGGCATTAATATTTTCTAGGGGGCAATTTTACCATCTAGAGGGCACAAAGGAGGCATTTTACCATTTAAGTGGCACAGTGGTGGCATTACTATGTGGGGCAGTAGGAGGAGTAGGTTTTTGTGCCACACAGCAGGTGAAGTAATAGGGGCACATATGGGGGTATCAGCAGGATGAGGAGTTTGTGCAGATTGGGAAAAAATGGAGATGAAGCCGGAAATGTGAGAAGTCAAGTATGTCTGTGTTGTAATCTCTGTAGATGAGTCTTGGCTGGATGAAGTTGTCATGTCAGTCTGGCCAGATGGAAAAGATGGGAAAAGTGACCAAAGAAAAGAACGAAAGAACGTCAACTGTAATTCACCATCTGTAACTGTACTGTAACCTCTTGTATGTGCTGCAGCACCGATATCTACCACTATATAGTCACCATATATCTGTTTCAGCTGCTGAGGTTCCCCTCTACCCACAATTAGTCTGCGCCACCATAGTTATAACGGTGATATAGAAGGGTTAATAGTTTCTTTATTTCTTTATTAAAGATATTTTATTGTTCCATTAGTAAGTATATCTGGTGGTAGTTCATAGTCATTATGGAGCCTTCGGAATGAGAAACAGGCTCAAGGATTATTATTGTCTGCTAAATGTTCTTCTTATCTTCTTCTTATCTCATATGCATGACTCTACATTTTTGTTTTGCTAAAACTTAAAGGTCATATGAGCAACTTGTTAAGTCCAGCTAGAAGCCTTTTTTTTTTTGCAATGTCACATTGATCTGTAAATGGTATAAATAAACTGTACCATGGCTGAATAAACAGAAAATTGATCATGCTCACATGAATGCAGGTCTTTTCTCCAAGCGCTCGATCTTGATTAGGCCTGAAGAGGCGTAATTCAGAGGACCTCACTGGTGATCCCATAAGCTGACTTTTGAAACAGAACAGCTACAACAATGGTTACCTGGTTAGGGGACCACTCAGATGTTTCACCTCCCCCCCCACCCGAGCTGAACCCCTAGCTATGCCTTTGATTTGAAAGCAATGATGAGATGGAGCGCAGCTCTCCATCTCATCATTGTCTTGCTGTGTTTGCTCTGACAGCTCAGCACAGCGGTGATATCACTACTGAGTGCCACTGTGATGAGATGTGCAGAGCACAGACACAGAGGGCAAATGAGGAACAGTGGTGGGGGACTGAGGAGAGGTGAGCATGTATTTATTCAGTACACAGTGGGGGCGCATAATGCTATGTGGGGCTGCATAATGCTATGTGGGGGTGCATAATAATATGTGGGGTTGTATAATACTATATGGGGCTGCATCATACTATGTGGAGGGTGCATAATGCTATATGGGGGTGTATAATACTATATGGAGCTGCATAATGCTATCTGGAGGGTGCATAATACTATAATATGTGGAGGTGTATAATACTGTATGGAGCTGCATAATACTATATGGGGGTGTATAATACTATGTGGGGGGTGCATGATGCTATGTGGGGGTACATAATACTATGAGGGTGTATAATACTATGTGGGGGATGCATAACACTATGGGGGTGCATAATACTATGTGGGGGTGTATAATACTATATGGGGCTGCATAATATTATGTGGGACTGCATAATACTATGTGGGAGTGGGTGTATAATGCTAGGTGGGGGTGTATAATGCTATATGGGGGTGCATAATGCTATGTGGGGCATATAATACTATATGGGGCAGTATAATACTAGATGGGGCAGCAAAATGCTATGTGGGGCAGCTTAATGCTATGTGGGGCAGCATCATGCTATGTAGGGCTGCATAATACTATTTTGGCTGCATAATACTATATGGAGGAATATGGGGAGTGTATTATAGTATATGTAAGATATTAGATGATATGGAGGACTATGTGGGACCCATTCCGTATGGAGGACTATGTGGGAACATTATACTATAGGGAAGGCTTTTTGGGGCCATTATAATATTTGAAGGGCTATGAGGGAGTCTTTATACTTTATCTAGAGTTATATGAGGGCCATTATACTGTATGTGTGATGCCCCTGGACTATCAGGTCGTCAAATGGGTATTGTACAATCTGCCCTCCCGTGCAATATCCACCTCCTTCTTGGTTATGGGTCCCCAACTATATGGTGTTGCCTACATCAGCTGATTAAAATCCTAGGTACACTCTGCACCATACCCACCAGACACACCAGTGGACGGCCTGAGTGGAATAGGGTCACCCACTTGGGGGGTTGGTTAGGGGAGGTCAGGAGTGTCAGGAAGAGGAGAAGTAGTTTGGAAGTGAAGGAGAGAGGAGGTCAGGATCAGGGCTCCTAGGAACTGTCTAGGTAGCAGACGGTGGTCTGGGCCTAAAGGAGCTGGAGCCCCGGTCGCAGGGGATCATGACAAGGGGCACGGAACTGTCGAGGAGGACAGCCGGCAGCCTTGTACCATCACTGGGCTGGGAACAAGGCACGACGGGGTACGTGGACCCTAGGTCAGGGAGTAGCTTCACGCAACCTGACAATTTACCTGACGAGAACGGAGCCTTCAAGATCTGCTCTCCACCCGCTCCAAAATCGGGGTACTAGCACACCGAGGGGGATAGGACTTTCCACTAAAATGGTCCAGAAAATCCCAAGTGTGAACTCTGAGAGCAAGCTCCCACAGTTAGCCATACTAGGGAGCGGGACCTGGCAAGTTCTATACTACCGGGACCAACAGAGAAGTAAACTTAGTGCCAGGAGGCAGGTCACGGATCACCAGGCAGCACCATTGGGGACGGGACCTGAACTAGCTCCCCTCAGCAGCAGCGGTATCCAGAACTTTGGTTTATCCAGTTGTCGGTGTCAGCTTTATGGACTGAGTGAGTATGCAAGTAACCCCTTCACACCCCACGGCACTCCCCGAAAACCATCACCGAGTCCCGGGGCATTCCCCCTACCCGTGGAGGGTTGTAACGCCTGGCTGCCCCATTCCATCACCCCTGGGTACTCCCAACTGCAGCGGTGGTACTCCACATTACCACATACCATGGGTGGCGTCACGAACTCTCACACAATCCCCTGTAAATACCCCCTTCATTTGAGTGGCCGCATGACCCCCGGGTCTGGACACCCCTCGAGCCACCGCGGATCCGGATCCGGGCAGCCCAGCTGCTGACATGGGGGTGGCACATATGCAAGCAATTATATAGTGTTAAGGTTTGTGTGGGGTCCGTCATACTCTGCGGAGAACTATGTGGGTGCCATTATACTATTTGGGGGGGATACTAAGGGCCATTATACTGTATTTAGGCTTATTATACTGCATAGAGGGCTGTATGGTGGTCACAGTTGGAGATCTTATCGTGTATGGGGTCACCATTCATTGCTGCAGTAGTTGAAGGGGGGTACAGTAGGGTCATCATACTGTGTGTGTGAAGGGTGCTGGGGAAGAATTTACTGTGAGGTATCATACAGTGTTTGTGAGACACCATTGTTGGCATCATACTTTATGGCTGCAATGAAAGGAGAGTCTAGGGGCTTCAATAGGAGGAAAATTACTTGGTAAGGACTGTAAAGTTGTGAAATATGCTTTGTGACCCAGCCGAATTTTTATTTTTTTTTGGGGGGGGGGGCGCAATTGGGGGTCACAGAATTTGAGACGCACATCCGGCCGCTTTAGCGATGTCGTTGCGTGTGACACCTATTAGCGATTTTGAATCGTTGCAAAAACGTTCAAAATCGCTAATCAGTGACATGCTCCCCTCTTCCCAATTATCGTTGCTGCTGCAGTAACGATGTTGTCCCTCGTTCCTGTGGCAGCGCACATCGCTATGTGTGACACCGCAGGAACAAGGAAGCTCTCCTTACCTGCGTCCCGCCAGCAATGAGGAATGAAGGAGGTGGACGGGATGTTCGTCCCGCTCATCTCCGCCCCTCCGCTTTGATTGGGCGGCCGCTTAGTTACGTCGCTGTGGCGCTGAACGAACCGCCCCCTTAGAAAGGAGGCAGTTCGCCGGTCACAGCGACGTCGCAGAGCAGGTATGTGCATGTGACGCTGCCGTAGAGATAATGATCGTTACGGCAGCGATCACCACATATCGGCCGTACGATGGGGGCGGGTGCTATCACGCTCAACATCGCTAGCATCGGCTAGCAATGTCGCAGCGTGTAAAGAGGCCTTTAGAGTACTATGCCTTTAAGGAGAACCAGCCATCAGGATTTTCATAGATAAAGTAAAGCCAGTGCTATACTGACGCTAGGATGCTGAATGTAACCATAACTTATATTCTGAGATTGGAGGTTTTATTTAAGAAATATTTGCAAAGAAAGTTACAGAAATGCACTGCTATTTCATTGATTGCAGCTACAGAATATCTAAAATGTGGGTCACGTTTTGCTTTGTAATCCCGCCCCTGTCTGCTGCCTCGCCTTGGTAGATGCTGGACTGCGCATTCAGGAAACAGTAAGCCCATGATAGCATTAAGAAGAGCACTTTGACAATAATATAAACCATATCCTACAAAATGATCCCCAAATGTGTTATATATATATATATATATATATATATATATATATATATACACTGCAATTATTCTTTAATCAGATGATGGTGTTATTCACATTATGTACTTACATACATCAATTACTTGTACCTGCACTTCTCTTTAGACCCCACTAGGGGGAGATAGATTACATAACATTACAATATATACTCCCATGTGTACACACACTCTACTCTACTATAATTAAATACAAACTGTGTGGCATGATATCTACATTTTAGTAAAAAAAAAATCACAGTTGTCCAACGGAGCTACAGTCTGTTTCTTCATGTTTTTAACGTTGTTTGGCTTTAATAAAGAAATATAATTTTTATCTAATGAATTGGCGTCATTACTACCAGTAGTTCTCGGCTTTCTTCTAGTATATGTAAACACATGTGCATTGGGTGCCCTCTAGTGGTTTCTTTATTAACTGAATATCACTTACTGTTAATCATTTCTTTAAATGCAATCTGGAAATCTGTTTCTAAATTTTTGCCACCTAATCTGAGAGCAGCATAATGTACAGAAAGGGATTCTGATTTCTATGATTTGTCACGTACTGGGCTGCTTGCTGTAGTTTTGGTAAAATCACTGTTTTATGAGTTTTATGTTTTAGATTATCACTAGAGGACTGGTAAACCTGCTGCTATTTAGTCGTCCATGTTCATGAGCTATGTACTCCCACAACTGATTGGCAGCTTTCTACCCATGCACAGCGTACACAGGAAGCTGCCAATCAGTGGTGTTTGCAGAGGTTATATACAGTTCAGCATTCAGAGAAATGATAGATCGTAGAAAAAGCTGATTTTATCAAGACTGTGGCAATAAGCCCAGTAAGTGACACATCACTGGAATCACAATCTCTGCTCCTACATCATGCTGCTTTCAGATGGGGTCGAAAAACCTGGTGACAGATTCACCATGTCTGCCACATAGTATCTGATGTGTGCATGCACTTCTCCCATCAGTTTGCGTTCATGCATTTACAGCCAATATAGGTAACAATAGCCAATATCCAATAGGTAACATCAAAAGAATGTGCATAGGTCCACAGGTGGGGAGTCCACTAAAAAACTAATTGTTTTTTATTTTATCAACACAGGCATTGTCATATGGTGTGATTCTCTGTACCCACCAGGTGTCATGGCGGCTTTGGACTCTGTTCACACTGCAGAGTCTGACATGTCGCCTGGTGCTTCTGTGTTGCTGAGTCAGAACCGGACATTGACCAGTTTTGTGCTCGCTGATGATCGGTCTGGAGCTAATTTGTGCTAGCCTGTGACTTGCTGCTGGGGTCACAGATTACAGAAGACCTATCACAGCCACCTCCACCCTTTAAAAGATGGTGGATCCTGCTCCTCCATGGCGAATATAGCAAAATCAATATAGGTCTTGGTGCATGGTGATTCAGCTGCTGAAGCACTGTTGTATGCTATTGTGGTGTGTTGTGGAGATGTCGTTGTGTATTTCCTTCCTTTTCTTCATTTCCCCCCTGTGCACATATTGTTTTTACCTCTGTGATTGAGTGCTGTGAGTGTGAGTTTTATTTCCTCCCTGTTTGTCTGTTTGTGTGGGGATTAATCACTCCAGTCCTGGCCCTCTCCCGGGGTGAAAGTGAGGGAGTATAAGATCAGGGCTCCTCAGTTGTTAGGGTTACGCTGGGGGTCCAGACCTCCTCACCATCAGGCATACCTCTGAGATGAGGGACAGTTAGGAGCTCGTCTAGCCTTGGGTCAGTTTGGGAGTGCCAATTCCCAGTCACTCCATAACTATTGTGACAGGAATGTTACGAATTATGTTATTATTGTTCTTCATAAAACGCTGTGTGTTTATTAAAGATATATAAATTTTGGCAGAATTTATACTTGTATAACATGTAATTATGCACTATTTCTGTATGACTACAGTATGACCTATGACTAATTGTTTAGTACCTTTATGTACACTGTGATTACAATTTAATTAGGGTTACATAGGTTGGAAAAAAAGACCTAGGTCCATCTAGTTAAGCCTTCCTCCACCAATAATATGTTTTGTCACTAAATCATTTATAACCAACAGTGTTGTGTGTACTGAGAAAATCATTATAATGTAGAACAGAAAGTCCAGCACCATCAATGTATAGGAGATCCAGTGGAGATTAGTATAAAACCAACATCTTTATTTCTACGATTAAAATCAGCAAAGATAAAATCAATCCATAGACACTAGGTCCTGTCAACGTGTTTCTGGCAGATTGCTGCCCTTAATTGTGACCATCAACAAGTGCGGCCAGATATATGCACCTCAGCTCCATTCATCCTCTATGGGACTGCCAGAGATAATGGAGTACAGCTTTCAGCTTTTTATGGCACTCTCATAGAGAATAAATTGAGCTATGATGTGCATGCCATACTACAGCTCCATTCAGTCCCGGTCTCTGGATTGGTGCGGGTCCCACCGATCAGAATCTCCACTGATCAGCAAATTATCTTTCCAATGGATAGCTGATGGCATCTGAAAATGGGAATAACCCTTTACTGTAGAATTTTAAGAAATTGTGCACTGCTACAGACCCTAGAAACTTGCTTTTCCTGACACCACGGGTGCTTTTGTGCACAGTTAGGATGGGTGTAATGGTGCATTTAGACAAGTACTTAATTGGGTTTTAATTGCCCATGTAAATATGCCAGGAATCACTTGCCAAAAGGGCAACATCGGCCCATGGAAACATATCTGCTTCCGATAACGATACTGAAAACACCCAAAAACTGAGCTGAAACAATGTTCAGTAAACATTCAACATTAAGCATGTGGATTGCAGCCTTAAGACTAGAAAAAAAACAAAGAGAAAAATTGTATGAAAAATACCCTGACTCTTTTTCAAAGAGACTGCAGCAATCTGGCAAATTTATAAAAGAAAAAGAAGATAATAA
Source organism: Anomaloglossus baeobatrachus (assembly GCF_048569485.1). Classification (NCBI taxonomy): domain Eukaryota; kingdom Metazoa; phylum Chordata; class Amphibia; order Anura; family Aromobatidae; genus Anomaloglossus; species Anomaloglossus baeobatrachus. The sequence goes on from NC_134354.1 coordinate 227,351,849, forward strand.
TAATAATAATAATAATAATAATAATAAAGGAATGGAAAAAAAACATAAGAATGAAGAGAATTAAAAATTTTTTTTAAAAAAAACACCGGACAGACAAAAATAAACAACAGACAAAAAACTAAAAACTAACCAGGAGAATAAAAAAACCCAGACTATAAAAAAATACAAATATACAAGGAGTGTGATGGTGTATCACAGGGACCAATATTACTGAGAGCCAGATATTGAAGAAAGGATGGAATTATTATAAAATATTAGTGATGAACAATAAGGACTTACAGAAAGAAGCATAGCTGACTGTGTTGTTAAGTCCCCTTGGCACCAAGGTGTCTCAGGTGATAATGAATTTGGAATCGTGCTGTGCAAAAATCTTCCTCAAATTCCCCCTACCGTGTATAACGTCAACCCCTCTAACCCATAAGGACTTGGGGTTGCTGTCATGATGGGATCTAAAGTGGCATGGCAGTCTTTTAGGAGGGTGATGTTGTCCATTGCTATGGCTGCGCCAATATCCTTGACATGCTCCCTGACCCTCATGTGGAGTTCCCATGAGGTGAGCCGCACATAGATCAGGGGACACTAACAGGTAGCAAAGTACATGACATGCGTTGTGCTACAAGATATATGATGTACACTTTCATCGAACACGAAGACGTTCTGCAGGCTGTTCTCCTCTTCCTCAAGTCATGGTCGGGATAGGGCCCTCATTGAATTCCCCCTGGTCGGGATGGCACCCTGAATGAATTGATCCTTGAAGTGCTCTGCTTTGCCCTGACGCAGAATTTTTTTGCATTGAAAGATCTATTTTATCTTCAGCGGCGCAGCACTGCGATGGGCGTGACCTGTGTGCCCTCATACGCCAACCTCTTCTGGGTTTCTGGGAGAGGTTAGTTTTTGGCTCCGCTATATTGATGACATTTTAATATTTTAGCAGGGCACAGCAGAGAAACTTGGATCATTCATAGGAGAACTTAACAATAACTCTCTCAATAATGAATTAATATACAAGTACAATAAAACAAATTTGGATTTTTTTTGGATATTAATTTAATCGTGGATCAGGCTGGATTTGTTCAGACTGATGTGTTCCGCAAGGACACATCGGCCAACTCCTTTCTACGTGCGTCATCCGCACACAATCTGTCTACCATATGCGCCATCCCAACTGGACAATTCCTACGGATGAAACGGATATGCTCATCATCTACCACCTTTGAATTCCAGTTGTCTGACCTCCTATGCAGGTTTAGAGCTCGTGGCTACAGTAACCGATGTATTAAAAAGGAATATCTTCGAGCCAAAAATACTCCCAGAGACCCACTATTAAGATATACTCCGCGCAGGCCTGATACAGATCTGCAAATTAGATATATTGGTACTTATAATCATGTGTGGGACACAATCAAAGGCGTCTTGGGCAGACACTGGCCAATGCTGTTTAGATACACCACTCTGGCACCGTCTTTACCCAAGACGCCTTTGATGACTGCCAGGAGAGCCAAAACTCTGAGTGACCTCCTGGTTAGGCGTCACTATATTCCCCCACGTTCTAACTTTCTTGGCACCAGGGGCCCCAATTTGAGCTGTTTTTTTTTTCTGTGCGGCCACTGCCTGGCTCGCGCCAATATAATGTGTTGTGCTACATTTAATTCTTAGGATGGAAAAAATAACTTTTCCATTAAACATTATATATCTTGTAGCACAATGTAGGTCGTGTACTTTGCTACCTGTTCATGTCCCCTGATCTATGTGGGGCTCACCTCATAGGAGCCCTGTATGAGGGGCAGGGAGCACGTCAGGAATATTGGCGTAGCCAGAGCAATGGACGACATTAAACTCCTAAAAACCCTGCCATGCCACTTTAGATACAATCATGACTGCAATCCCAAGGCTTTACAGGTTAGAGGGATTGACATATATAATTGGTAGAATGTAAGTAAAATTCTTCAGGAGCACAAGTCCAAATGGATTATCACCTTAGACACCTTGGTGCCAAGAGGACTTAACGAGAGAGTCAACTATGCTCCTTTTCTGTGAGTCCTTAATGTTCATCACTAATATTTTATAAGAATTTCATCCTCTCTTCAATATCTGGCTCTCAGTAATATTGCACCCTGTGATACACAATCACACGCCTTGTATAATTGTATGTTCTTATTGTCTGAGGGTTTTTTAGTTTCCTGGTTAGTTTTTTCTGTCTGTTTATTTTTGTCTTTCTTGTGTTTTTTTTATTTTTTTTTAACGAGTAAGGGGGAGCCATTCGAAATTCCAGCTTCAGGCCTGACTTTACTATATTCTATTTAGTACTATATACAGTGGGTACAGAAAGTATTCAGACCTCTTTAAATTTTTCACTCTTTGTTTCATTGCCGCGATTTGGCAAATTCAAAAAAGTTCATTTTTTTTCTCAATAATGTACACTCTGCACCCCATCTTTACAGAAAAAAAAAACCAGAAATGTAGAAGTTTTTGCAAATTTATTAAACCAGAAAAACTGAAATATCACATGGTCATAAGTATTCAGACCCTTTGCTCAGACACTCATATTTAAGTCACATGCTGTCCATTTCCTTGAGATCCTCCTTGAGATGGTTCTACTCTTTCATTGGAGTCCAGCTGTGTTTAATTAAACTGATAGGACTTGATTTGGAAAGACACACACCTGTCTATATAAGACCTCACAGCTCACAGTGCATGTCAGACCAAATGAGAATCATGAGGTCAAAGGAACTGCCCAAGGCGCTCAGAGACAGAATTGTGGCAAGGCAGAAATCTGGCCAAAGTTACAAAAGAATTTCTGCAGTACTCAAGGTTCCTAAGAGCATACTGGCCTCCATAATCCTTAAATCAGGGGTGGGCAATTAATTTTCCCATGGGGCCGCATGAGAAATTGGGATTGGTTTAGAGGGCCGGACTAATATAATTACCTCAGTTCTACCCAATATACTACATCACTACACCCCCTCCATATACTACACCTGTAATAAACTACACCACTACGCCCCTATATACTACACCTGAATTATACTACACTCCCTCCATATACCTGTAATATACTACACCCCCATATACACCTGTATTATACTACACCACTATATAATACACCTCCGATATACTACAACATTACACCCCTATATACTACACCTGTAATATACTACATCACTACACCCCATATACTACACCTGTAATATAGTACACCTCCATATAGCACACCTGTAATATACTACATCACTACACCACTATATAGCACACCTGTAATATACTACAACTCCATATAGTACACCTGTAATATACTACATCACTACACCCCTATATACACCTGTAATATACAACATCACTACACCCCATATACTACACCTGTAATATACTACACCTCCATATAGCACACCTGTAATATACTACATCACTACACCACTATATAGCACACCTGTAATATACTACACCTCCATATAGCACACCTGTAATATACTACATCACTACACCCCTATATAGCACACCTGTAATATACTACACCTCCATATAGCACACCTGTAATATACTACACCTCCATAGAGCACACCTGTAATATACACCTCCATATAGCACACCTGTAATATACTACGCCTCCATATAGTACACCTGTAATATACTACACCTCCATATAGTACACCTGTAATATACTACACCTCCATATACTACACCTCCATATAGCACACCTGTAATATACTACACCTCCATATAGTACACCTGTAATATACTACATCACTACACCCCATATACTACACCTGTAATATAGTACACTCCCATATAGCACACCTGTAATATACTACAACTCCATATAGTACACCTGTAATATACTACACCTCTATATAGCACACCTGTAATATACTACACCTCCATATAGCACACCTGTAATATACTACATCACTATACCCCCATATACTACACCACTATATACACCTCCATATAGCACACCTGTAATATACTACACCCCCAAATGTCACACACCCTGCTCCCCATACAGCCTGCACCCCCATATCACACACACTACACCCCATACAGCCTGCACCCCCATATCACACACACTACACCCCCATATGTCACACACCATGCCCACATATCTCACCCTGCCTGTACCCCAACTTACCCCTCTAAAACACTCTGCACACCCCTTCACATCCTTCTGTCAGTCTGCAGCCCTCATATGCCACTCACCCTGCAACTCCATCTTTCCACATATGCCACTCACCCTGCAACTCCATCTTTCCACATATGCCACTCACCCTGCAACTCCATCTTCCCACATATGCCACTCACACTGCAACTCCATCTTCCCTCATATGCCACTCACCCTGCAACTCCATCTTCCCTCATATGCACTCACCCTGCAGCCCCCCTCCCCCTCATGTCCCCTCTTTTCTCATTACCAGTCATCATGTGTCCACATCTCCTTCAGGATTCAGTATCTTTGCTTTCTGCCCGGCATCCTGTGTCTCCTCCCACACAGTCACATGGGCGTGACATCATCGCAGGTACTGCAAGATGAATTATTCCGTCTGCTGTGCTGCTCCTTCTCCTGCAGGGCGGGCGGGAACTTTTGAAATGACACACGCAGCGCAGTACTGACAACGTCAGAGCGCGCGCGTGTGTCACTGACAATTAGTGCCGGCAGGGAACAGAGGAAAGACTCCTGCGTTCCGCTGCCTGCACTGACTGTGCGGACCTACACAGGATCTCTCCCTGCTCGGCACGCTGCAGCCCGGCTCCACTGCACCGGCTGAAGACGGGCGGGCCGGTCACAGAGAGCAGGCGGGCCGGATGTGGCCCGCGGGCCGCCCCTTGCCCAGGTCTGCCTTAAATGGAAGACGTTTGTGGCCACCAGAACTCTTCCTAGAGCTGGCTGTCCAGCCAAACTGAGCAATTGGGGAGAAGAGCTTTGGTGAAAAAGGTAAAGAACCCCAAGATCACTGTGGCTGAGCTCCAGAGATGCAGTAGGGAGATGGGAGAAAGTTCCACAAAATCAACTATCATTGCAGCCCTCCACCAATCAGGCCTTTATGGCAGAGTGTCCCGACGGAAGCCTCTTCTCAGTGCAAGACATATGAAAGCCTGTATAGAGTTTGCAAAAAAACACATGAAGGACACCCAGACTATGAGAAATAAGATTCTCTGGTTTGATGAGATGAAGATAGAACTTTTTGTTGATAATTCTAAGCAGTATGTGTGGAGAAAACCAGGCACTGCTCATTACCTACCCAATACAATCCCAACAGTGAAACATGGTGGTGGCAGAATCGTGTTATGAGGGTGTTTTTCAGCTGCAGGGACGGGACGACTGGATCCAATTGAAGGAAAGATGAATGTGGCTAAGTACAAAGATATCCTGGAAGAAAACCTCTTCCAGAGTGCTCTAGACCTCAGAGTTGGCAGAAGGTTCACCTTCCAACAAGACAATGACCCTAAGCACACAGCTAAAATAACAAAGGAGTGGCTTCAGAACAACTCTGTGACCATTCTTGACTGGCCCAGCCAGAGCGCTGACCTAAACCCAATTGAGCATCTCTGGAGAGACCTGAAAATGACTGTCCACCATTTCACCATCCAACCTGACGGAACTGGAGAGGACCTGCAAGGATGAATGGCAGAGGATCCCCAAAGACAGGTGTGAAAAACTTGTTGCACAATTCCCAAGAAGACTCATGGCTGCACTGGCTCAAAAGGGTGCTTCTGTCAATACTGAGCAAAGGGTCTGAATATTTAAGACCATGAGATATTTCAGTTTTTCTTGTTTAATAAATTTGCAAAAATTTCTACAATTCTGTTTTTTTTCTGTTAAGATGGAGTGCAGAGTGTACATTAATGGGAAAAAAATGAACTTTTCTGAATTTACCAAATGGCTGCAATGAAACAGAGTGAAAAATTTAAAGGGGTCTAAATACTTTCTGTACCCAGTGTGTGTGTGTGTGTGTGTGTGTGTGTGTGTGTGTGTGTGTGTGTGTGTGTGTGTGTGTGTGTGTGTGTGTGTGTGTGTGTGTGTGAAAAATTAGCTTCTCTACATGTCTGATAGCCTTTCCATTCCAGTGCCAGTGTCGGTTGAATTCCAACCAGGGTACACCCCATTCTACTTAATGTGCTTCTGATTAGGTGATCACCTGAACCAAATCTTAATTAACGAGGGAAGGTATAAAAAAAAAACCGCTGCTGTGGTCTGCACAATCCTTTTCAAATAGGACAAGCTGGATGGCACAATAAGTGCTAGTAATATCCCAAAAGTAATAGGAATGAAAAAATAACTTTTAACCATGCCAAAGAAGTTGAAAGGAAAAGTCTTGAGTGAGGAAAAGAAGGGCTCAATTCTGACTTTACTAGCAAAGGGATACAGTGAGCGTCATGTTGCCTCCATCCTTAACATTTCTAAGGCGGCAGTCCATTACATCAAAGGTCAAGCAGCAGACATTGGGGACAACAAAGCTACAGATTGGCAGAGGGCAAAAGCGATTCTCCAGTGACCGGGATGACAGTCATCTTTCAAATGTCACTCAGCAAACATCACATCAAGTGACTTACAAAAGGAATGGCAAATGGCAGCTGGGGTAAAGTGCACGACAAGAATAATTCATAACAGGCTCCTAGAGGCAGGACTCAAGTCATTTAAAGAAGTTGTCCAGTTACCAAAACTGATTTTTTTTTTCTGATAAATCTTGCTAATATGTGCCCCTCAACACATCTATTATGTTTTTTCAGCAAAATTAGGTTTTATTGTGCACTAGCAGCACATGCTCATTGCTGGCTCCAGCTCTGATGGGGTTAATCTCTCCTCTGACTTCCTGTGTTCAGTTCCTTCAAGTCCCAGAATTCTTTGTGGCTCTAGGGCGGTGTCTAGCTTATCTAACACACCCATTGTGTCTAATACACCCACTCTGCTCCCACCCAAACCCTCCTCCCTGCCTCTTCCCAGTGGATGTGCACTGTGAGCAATCACACAGAGACAGCAGCAGCTCTACACAGCCAGGGGAAGAAAGTGTGTGTGCGCGTATATACAGTGTGTGTATGTGTGCGCGTATATACAGTGTGTGTGCGTATATACAGTGTGTGTGTGTGTATGTGTGTGTGTATGTCATACTCACCTGTCTGCAGGGTCCCGGTGCCATGCCTGCTTCCAGCCCCTGTCTCGGTACCGCCGCTCTGGCTGTGTGCAGTCTCCCCGGGGCACGTACGAAGCTTGCAGGACCTGGCGGTGGATCACCTGATGCAGTCACCTGACGCATCAGCTGATCGATTCTCGCGGTGCCGGCGGCCGGCTATCAGCTGATCCTGCCATCAGGGGACTTCATCAGCTGATTACCGGCAGCTCCTGCAGTGATGGGCCAGGATCAGACTCCGCTGCAGGAGCTGCCGGTAATCAGCACATAAGTGAGTATGTATTTATTTTATTTATTTTTTCTACTGATGCATCAGCTGATTGTATAATCGGCTTTTATACAATCAGCTGATGTGTGATGTGATTCACATCCTTTAACCTGACACCTCATCTGATCACTTTGCCTTCCAGCAAACCGATCAGATGATATTGGATCCGGATTGGACGGCGCGGGACCCTAACCCAGGATTACTGCGGAGGGGGGTTTATTTCAATAAAGATGGAGTCACTAATTGTGTTGTGTCTTATTTCTAATAAAAATATTTTTCTGTGTGTTGGGTTTTTTTTTTTATCATTACTAGAAATTCATGGTGGCCATGTCTAATATTGGCGTGACACCATGAATTTCGGGCTTAGGGCTAGCTGATAATATGCAGCTAGCCCTAACTCCATTATTACCCAGCTAGCCACCCGGCATCAGGGCAGCTGGAAGAGTTGGATACAGCGCCAGAAGATGGCGCTTCTATGAAAGCGCCATTTTCTGGGGTGGCTGCGGACTGCAATTCGCAGTGGGGGTGCCCAGAAAGCTTGGGCACCCTTCACTGTGGATTCCAATCCCTCACTGCCTAGTTGTACCCGGCTGGACACCAAAATAAGGCGAAGCTCACGTCATTTTTTTTTTAAAATTATTTCATGAAATTCATGAAATAATTTAAAAAAAAGGGCTTCTCTATATTTTTGGCTCCCAGCCGGGTACAAATAGGCAGCTGGGGGTTGGGGGCAGCCCGTACCTGCCTTCTGTACCCGGCTAGCATACATAAATATGGCGAAGCCCATGTCATTTTTTTTTTATTCTTTTTGGGTAAAAAACTGCATACAGTCCTGGATGGAGGATGCTGAGCCTTGTAGTTCTGCAGCTTCTGTCTGCTCTCCTGCATACACTAGTGAATGGAGGATGCTGAGCCTTGTAGTCCTGCAGCTGCTGTCTGCTCTCCTGCATACACTAGTGAATGGAGGATGCTGAGCGAAGTAGTTCTGCAGCTGCTGTCTGCTCTCCTGCATACACTAGTGAATGGAGGATGCTGAGCCTTGTAGTTCTGCAGCTGCTGTCTGCTCTCCTGCATACACTAGTGAATGGAGGATGCTGAGCCTTGTAGTTCTGCAGCTGCTGTCTGCTCTCCTGCATACAATGAACATTTTGAATAAGGAAATGACATCAGACCTTTTTTTTTTTTTTCATCAACAATCTTTAATGGCATTGTGCACTGATTAAAAACGCAGTGAGCAAAAACGCAGCAAAAAACGCACCAAATCGTGGCAAAAACGTGACATGCAGCACCGCAGATGACAGAGCAGAGCAAGTTGGTGACATGCTCTGCTCTGACACATAGTGTGCTGCATGTCACTGTATCCACTCTGGGACTTGTTGTGCAGGTGACCGGATGATAGATGTCACTAACTTGCTCCACTCTGTGACTTCTGCTGCATTGTTCCAACTGTATACACTCTCACCTGAACAAGTCTCAGAGTGGGGCAGTTATTGACATGTATCATCCGGTCACTTGCACAACAAGTCCCAGAGTGGAGACAGGTAGTGACATGCAGCACACTATGTGTCAGAGCAGAGCATGTCACTGTCTCCACTCTGGGACTTGTTGTGCAGGTGACCGGATGCTACATGTCACTAACTGTCTCCACTCTGGGACTTGTTGTGCAGGTGAGAGTGTATACAGTTGGTACTATGCAGCAGAAGTCACAGACTGGGGCAGTTAGTGACATGTATCATCCGGTCACCTGCACAAGAAGTCCCAGAGTGGAGACAGTTAGTGACATGTAGCATCCGGTCACCTGCACAACAAGTCCCAGAGTGGAGACAGTGACATGCTCTGCTCTGACACATAGTGTGCTGCATTTCACTATCTTTCTCCACTCTGGGACTTGTTGTGCAGGTGACCGGATGCTACATGTCACTAACTGTCTCCACTCTGGGACTTGTTGTGCAGGTGACCGGATGCTACATGTCACTAACTGTCTCCACTCTGGGACTTGTTGTGCAGGTGAGAGTGTATACAGTTGGTACTATGCAGCAGAAGTCACAGAGTGGGGCAGTTAGTGACATGTATCATCCGGTCACCTGCACAACAAGTCCCAGAGTGGAGACAGTTAGTGACATGCAGCATCCGGTCACCTGCACAACAAGTCCCAGAGTGGAGACAGTTAGTGACATATAGCACACTATGTGTCAGAGCAGAGCATGTCACTGTCTCCACTCTGGGACTTGTTGTGCAGGTGACCGGATGCTACATGTCACCAACTGTCTCCACTCTGTGACTTGTGGTGCAGGTGACAGAGTGCAGACAGTTGGTCCCATGCAGCAGGACAGATGGCAGAGCACAGCGGTGACATGCCTGTCAGTGTCTTGCTGCTGGGAGGAGCAGATGATCACACTGCCCGACACCGGCCGCTCTCCTGACATCGCAGCAGAGCGGGCGGGTGGACAGTGTGAGCACATACTTACGTGCAGGGGGGGATTCAGCTGAAGAACCCCCCCCCCCCGTATTGCACACTGGCGCCCCGTGCCTCACCATCTGCAGGACGCCGGCTCCACACTGACGTTCTCCGGATCCTCCCCTCGATACTGGGCTGTGATGTGCGGTAGTCACCGCCCACAGCCCTGTCACTCAGTGTGAGTGGTGCCAGCCTCCTCTGACGTACCCGTCTTGTTTGAGAGCCCGGAAATGCCGGTACGTCAGAGGATGCTGGCGGCCACAGCTCCAGGGGGTCATGTGACCGGCACTGAGCGTGCAGGATAGCGCCGCTCAGTGCCAGAACTGGAAACAGAAGCCAATGGAGAAAACGCCTAGAAAGGTAAGTAGAACTCCTACAGAAAATAAAAAAAATGGGTGAACCACCCCTTTAAAGCTAGTAAAAAGGCTTTCATCAATGAGAAGCAAAGGAAAGCCAGGCTGAAGTTTGCCAAAGACCATAAGGATTGGATCATAGAGGACTGGAGTAAGGTAATATTCTCTGATGAGTCTAATTTTCAGCTTTGCCCAACACCTGGTCGTCTAATGGTTAGATGGCGACCTGGAGATGTGTACAAGCCACAGTGTCTTGCACCCACTGTGAAATTTGGTGGAGGATCGGTGATGATCTGGGGGTGCTTCAGCAAAGCTGGAATTAGGCAGATTAAACTTTGCGAAGGACGTATGAATCAAGCTGTATACAAGGTTATCCTGGAAAAACAGTTGCTGCCATCTGCTCAGGCAATGTTACCCAACTCTGAGGACTGTTTTTTCCAGCAGGACAATTCACCATGCCACACAGTTAGGTGTGGATGAAATACCACGACATCAACACCCTGTCATGGCGAGCCCAATCTCCAGACCTGAACCCCATTGAAAGCCTCTGGAATGTAATCAAGAGGAAGATGGATAGTCATAAGCCATGAAACAAAGAACTGGTTAAATGTTTGCACCAGGAGTGGCATAAGGTCACCCAAAAGCAGTGTGAAAGACCGATGGAAACCATGCCAAGACGCATGAAAGCCGTGATTAAAAATCATGGTTATTCCTCAAAATATTGATTTCTGAACTCTTCCTGAGTTAAAACATTAGTATTGTTGTTTCTAAATGATTATGAACTTGTTTTATTTGCATTATTTGAGGTCTGAAAGCAATGCATTTTTTTGTTTTGTTGACCATCTCTCATTTTGAGAAAAAAAATACAAAATTTATTGCTTGGAAGTAGTTTATAGAATAAAAGAACAATTTACATTTTAGTCAAAAATATACCTATAAAAAGAAAAATCAGAAAAACTTAAAATTTTGCAGTGGTTTCTTAATTTTTGACAGAGCTGTAGTACATATATATATATATATATATATATATATATATATATATATATATATATATACTAGAAGGTGGCCCGATTCTAACGCATCGGGTATTCTAGAATTTACGTATTGTGTAGTTAATGTATGATTTTTGTTATATATATATATATATATATATATATATATGTTGTTGTGTGTAGTTACCAAGTGTTTGTGTAGGGCGCTGTAAATGTTCTGGGTGTTGTCTGGGTGTGGGGGTGTGTGAGAGCGGTGTTGTATGTGTGTTACGTTGTGTGTGTTGCGTTGTTTGTGAAGCGCTGTGTGTCTGCAGCGTTCTGTGTGTGTGGTGCTGTGTGTGTTGCGCGGTTTGTGTGGGTGTGGAGTGCGTGTGTGTGTTTTGGGGGGAGGAATGTTTTGTGCAGTGTGTGTGTTGCGCAGTATGTGCGTATATTTATGTATGCCGCTGTGTTTGTGTGTTGGGTGTTGTGTGTGTGCGGCGTTGTCTGTGTTGGGTGTCTGTGTAGGGCGGTGTTTGTGGTTCCCAGTGTGTGTGTGGTGTGTTGTGCGGTGCACGTGTGGCGGTGTGTGTGTGTGTTTTGGGGGGAGGTGTGCACCCCCATCGTGCTCCATCCCCCATGCTGCGCACCCCCCATCGTGCTCCTTCCCCCATGCTGCGCATCCCCATCGTGCTCCATCCCCCATGCTGCGCACCCCTCATCATGCTCCATCCCCCATTCTGCGCACCCCTCATCGTGCTCCATCCCCCATGCTGCTCACCTCCCATCGTGTTCCATCCCCCATGCTGCGCACCCCCCATCGTGCTCCATCCCCCATGCTGCACACCCCCCATCGTGCTCCATCCCCCATGCTGCGCACCCCCCATCGTGCTCCATCCCCCATGCTGCGCACCCCTCATCATGCTCCATCCCCTATGCTGCGCACCCCTCATCGTGCTCCATCCCCCATGCTGCGCACCTCCCATCGTGTTCCATCCCCCATGCTGCGCACCCCCCATCGTGCTCCATCCCCCATGCTGCACACCCCCCATCGTGCTTCATCCCCCATGCTGCGCACCCCCCATCGTGCTCCATCCCCCATGCTGCGCACCCCCTATTGTACTCCATCCCCCATGTTGTGCATCCCCCATCGTGCTCCATCCCCCATGCTGCGCACCCCCCATTGTGCTCCATCCGACATGCTGCGCACCCCCATCGTGCTCCATCCCCCATGCTGCGCACCCCCCATCGTGCTCCATCCCCCATGCTGCACACCCCCCATCGTGCTCAATCCTCCATGCTGCACACCCCCCATTGTGCTCCATCCTCCATGCTGCGCACCCCCCATCGTGCTCCATCCCCCATGCTGCGCACCCCTCATCGTGCTCCATCCCCCATGCTGCACACCCCCATTGTGCTCCATCCCCCATGCTGCGCACCCCCCATTGTGCTCCATCCCCCATGCTGCACACCCCCCATTGTGCTCCATCCTCCATGCTGCGCACCCCCCATCGTGCTCCATCCCCCATGCTGCGCACCCCCCATCGTGCTCCATCTCCCATGCTGCACACCCCCCATCGTGCTCCATCCTGTTACGACCGGGTGGTGGAAACACTGGACCGTACACCGATTTCCCCTGAGGAGGCAGCCAGGCCGGTCACCCCGCCAGAGGGTCCTGATGCACGGCAGCCGAAGCACTATTGGTAGCTGGACAGTCCGTAGAGGAGCAGGAAAGGTGGATGGCGCTGAGCACACGAAGTTCAGGACGGTAGCCCGGGTGACGAAGCTCAGGGTCCGAGGCCGGGTTGTAGGGTCAGGCGGGATCTGGAACCTGCTGAGCGATGGAACGGGTCACCGAACGGAGCCAGGGACTGGAGACTGGCGGAGCTGCAGAGGTGGTGGGACATCCGCCGAAGTCACCGTCAGGGTCCAGGGATGGACTTGGTTCGGAGCGGCTGGCGTGGCAGGGCAGGCTCTGCGAGACAGGCAGGGTTAATACAAGGCAAAGCACAGGGCAAAGCAATACGGGGACCTGAACACTAGCTTGCTAAACACGTAGAACAGGCCCCGCCCACCAGGAAAGGGAATCTTAATATACCCTGTACCTGTCTATGCAATTTCCTGTTTCTAGGTGCTGGCCCTTTAAGAAAGGGTCAATGACCGCGCGCGCGCCCTAATGCGCATGCGCGAGGCCCGAGTACCAGAAGCCAGTCCAGGGAGCGGTGCAGAGGAAGCAGGGGTGCCCGGCTGGGAGTCCCACGTCGCAGAGGAGCGCCGGGAGCGGGGAGCTGGACGCATGGAGGCCGCAGGCGGGGAAGAGAAGGCCGGGACCGGAGTGGTGAGCAGAGGACGCCGCTGGGGAGCGGGGAGCGGGCCACGGGGACCGGAGAGCGGGACCAGGGGACCGGGAAGCGTGACAGTACCCCCTCCCCCACGCCCCCCTCCCTGCAAGCGGGACAGGAAGGCACGAATCAGAGGAGTGCCAACATTCTCCCGGGGCTCCCAGGACCGATCCTCGGGACCATAACCCGCCCAGTCTACCAGGAAGTATTGCCGATCTCGCACGGTCTTCATGGCCACGATATCCCTTACCGCATAGATGTTATCGTCAGCAATAGGAGGGGGAGCAGTACCGACCTCAGCGGAGAAGGGACCAAGGACAACAGGCTTGAGTAAGGAGACATGGAAGGAGTTGGGTATCCGCATCGTGGCCGGGAGCTGCAGCTTGTAGGAGACTGCATTGATCTTGCTGATGATGTTAAACGGCCCGATGTAGCGAGGACCCAACTTGCACGAGGGTAACTTCAATCGGACATATCTGGATGCAAGCCAGACCAGATCACCTGGGGAGAAACACGGGGGATCCAGGCGCCTCTTGTCCGCATGTCTCTTCATCCGCAATGAAGCACGTTCTAGGGACGACTTGACAGAGTTCCATATAGCTGAGAAGTCCCGAACCAGAGCATCTGCTGCGGGGACATCGGAAGCCGAGGATACTGGCAATGGGACAGAAGGCTGCAGTCCGTAAAGGATCTGAAAGGGAGAGCTGGAGGTGGACTCACTGATGTGCTGGTTATGGGAGAATTCAGCCCAAGGTAGGAGCGTGGACCAATCGTCATGATGGATGTTGACGTAGTGGCGCAGGAAGGAGGTCAGGATCTGATTGACCCGTTCCACTTGGCCATTCGACTGAGGATGGTAGGCCGAAGAAAAGTCCAAGGACACTCCCAGATGTTTGCAGAGGGCCCTCCAGAAATGCGAAGTAAACTGAGATCCTCTGTCGGACACTATGTGTGCGGGGAAGCCATGCAATCGGAATATGTGCTGTATGAAGGAGTCAGCTAGCTCCTGGGCAGAGGGCAGCCCTGCCATGGGAACGAAGTGGGCCATCTTTGAGAAGCAATCCACCACAACCCATATGACCGTATGTCCGGAGGATAAGGGTAAGTCCGTAATGAAGTCCATTGCGATATGTTGCCACGGAACGGAAGGAATGGGCAAAGGCAGAAGACGTCCATATGGTAGGTGCTTGGGTGTTTTGTTCCGGGCACAGGATGGACAGGCTGAGACGAAGGTCGCAACGTCTTTACGGAGGGACGGCCACCAGTAGTGACGGACAATCGTACTCCAAGTCTTCTTCTGACCAGCATGGCCGGCGATCTTAGAAGCATGGCCCCAGTGCAGGACTCTCTGTCTGTCAGTATCTGAGACATAGGTTTTCCCAGGGGGTATCTGAGTTAGAGCGACAGGAGTCACCGGAATGACTTTACTGGGGTTGATGATGGGCTGGTATGTCTCCTCCTCCAACTCCACGGGCACGAAGGACGTGGACAGAGCATCTGCCCGCACGTTCTTATCCGCAGGCCGAAAATGGAGTTGGAAATCAAATCGAGCAAAAAACAAGGACCAGCGGGCTTGTCGTGGGTTCAGTCTTTGGGCAGACCGCAGGTACTCCAGATTCTTGTGGTCCGTGTATATGATTACAGGGTATACAGCTCCTTCCAAGAGGTAGCACCATTCCTCCAAGGCCAGCTTCACGGCCAGTCGCTCCTGAACCCCAATGGTGTAGTTGCGTTCGGGTGCCGAGAAGCTCTTGGAGAAGAATCCACAAGTGACCATCTTTCTGGAGGGGGAGTTCTGCATCAACACTGCCCCGGCTCCTGAGGAGGAGGCATACACCTCTAAGGTGAACTGTCGGTTCAATTCAGGGCGATGGAGAACCGGGGAAGAAGCAAACGCCTGTTTCAAGGAGCAGAACGCGGCATCGGCCGCCGGGGGCCAGTCCTTAGGGTTAGCTCCTTTCTTAGTCAAGGCAGAGAGAGGTGCAGTCAAGGCAGAGAAATGCGGGATGAATTGCCGATAATAGTTCGCAAAGCCGAGAAAGCGTTGGATGGCCTTCAGTCCGGAAGGAGGAGGCCAGTTGATGATGGCAGACACTTTCTCTGGGTCCATCTGCAGGCCAGTGTCCGAGATTACATAACCCAGGAAGTGAAGAGACGACTTTTCAAAGATGCATTTCTCGTACTTGGCGTACAGACGGTTCTCTCTAAGCCTCTGGAGAACTAGCTGCACATTCTCTCGGTGGGTTTGTAGATCCGGAGAGAAGACCAGGATGTCGTCCAGATACACCACGACACAGACATAGAGGAGATCTCTGAACAAGTCGTTCACCAGTTCTTGGAAGACTGCCGGAGCATTACACAGACCAAAGGGCATGACACAATACTCGTAGTGCCCATCCCGAGTGTTGAATGCGGTTTTCCATTCGTGTCCAGAGCGAATGCGAACCAGGTTATAGGCCCCACGGAGGTCCAACTTGGTGAATACACGGGCTCCTCGGAGCCGATCGAATAGTTCGGGGATAAGCGGCAGAGGGTATTTGTTTTTTACGGTGATCTGGTTTAATCCCCGGTAGTCAATGCAAGGGCGCAGATCACCTTCCTTCTTCTTGACGAAGAAAAACCCTGCTCCAGCAGGGGACGAGGACCTCCGAATGAACCCCTTAGCCAGGCTCTCGGTGATATAGGCAGACATAGCTCGTGTTTCAGCAGGGGACAAGGGGTATATCCGTCCTCGAGGAGGCGTAGTTCCTGGCAGTAACTCGATGGCACAGTCGTAGGGACGATGAGGCGGTAGTACCTCTGACTCCTTTTTATCAAACACGTCCGTGAAGGACCAGTAGGCAGAAGGCAGTCCTGGTAGAGACTCTGGAACCGGAGGGCGTCGGACGGGCTGGATGGATTTCAGACATCTCTCGTGACACGAGGAACCCCATCGGGTGATTTCACCTGTACTCCAGCTGACCGATGGTTCGTGTGTCCGTAACCATGGGAGTCCCAGCAGGATCTGATGAGACATGCGCGGGAGGACGTAGAAGGTGATCTTCTCGGTGTTCAGAGCACCGATCCGTACTTCCACAGGCTTGGTGATCAGTGAGACGGTGTCAGAGAGGGGTTTCCCATCAACAGAGGCGATCACCAGCGGTTTCTCTAGTGGGAGGACAGGCACCTGGTACTTATCCACCGTGGCCTGCTGGATGAAGTTGCCTGCTGCTCCGGAATCGAGATACGCCTCTGCCGTGAACCGGATCTCTTCTGTAGTGATTTGAATAGTCCAGGTAACGGAGTCTGAGAGAGTCCCAGCACCTAGGGTGGCCTTTCCTACCAAGCCTAGCCTTTGGAGTTTCCCGGCTTCTCGGGACAAGAGCGTAGCAGGTGTGTGCCATCACCGCAGTAGAAGCAGAGACCCTTTGCTAGTCGTTCTGCTCGGCGTTGCTCAGACTGCCTCAGGCGGTCAATCTGCATGGGCTCGGAGGTAGACGCGCCAGGTGACACCAACTGGGGAGCGATGGACTTCTGTGGTGGGGAGGAGTGCCGTATCGGACGCCTCTCGCGGGACACTTCTTTGGATCGTTCCTGAAAGCGACGATCCACTCGAGTCGCGAGGGCAATCAGGGCATCCAGGGTGGACGGCACGTCACGACCAGCCAGCTCATCTTTAATACGACCCGAGAGTCCCTCCCAGAAGGCGGCGGTTAGGGCCTCATTGTTCCACCCGAGTTCCGAAGCCAAGGTGCAAAAACGAATGGCATATTGGCCCACCGTCAGAGTCCCCTGACGTAGCCGGAGGAGGGATGAGGCAGACGCGGAGGCGCGTCCGGGCTCGTCAAAGGTGCTACGAAATGCCTGCAGGAATTCCTGGATGTTGGTGGTTACCGGATCCTCCTTCTCCCACAAGGGGTTCATCCAGGCCAGTGCCTCTCCCTCTAGATGGGACATCATGAACGCGACCTTGGCTTGGTCAGAGGCAAAAAGGTGCGGCAGCAGCTTGAAATGGAGAGAGCATTGATTGATGAATCCCCTGCAGGTCTTGGGATCTCCGGTGTACCGGGGTGGTGAGGCCAAACGAAGTTTGGAAGCATCCGAGGAGGCTGCCACGGGAGCTGTGGCCGTGGATTGTACAGTGGAAACCTGAGATGCCAAGGATGTGGCCGTCGCTTGTAGCGTGTTCAGGTGGGTATCCACAGAAGACATGAAGGTCAGCATGCGGGTCTGGGTCTCGCGCTGGCGTACGAGTTCCTGCTGCAAGGCCGCTAGTGCTTCGGCGGGATCCATGGCCTGTTCTAGCTGTTACGACCGGGTGGTGGAAACACTGGACCGTACACCGATTTCCCCTGAGGAGGCAGCCAGGCCGGTCACCCCGCTAGAGGGTCCTGATGCACGGCAGCCGAAGCACTATTGGTAGCTGGACAGTCCGTAGAGGAGCAGGAAAGGTGGATGGCGCTGAGCACACGAAGTTCAGGACGGTAGCCCGGGTGACGAAGCTCAGGGTCCGAGGCCGGGTTGTAGGGTCAGGCGGGATCCGGAACCTGCTGAGCGATGGAACGGGTCACCGAACGGAGCCAGGGACTGGAGACTGGCGGAGCTGCAGAGGTGGTGGGACATCCGCCGAAGTCACCGTCACGGTCCAGGGATGGACTTGGTTCGGAGCGGCTGGCGTGGCAGGGCAGGCTCTGCGAGACAGGCAGGGTTAATACAAGGCAAAGCACAGGGCAAAGCAATACGGGGACCTGAACACTAGCTTGCTAAACACGTAGAACAGGCCCCGCCCACCAGGAAAGTGAATCTTAATATACCCTGTACCTGTCTATGCAATTTCCTGTTTCTAGGTGCTGGCCCTTTAAGAAAGGGTTAATGACCGCGCGCGCGCCCTAATGCGCATGCGCGAGGCCCGAGTACCAGAAGCCAGTCCAGGGAGCGGTGCAGAGGAAGCAGGGGTGCCCGGCTGGGAGTCCCACGTCGCAGAGGAGCGCCGGGAGCGGGGAGCTGGACACATGGAGGCCGCAGGCGGGGAAGAGAAGGCCGGGACCGGAGTGGTGAGCAGGGGACGCCGCCGGGGAGCGGGCCACGGGGACCGGAGAGCGGGACCAGGGGACCGGGAAGCGTGACACATCCCCCATGCTGCGCACCCCCTATCGTGCTACATCTCCCATGCTGCGCACCCCCCATCGTGCTCCATCCTCCATGCTGCACACCCCTCATCGTGCTCCATCCTCCATGCTGCACACCCCCCATCGTGCTCCATCCTCCATGCTGCGTACCCCCCATCGTGCTCCATCCCCCATGCTGCGCACCCCCCATCGTGCTCCATCCCCCATGCTGCACACCCCCATCGTGCTCCATCTCCCATGCTGCGCACCCCCTATTGTACTCCATCCCCCATGCTGTGCACCCCCCATCGTGCTCCATCCCCCATGCTGCACACCCCCCATCGTGCTCCATCCCCCATGCTGCGCACCCCCCATCGTGCTCCATCCCCCATGCTGTGCACCCCCCATCGTGCTCCATCTCCCATGCTGCACACCCCCCATCGTGCTCCATCCCCCATGCTGCGTACCCCCTATTGTACTCCATCCCCCATGCTGTGCACCCCCCATCGTGCTCCATCCCCCATGCTGCACACCCCCCATCGTGCTCCATCCGACATGCTGCGCACCCCCCATCGTGCTCCATCCGACATGCTGCACACCCCCATCGTGTTCCATCCCCCATGCTGCGCACCCCCCATCGTGCTCCATCCCCCATGCTGCACACCCCCCATCGTGCTCCATCCCCCATGCTGCACACCCCCCATTGTGCTCCATCCTCCATGCTGCGCACCCCCCATCGTGCTCCATCCCCCATGCTGCGCACCCCCCATCGTGCTCCATCTCCCATGCTGCACACCCCCCATCGTGCTCCATCCCCCATGCTGCGTACCCCCTATTGTACTCCATCCCCCATGCTGTGCACCCCCCATCGTGCTCCATCCCCCATGCTGCACACCCCCCATCGTGCTCCATCCGACATGCTGCGCACCCCCCATCGTGCTCCATCCGACATGCTGCACACCCCCCATCGTGTTCCATCCCCCATGCTGCGCACCCCCCATCGTGCTCCATCCCCCATGCTGCACACCCCCCATCGTGCTCCATCCCCCATGCTGCACACCCCCCATTGTGCTCCATCCTCCATGCTGCGCACCCCCCATCGTGCTCCATCCCCCATGCTGCGCACCCCCCATCGTGCTCCATCTCCCATGCTGCACACCCCCCATCGTGCTCCATCCCCCATGCTGCGTACCCCCTATTGTACTCCATCCCCCATGCTGTGCACCCCCCATCGTGCTCCATCCCCCATGCTGCACACCCCCCATCGTGCTCCATCCGACATGCTGCGCACCCCCCATCGTGCTCCATCCGACATGCTGCACACCCCCCATCGTGTTCCATCCCCCATGCTGCGCACCCCCCATCGTGCTCCATCCCCCATGCTGCACACCCCCCATCGTGCTCCATCCCCCATGCTGCACACCCCCCATTGTGCTCCATCCTCCATGCTGCGCACCCCCCATCGTGCTCCATCCCCCATGCTGCGCACCCCTCATCGTGCTCCATCCCCCATGCTGCACACCCCCCATTGTGCTCCATCCCCCATGCTGCGCACCCCCCATTGTGCTCCATCCCCCATGCTGCACACCCCCCATCGTGCTCCATCTCCCATGCTGCACACCCCCCATCGTGCTCCATCCCCCATGCTGCGAACCCCCCATCGTGCTACATCTCCCATGCTGCGCACCCCCCATCGTGCTCCATCCTCCATGCTGCACACCCCTCATCGTGCTCCATCCTCCATGCTGCACACCCCCCATCGTGCTCCATCCCCCATGCTGGGGCCGCCGGGGGCGGGTCCGAGCGTGGCAACGTGTGCCGGGGGCGGGGCTGAGCGGGCGAGGCGTCAGCGTATGCCGGCTCCCTGCACATGTGTACCGGGAGCCGGTGTACGCTGGTAACCATGATACACATTGGGTAACTAAGGGAAGCGCTTCGTATAGTTACGCGATGTGTATCATGGCTACCAGCGTACACCGGCTCCGTCACGATCCCAGCATCGCAAGGTTATGTCCGCCGGGGGCGGGGCCGAGTGTGTGCCAACGTGTGGCGGGGGCGAGCGGGCGAGGCGTCAGCGTATGTCGGCTCCCTGCACATGTGTACCGGGAGCCGGTGTACGCTGGAGCGGGCGATGCATGCGGAGAGCCGGGGCGAGCGGCTAATCCATGCGGGGGGCGGGGCCAGGCCGAGATGAGCGGCCAATCCGTGGGGGGGCGGTGCCAGGCCGAGCCCAGCGGCCAATCTGACAGTTGTCACTGTAATGACACTGTCACGGTGACACAATTTTGGAGCAAGACAGACAGACAGACAGACAGAATAAGGCAATTATATATATATATAGATATACTGTATATACTGCATATATATATATATATGTATAATATGTGGCGCCCCTGAGGCTACCGTCACCACAGAGGTACTGAACCTCAGCCAGAGGTGTGGTGCCTCGTCCTGGGTAAGAAAGAGGCCATTTACCGGTTCACATACCAAAAACCTGCAGACACCCAATTGTTAGCTCACACATTAAATCAGGGCCGGGGCAGGTCCCATTAATGCTCGTCGACCAGTAATCTGATTATGGCACTTAAGCCCTGTGCACTGACTCTGAAACCAGCCTGAGGGTGGAGCTTGGTGGGTGAGGTGTCTGAGGTGAGTGGGCGGAGTTAAGTTTGAAAGTTGACAGTTGACCGTTGACAGGGTCAGTTGAGAGCTGGGAGGAGACTGACTAGGGGTGAAGACCCTGGGGATCTTCCTCGACCCTGGTGATGCTGAAGGGAGAATCCCAGCAACTTAGGGGAAGTGCGCCAGACTCCCCTAAAGTCTTGTTCCACAAGCAACAGCTCAAAGTGGAGGGATTTGGTCGCAAACGGGGTCCCGGTCCCTAGGCTAGGAAAATACTTTAGGACTTCGTAGTAACACCGGAGGCCAAGGTGACTGTGCGCACCTTTGGGCCACAAGCAGCACACGAATCCACTGGAAGGAGGTCACAGAGGATCAGGGAGACAAGCAGGCAGAAGTCCCTTTAAAGGTCCGCGACCCCTGGCTCAGGGCACTGTGTGTGGAGGCGCAAGACCGGAGGGTGAGAGTCAGCGCAGACGAGACGACCAGGAAAGGCACATCTGAAAGGTGAAGCGGTACTGGCCTCGGACTTACTCGGGATCGGCGGATGCCCATCACTGGGGATCCAAACACACCATGGTGGACTAAGCTTGTACAGTGAGTAAAAGATTGTTGTTGCAAAGCCACGGTGTTGCCTCCATTCCTCCTGCGTGACAACCTGCCATCATAGACTTTTCATATTTCCAACGGTTGCCTTGGGGTCCCACTCCACCTGTGAGGAGCAAGAAGACCTCAGCTGCGCCATCACCACCTGCCCCGGGGAACACACAGTGCAGCGGCGGCCCACATAGCCGCAAAACCACAGGTGGCGTCACAAACGTTATTTCATTGTAAACACAACTCCCGTCATCCCCTTTGTTAAGAAAGACACCGCCAGGGTCACAGAGCCCCGCCACCGTTGACATCCCGGACTAGTCCGTCTTGGTTCCGAGTATTGCCTAAGGCCCTGGGGCTGGGGGTGTCATATATATATTTTGTGACAAGGCAACCGGCCTTATTGTAAATGGCAAGTATGTACCACGAAAGTAGTGTGATCCTAGGAGCTTGTTTGAATAGGCCAGGATTATGGCTAGCTAAGAGATGGGTGGGACTGGCCATCCACATACCCCTTCCTATGGGTGTGTCTAACACAGGTCTTAAATAGGTTGTTTGGCACATGGCAGTCAGAGAGAGTATGCGGAACAGTGTATGAGAAGCACTGCACAAGAAGCAGCCTCTGAGGGAAAAGATGCTGTTTATCTCAGACAGGTCTGGTTTCAGACCTTCTTGAAGGAACCCATCTGAAGGAGCAAAGGGTTGGCTTCACACGTGAGTGAAGGCTGAGAGGGCTCCACTCAAGATACTGGGACATATCCAAACCTGAGCGGGCTTACCGCAACAAAGATGGAACAGAAATCCGTGCTCCTGGGGAAACAGCCAGCGAGCGGTAATGGGGTTGTTGGACTCAGCGGAAGAGGCGCAGAAACCTCTCTAGAGTTAACAGACTGGAAATGACTGAATGGAGGCTGACAGAGCCCTACTCAGATTAAGTGTATCTAAACTGTGCGGGCGTACCGTGACTATAACGGACCTGAAATCCGTCTGTATTTATGTTATGTTTTGAGGAGCGGTTTATGGTGTTGTTTTGTAATAAACCGCTGGACTCCTATAGGGATTTGTGTTCCTGTGCTACCTCTGAGACGCAGCCAACGGCGTGACCCCCATCACGTGATCAGGTGAATGTTTACATTAGATATATATATATATATATATATATATATATATGTAAGGATGGTTAACCTCGGGGAGATCAACATCCCACACCGCGGAGACACCATCACGTGTTTCTTCACCCCTGGGAAAATATGCAAAACAAGAATGCCTCGGAGACACCATCACATGTTTCTCAACGCTGGCAGGAAACTAGCCAGGTCTTTCACCGGGAAGGAACAACTACGGGAAGGGCAGTCTCCAGTTAAGGAAACTGCCTATGCCAAACATGGTATCCATCCACAGACAGCTGTTTCGGGGTATTTGCCCCTCATCAGTGTGGAGTAGGAAACTTGCTAGTGGGAGCAATGCCTAGTAGAAGACTACATATGTAAGGATGGTTAACCTCGGGGAGATCAACATCCGATACCGCGGAGACACCATCACGTGCTTCTCAACGCAGTGACAATAGAACAAGGCCCCCTGGGAAAATATGCAAAACAATACCCCGAAACAGCTGTCTGTGGATGGATACCATGTTTGGCATAGGCGGTTTCCTAGACTGGAGACTGCCCTTCCTGTGCTTGTTCCTTCCCGGTGAAAGACCTGGCTAGTTTCCTGCCAGCATTGAGAAACATGTGATGGTGTCTCCGCGGCATTCTTGTTTTGTGTATGTATGTATGTATGTATGTATGTATGTATGTGTATATATATGTACTATATAGTATAGTATTATATTTTATATAGTATTTACTATATTCGGGATCTAGGTGCTGGATGAGATTTTTTCACAGACAGGGAAGGGAAGAAAGAGTCTTCCTCCTAGCCAGGGAACAGCATCACTGGAATTACTTCTCCCCTCCTAAGGAGGAACCACCAAACATGAAACCTCTGCTCTTTTTTCTCATTATTCCACTTCTTCTGATCTCTGGTAGGTCTCTTTTGGCCATATCTCCTCTTCCGGAAGGACCTCCTATTTTCCGGGATGGACAGATTAGGAAAACACTTCTTTCTATCCTCAGCTATTTTCAGAATGTTGTCCAGTAAGGGACAGAACAAGTACTCGTCGTCACACGGGATGGAGAACAATTTGGCCTTAGACTAAACATCCCCAGCCATCACTGGAGCCACAGCGCCCTAAGCCTGCTGAACTGGCCGCACATTTAAAAAAAAATTCCCCCACATACCACCCCTGCAGATGAGGGAGAAAGCCCAGGATCTTATCCCTCAGCATTTTATTTTTAATTTGGTTTTCCAGCTGGTATATCCATATCATCATAGTCCTAGCCATGCAGGTTGTGGAGATAGCTACTTTCAATGTCCTAGCTGAAAACTCCCAGGTACACTTAAGGTATCCCTTGACTTTCCTATTTAAGGAATCCTTCAGGATTCCCATATCTTCAATGGACAGTGAAGATTTCTCAGAGGACTTTGCTACTGCGGCACTCACCTTTGGGACTGTATTATAAAAAGCTGTGTCCTCTTCCTCAAAGGGGTATTGTCTCTTCAAGGAAGAGGACAATGAACCTCTTCTCTCTTACCTACCCCACTCTTTCTTGATGAGAGCCTGTATCTTATTGATAGGGAAGGTACATTTCTTCTGTACCAACTCCCAGAACAGGACATCCTGCACTGACCATGGCATGATTTTAACTTCTGTGATGGCCATGGTGGAGTTTACTGCTTTGACTGGAGAATTTGTATCTTCAATAGGGAAGCAAGGCCTGCCCCCTGCATTGCCATCAGAAAATGCTGAGGAAACTTCTGAATCACATTCACCCCCACACTTCTTTGTCTTGCTAGACTCAGAAGATATTAATTTGGAACTAGTTTTCTTATCCCTTTTCTGATGGGCCAGGGCTTTAAGAGAATTTTTAAGCTCTGTTTTTATGATCAATTTCAGGTCCAATGTAAAGTTCGGGGATTTTTCACAAGTTGTCTGTTGAACACAGCCCTGGACTTTTCTGCCAGGAGCTCTGCAAGTTACACTTGCAGAGGGCACACTCCTTATCCTTAAGGCCGCCTTCACACGCACGTGAAAAAAAAAGTACAGTTTTTTCACGTACGTATTAAAGGGGTGGTTTGCTCCCTGTGTGCCGTGTTTGTGGCACATGCGTGTTCTCCGTGTGTTATACGTAATAACACACGGAGAACGGATAGTCCCGCCTTACCTGATTTTTCCGGAGCTGTCTGTGGTGCTGAATGACAGTGTCCGGCTCAGGCCACGCCCCGCTGACGCTGCTTCCGGCTCCCAGTGAAGAAGATGCACTGTTCAAATTCACTGGGGGTTGGATGCAGGTGACAGCCGCGGCAGAGACTGCGGGGCTGGTGGGGGTATGTGTTTTTTTTATTTTTAAAAATGACACGTGTTTCTCCGGCGCATGTCACGTGGGCCCGCATCCACACTACATCCGTGTGGTACGTGTGTGGGCCGCATGACAAGCGTGCTGCCGGAGAAAAACGGACATGCCTCCGTATGGAGCACACGGGCTCACGTGTGCTCCACACGGAGGCACGGGCCAATGGCTGAACATGTGCGTGCACAAAAACCCATTGATTTTAATGGGTTTACGTGTGCCCGTGTCTCCGGTACATGTGGGCACGGACCTAGCACATACCGGAGACACGTGCGTATGAAGATGACCTAAAGGGAAGCTGTGGAATACTGCTACTAACCTGCAGATATAGGGTGAATAGCATTCTGAACCTGCCCGGAATGTGCATATTAAACCCCGTAGCTGGGAGGAAATTAACTTTAATCTTCCAAGTGGCCTTCCGATTTCAGTCATTGAGGCAGGGCCAGTTCAGTCACTGTTCTGTGTATGGAAAGCACCTCCTCCGCTGACAGCTTGTTCTACTGATTAATTCGCAGTCTCAGACTGATAGCTAACACTCGGGGTGTAGTGATATGGTGGCACACTTCAATGATGAGAGCGCAAGCAAGGGCATATCCAAACTATAGCGGCCAGCGCACTAGTCATGCAGCGCAGAAGATACAGGGGGCAACTATTTCTGCTAGTCAGCCATGGCCACAACTGGACCCTCTGCAGGGCTTATCGGCTCTGCTGCACTTCCCCAGTGGATATACCGCAGGCGCCGCTCCCAACCTGGGTAAGCACCTTCACTGCCTGTCATCGATGTAGGTTCCCTACAAAGACAGGAAAACAATGGATGCGGGGGAGAGGTGTTACCCTTTTATCCAGTAGGTTTTCTGTCCTTGTGGGGCAGATCCCTCTCATGTGGTGCAGTCATAGGAAAAAGAAAAAAAAAAAAATTCTGAAATTTGAAAAAGAAATTCTTGATTGCGTTGCGACTTTCCGAGAACCATCACGTTTTCAAATTTTGGAATATAGAGCTATGTGAGGTCTTAATTTTTTGCACCTGAGCTGATGTTTTTATTGATATTATTTTGGGGTACATACAAATGTTTTGATCATCATTAATACATTTTTTTTCTGTTGCGCTGTTTACTGATTGCATTACTTTATTTTATATTTTGATTGACTGTTACGAACACAGTGGCACCAAATATAACAAACATACACATCTTTATTGTTAATGCGGTAAAAGGGGGCAATTTGAACTTTTTCATACTTTGTATTGTATTTAATAGTTCCCTTGGGGGACTTGAACCTGCAAGTCTGATCCCTTGTTCTATATAAAGCAATACCATAACATTGCTATATATAGACAAAATCGGTTTCCGATTAACGCTGGCTTTCATAGGAGTGCTGAGATGACAGACACCGGTCATCAACTGGCTGTCATGACACTCAGCAGCTTCCCATGATCATGGGAGCAAAGTTGAGGGGTCAGATTGACAGCAACATGCCGTTGGCAGATTGCCGCTCCACCCACGGCTGTTAGAAGCATATATCGGCTCTTTAAATCAGTTGACATGTGCAGCGAAACATGCGGGTTCTGCGTGCAAGCCTGCATCAGAGGCAGGGAGATGACCAATATGCTAGTGTTTTGGTCTTTGGGGGGGAACAAACGGCCAAATGCGCTCACGTGCAATCTTTGTAGGCCAATGGAAGACAACAGACCTTTAATGGAATAAGAAGCTCTCAAGTGTTCAGGGACTGGATACAAGACCACATTACAGCAGTCTCTCCTCTGTATGGAACGTTTCTGGTAGATTCAATTGCAATTCACAGTAAACAGGTCACATAGTTAAACTCTTGCAGATGTTTATTAAAACAGATTAGTTTTTAAGTCTTTTATACAAAGAAATAGATCTTTTAAATTAAATACATAGTTGCTCTTGATTAACCTCAGCTAATACAAAAATAAAATTTAATGTTCTGCCACGATCCTTTTTGTGGGATGGATTTATGGCCAAAAACAGAATGAGTATGGTGACATACGACATTCCATTATTTTATAGTGAGGTGTTGTTGAGAATGAAAAATGATAATTAAAGGCTTATTCACGCAATGACATGATGGCTGGTGTAACGATATTCAGGTACATTGTTTTGATGGAGTAGTAAAAATTGCTGCTGAGTGGATACGTTACTGGTGCCATATGTTAACTCCATATGTAAATCAGGTCTTAAAATTAAAGTGTGTGTTAAATGCATTTTATAAAATTAGAATTTCTGATGGGGGGGGGGGGGGGTAAGGGGAGACGGGAAAAATTATTAGCTGACGGTACCAGCTCCTGCCACCGTGCACTGTATACAGATCAGCCGGGGCATGCTAAAACAATAGGGCAATTCATTAAGACTGGTATTTTGTACCGTGGGCATGCTTCACCATGAACCCATTTTGGTGAGTACGGCATATAAAAAGCCAAAAGTCACAAATGTTAAGGTATTTATGCCATTAAATTGACAAAAAAAAAAACACCTTGATTAATTGATTCTGTCTTCTATAGTGTTAAAAAAAAAAAAAAAACTAGAGAGCATGCAATAATTTAAAAAGGTCCTTACACACATGCCCTTCACTATGGCGGATTTCCTACTATTCAGCGCAAAAGCAGCAATAAAAAAAAATAAATAAAAAGGATTAGCAGTAATTTGTATATAGAAAATAAACAATTTGTTTCCCCATTTAAAAAAAATATAAAATAAAAAACAGCAGAAATAGTGTTTGCATTCACCAGGAGCAAAAGGGGAGTAAAGTAAGGAGCTAATAAGAATGAGGTTTGTAGAAAAAAAAAAGTGAAGCCATCTTAAAGTTGGGAATATCTTTGCATAGTACAGAATGTATGCAATCTTCATTATATGTGGCTTGCTTCCTTCCAGACACAGGTCCTATAGATTTGCATTACAAACAAAAGCAGGTTTGTCCTCTTTTCACATTCAGGTCTGGACACAGTAAATAGTTTCTCTTTATGCTGAAGGAAGTATTGAGAGATGAGACTAAAAAACCCCATAGTTACTTAAAAAAATAAATAAATGATAAAGCATTTGATAATTCAATTCCTACAACCAATGTTGAAATCAAAATCAGGATTGGGATCTGAAAATTATTTGTCAAGTTCTTTCTTCTAGAATCCATACAATGACTAGATGAGCAAACAGATCATTTTGAATGTTATAGATCGTAACCTTGAGTATGTGCTTAATAAAAAGAACTCCGCAAATAGAAGCAATGGCCTTATTAAGTCATTCAGAGAAGCAAGGTATGGGAGATTAGAAGAAGCAATGGGCTGTTAAGTTCATCTTGTGGCATAGGCTCGGGATGCAATAATGGTAATTTCCCGGGTTTACCACCCCCCTTCACTGTAGGAAAAGAAGGTAGAGTATAGAATTGTAACTGATCGATAAAACTTCTGCAAAGAGTCCCTTGTGTTAAACGAGGAGGGGGCTAGCTGCCCCATATTTCTTGCATTCGGTCCCACATTCTTTGCCTATGGTCAGGGGTGAAGCAATGTCCAATCACAGCCTCAGTTTCCTGTATGCGCCGTAGGAATCGGCAGCGGTCTCGGGCAAACTCCTCCCAGTGACCCTTGCGCTCTTCTTTACTACAAACGTAGTGTACAGTGACTTTATCATAGAAGGTCACCTGGGAAATAAAACAAAGAACAAGAAATAAGAAATATGCATAGAAGACCAACATAAAACACAGCAAACGTGATGCCATATTCACACGCTCGATATTTGGTGATTTATTTTTTTTTTTACCTCCGTACTTGTAAGCCAAAACCAGGAGTGGGTGATAAATACAGAAGTGGAGCCGTGTTTCTATTATACCTTTCCTCTGATTGTTCCACTCCTGGTTTTGACTACAAATACTGATGAAAAATACTGACCAAATACTGAATGTGAGAATATGGCGACATCAAAGTTACATTAGAGATGAGCAAGCGTGCTTGGCACTCCGATGTGTTGTGCGTGAAACATCCCACACAAAGCAGTCTCCCGTCAGTGAATGCTGGGACCCCAGCGAGAGCCATTTCCAGTCCATGAATGGCCCTCACCGAGGGTAAAAATGGTTTTTTTTGGACGCGGTGTAAAATAAAACATGCCCAGCCTCCTCCTTAAATGCTGTCTATGACTGCCTGTATATGGTGGACAGCCAGACTGCCCAATAATTGACTTGTATTACACTCGTTACGTGAGTAGCGCCAGTCAGTATCTGACCAGCTCAATTCGCGTAACGAGTACTCAAGCTTCTTTGTTTGCTCATCATTAGAGATGAACAATGCGATTTATTCTGCCTTGGTCCGGTCCTCCATACCAGACCGTCTTTATGATCCGACATTCAGGACCACCATGCAAGAACGAAGAAATATTCTATTTATTTCACCTTATTCCTCCACTTTCTAAGATCACAAATCCCCTTTAACAAAGCATATGTTGACCCCTGACCCTTATTTAAAAAGGTTCTAAAGTTAAAAAGTTGCCCATAAAAATTAAATATATTTTGTTTTTCTAAGATGAAAAAAAAAAAAATCCTATTGATTGGGAGGTAACCCTTTTTGCATGCTAGTCTTTATAGTGGAGACAGAGTTGTATTCTCAACCCCAAGACAGTGACGAAGCATAAGAAGAAACCTTATCAGCGCAGCCCAAGTGAGGCGGTGGGTGTACAAGTGCAGAGTCACGCAAACCCAGAGGAGACATATCTATGAGAAGCAAACAAATGCTGACTAATGGTCGGCTTTTAGCTCAATTTAACCCAGTTATTCTTGAACTATTTTACACTACTCGTTAACCAGTGAAAAGTCTACTTTAAACCAAATAAATAAAAATTGGTCACATGAAGCCTCTAAGTTAACAGGACACCTCCTATACCAGTCATGTCTACAATAAGATATACCACCACCATGAATGTGTAATACACAGAAATAATTACATTCTTGAATCCAGTCTTAATTAGCAGGAATCATAAAATAAGTGTGTCTGGTCGCGTTAATAGAGAAAACCCACAGAGGAGCACTTTCATCAAAACCCTCTATCTTTCACGTCCCATAAGGTTTTGTTTTGGTGTAGTATTTCCGATGAAGCTAAACGTGTGATTTTATTTTCTCTCTTGATTGCGTATGCGCCTATTATGCCACAAGTTGCCTCCCTGCGGAATATCAGGTCTGTCCTACAGTTACATCAGCCTTACCCCACCGCGGGTTTTACCTTTCAGTCCTTTGCATCAGTCTGTGTCTTATCTCTTGGGAAACCATTACCAGGGATGCGAAGATACGACTCAGAGGATACAATGTGAAAGAACTACATCACCCCTTCAGGGGGCAAACAAGGAAATATACTGCCTGCTGACAATACAAGGAGCTGGAGAGGGGCAGCTTAGGTTCCCCATACACGTTAGATGCAGGGCTGTGGAGTCGGTAAGCCAAACCTTCGACTCCGACTCCGACTCCTCAAATTCTCTTGCACCGACTCCGGCTCCGACTCCGGCTCCGGCTCCGGCTCCGGCTCCGGCTCCGGCTCCGGCTCCGACTCCGGCTCCGACTCCGGCTCCGACTCCGGCTCCGACTCCGGCTCCGACTCCGGCTCCGACTCCGGCTCCGACTCCGGCTCCGACTCCGGCTCCGACTCCGGCTCCGACTCCGGCTCCGACTCCGGCTCCGACTCCGGCTCCGACTCCGGCTCCGACTCCGGCTCCGACTCCGGCTCCGACTCCGGCTCCGACTCCGACTCCTACATATATTGCTTATAGTTAGGTGAAAAATTTATTGTAGTACATGAATATGTGTATGTGAACATCAGACATTTAATAATTTTTATGATACAATAATCAAGATATTTGGATAGAACATAAAATATATTTATTGGAATACAACTTTAGAACACAAAAAACTGTAATAAATTGTAAATATGTAATACACTATGTAATATACAGTAGATTACATATATATCTTGTGTGTGTATATACACTGTATATATATATATATATATATATATATTATATATATTACATATTTACAATTTATTAGTTTTTTTGTGTTCTAAAGTTGTATTCCAATAAATATTTTATGTTCTATCCAAATATCTTGATTATTGTATCATAAAAACAATTAAATGTCTGATGTTCACATTGTACTACAATAAATTTTTCACTTAAATATAAGCATTATACTAAATGTTGTTATTTAGTAAAATATTCAGCACATTCTGCATTGCACTCCTGTCCCCAATTTATTATATATTTTAGGAGTCGGAGTCGGTGCATTTTATACCGACTCCGACTCCACCAAAATGAGCTCCGACTCAGACTCCGACTCCACAGCCCTGGTTAGATGGCTATTGGCCATACAATGGTTTTGCCAATCATCATTTGCCAGTTTCTCCCAAACGCCCCTGCATTCTCCAAGAGTTACTACTAGAAAATGTCTCTCTTCAACCACAGGATACAAAACGTCTCGCTCACACACTCATTATCTGGGAGCACCAAACTAGCAATAGTGATTGAAGGGTTCTCTCCTTTCACCGTGGTGTTGAGGCAAGGATCCGAGTTCTTGAGACAGATGATGGTCCAAAACATGGGATCCACATCTATTAAGCCACTTTAACATTATGTTCTGTGGTCCCGTCGGAATCCCCCGCAAGATGGGTTTTGGACGCATGCGCTGACAGGGATACTGACTATAATGGTGCAGATGTCACCATGTGCTCTGTTGTGCACCATTTTCTGGAGTATACACTTTCTGGCGACGGACACTTAGACGTAGTAGACTGCACCTGGGTGTCCATCTCCTGTAAGTGTATACGCCCGAAAATGGTGCACGACAGAACACACGGTGACTCCATCTGCACCATTATAGTTAGTGGCCCCGTCGGTGCTTGTGTCCGACACCCAATTTGCGGGGAATTCAGACAGAAGCCCCGATAGGACCACTGAACGCAGGTCAGAATGCAATGTGAAAGCAGCCTTAGACCTTTAGGGCATATCCTGTAAAAATGCAAAGCTAGCCAAGAAGTGAATAATCCTTTAAAAACTTTCCTATACCATTGACCCCGATTTACATTGTGGCCCACATTCCCATTATCTAAGCTGTAGAAAGCAACCACAGCACAAATGCAATGCGATTGTCATGGTTGCTATGGACAATGGCAATTTATTTTTTGTGCATGAGGCCTATAGGCTTAGGCGAGAATTCCTCCAAACCACAGACCTGTAGGGCCACACATCAAAGAACAGCAGTAAATATCCACCCAGAACGGTATAAGAGTCATTGTCTGGAGAAGCTGAAAGGTAAACCACAATTAGAAGGCCGGGTATTACGCAGCAGACCAGAATGTCCTCTTAACAGCAGTTCTTTGATCATTATTATGTTACTGAATAGAACGTCAGCATAATGACCGTCCCCTGAACACAACACTCAGTCAGGCCGACACTATGGAGCACATACTGGAACAGTTACAATATGGTCACATCATTATCAGCTGAACCACTCTACATTGCAATCTCACTTTTCAGCATATTGGTCACCATCTGCATAAATAGCTAAAAAGACAACGAGGCTGACGATCAGAAATTCCCTGTGGTCATTCTGAACTGCAGTTTGGTAGCGAATTGGCCACCATCACTCCAAGTGCAAAAGAAATTGCACCATCAGCAGTTGCTAGTCAATAATTAGGCCTACATGCCTAGTTGACGGACCAGCTGTAGTGAAACTACAACTCGGGCGGCACGGTGGCTCAGTGGTTAGCACTGCAGTCTTGCAGCGCTGGGGTCCTGGCTTCAAATCCCATCAAGGACACCATCTGCAAGGAGTTTGTAAGTTCTCCCCGTGTTTTCGTGGGTTTCCTCCCACACTCCAAAGACATACAGAGATAGGGACTTTAGATTGTGAGCCCCAATGGGGAAAGTGTTCCTGATGTATGTAAAGCGCTGCGGAATATGTTAGCGCTATATAACAAAGATTTGATTTGATTTTTGATTAACTCCCAGCACTCCTTAAGGCAGCTGTCCAAGCATTGGGAGTAGCAGTGTCGCAACAGCTGCTGAGGTTGCAGGCCCTGATTTTGGTGAAGCATCACTGGGCTGATAACGTGGGAAATCTGGAAAATATGTCTATAAAAAGGCAACAGACGAGGTGTAAACTTCACTTTTTGTACATTAATTGTGAAAAGAGTTAATACACAATATATGACTCCTTGACCGTACACATCCAAAGCCCATTACTAACCCTTTGGATTTCTGTCACTTAAACTATCATCATGGAAGTGTTTTGTGGATTGATACTCAAACACATACAAATTTATTCTAACAGTAGTAATATGTGTACACGTCCCTAACACCCCAAGGCAAAAAAGAAGAGAACATGTTGGCCTCATATCAGCACAGCCTCAGGCTTTGGGCCTATAACTTCTATTGTTCCTCAGCATAACAGACATATTTAAAGGGAACTTGTCAGTAGGTTCATATTGTCCAAATTACAGGCAGAATGAATCAAAGCTTAGAGCACCACAATGTTTCAGAGAAAACTGGCCAGGGACTTTAGGGAGACACATGACTAGTCTGATGCGGTCCCCACCTGGCTTCCCCAGCCTCCTACTGGCGACTGACCGGTTTTTCCCTATGTACTCATGTGGGAAATACCTGTCAATCAAGTGGAGTAGTCTGATAAGGACATCATTCAACCAGTTAGATATCTCCTTAGGCTAGTTTCACACTTGCGTTGAACGGTATCCGTTGCATTGCGTTGTGTGACTGATGCAACGGATGTGTTGCATATAGTGGCACAACGGATGCAACGGATGCTGCAAAACAACGGAATCCGTTTTGATTTTTTTTACAGTTTTACCGGCGGCAGACTACTGTGAATGATCAGCTGAGCGCTCCCTGCAGCAGGCCGCCGGGTGATCAGCTGAGCGCTCCCTGCAGCCGGCCGCCGGGTGATCAGCTGAGCGCTCCCTGCAGCCGGCCGCCGGGTGATCAGCTGAGCGCTCCCTGCAGCAGGCCGCCGGGTGATCAGCTGAGCGCTCCCTGCAGCCGGCCGCCGGGTGATCAGCTGAGCGCTCCCTGCAGCCGGCCGCCGGGTGATCAGCTGAGCGCTCCCTGCAGCCGGCCGCCGGGTGATCAGCTGAGCGCTGTCACTTGCCGACGCCCGGGCATGCCGGCGGGCGCTCAGCTGAACGTTCGGCCACCACGAGCCAAAATAAAGTTTGTGATTTAAAAAAAAAAAAAAAAAAGCGCAGCATGCGCAGTGAAATTCAGAGGATTCCGCTGCTCAAAACAACGTTACATGCTGCGTTCCTCCCGCTGGGCGGAAGCAACGGAGCGTCGCCCAGCGGAAGCAACGCAGGTCCTTTTGGTACAATCCGTCATCCATACAGGTCTATGGGAAACAGCGGAATCCGTTAACGGATTCCGCTGTTTTCCAAAAGGGCGGATTGTAACGGAAGGAAAACAACGCAAGTGTGAAAGTACCCTAACAGACCCCAGCCGGCTCATCAAACTAGGTTCTCTCTGAAACGTCGCCACATTTTAGATAAGAAATACCTGGCTTCCATCGAGCAGCCAGGCCAGGATTCACATTATACTGCCAGTGGTTTAGGCAGTGTGAATATAGTTACAGATTCCCTTTAAAGGAAACCCGTCAGGTGCAATATGCATTCAGAACCACGAGCAGTTCTGGGTGTATATTACTAATCCCTGCCTAACCATCCCTGTATATACTAGCATAGATAAAGAGATGTTAAGAAAAAGTATTTCAAAAGATCATTTCTCATATACTAATGAGGCTAGGGACTAGTCGCAAGGGTGTTATTTCCTGCGCTTATTCCGCCCTCTTAGCATGCCCACAGGGCGGAATGAGCGCAGGAACTTAGGCCCTTGCGACTAGTCCCTAGCCTCATTAGCATATCATAAAGGGTCTTTAGAAATACTTTGTCTAAAGATCTCTTTAGCTATGCTACTATATACAAGGACAGTTAGGCAGAAATTAATAAAATAAAAGAATGGAAAAATTACCCAAAGACCACTTCTGGATGTTTTCTAACAGGCATCCAGTAAGAAAAGCTATAGATTCTAAAAGGAAGCAATGCAATTTTCAAGAAGAAACCGAAAATATCGGGCAAAGGTGAAAATACATACAAGTTACACAACCAGGTACAAAAGCCACAGACAGCGCCGAGCTTCCAAGGAGCATGCAGCCGGCCAGACCTCACAGCATGTGGCCAGATCCCATGGCCTTCAGCTCCATGCATATAGGACACGTTATCAGTGCACATTTTCCATACTCTGAATAATCAGTGACTCAAACATGAAAAATTCCCCCCTCCCAAGATGCAATGAGGCACAAAACTAGATTTAATAGTCTTTGTATTATTCACTGTAGCTAAAAAAGGTTTTATGAGACATCAAATGTTATGCAAGGCCTAATAATGACAATTGTAGACAACTATCTCATAGCTGGGTGTTACTTAAAGACTTGTGTCTTAATAACAAATAGGCAAATTAGCTCTCCTCCAAAAGGAAAAGAAAAAAAAAAGCGGTCCCATATCATCCCCACCAGAGATCTGCAGACAGCTGCTCTGGGCTTATGCCCTGTGCAGACAGGCATTTTGTTTAGCTTACGCAAATGTTCTTCCTTCTGGATGTGCGCTTATTTGCATACTACTTTCCTATGCAGAAATGCCTGTAAGGCCGGGCTCACACTGGCGTATAGCATCCAATGTGAGAGAATCAGATGAGATAAGCTAATGGCACTCGGCTCATTCTCTGCGACGAATGTCATTTACCCTCACGTGCCAGAATCAGAGCATAGGTGCGGAGGAGAACTTAAAGGGGGGTATTCACATCTCCGAGATCCTATCCCAATATGTTTTAGGCAGCATGGGTATCCCACCACCACTATATATTGGTATAGGATCTTGGAGATGGGAATCCCCCTTTAAAGGGGTTGTCCACTACTTTTACCTTGATGGCCTATCCTTAGGATAAGTCCTCAATGTCAGATCGGCTGGGATCCAACACCCAACAACCCCTGCTGATCTTCTGTTCTCGGTGCCAGAAGCGGCAGCAGGTGGCCAGCAATCCTCAGCTCTAGAGCTATTCTGGCTTCGGACAGTGACCGCAGCCGAGTACTGCCCATCCGCCTTCTATTCGGATCAATATCAGAGGATGGAGCAGCTCCGGAATTGAACATTTATGATTGCCTGCTGCCGCCAGCACTGAGACAGCTGATCGGTGGGGGTGCGGGGTGTTGACTCCAGCCGATTTGAAATTGATGGCCTATTCTTAGGGTAGGTCATCAATGTAAAAGTAGGGGACAACCTCTTTAATCTCACCATTATCTCTCTGCGTAAATCAGACTGTACTCGGATGACATCAGTGCAGTCCGATATTTCACACTCCAATTAGAATTAAAGGTTGGCACTCAGTGGGTATAAAATCAATCCTTTATTTCATCTGTTAAAAGTTGGTGGGAAGGAGGATGCGGGTTGCTGTGCACAACAGCAGCTGTTTCGTGTGTGTGATCATGCTTCAACAGGTCCCGGGGTCAGGACCTGTTGAAGCACAAGGACATGCGCAAAATGTCTGCCATCGTGCACAGCTCACCGCATCCTCCTTTCCACAGACTTAACAGATGAAATAAAGGATTGATTTTATACCCAGTGAGTGCCAACCTCTTCTTCTAATGGGATTGAAATTTGTTAAGAATTTTGGTTTGAGCACCACTGAGGGAGTCACAACCCCACAGACAGCTAAACAGGCATAGTAACGGAACTCACTAAGAACAGGTTTTTGGTGCCGGACAACCTACACTACATGTATACACCAATGCTTCACGCTCCGCCATACACTTGTATGGGTGCACATGATCCGAGATATGCTGCCAATCGCAGCAGGCTCTGAATTTTTACCTATGCTGAATCAGCATTAGAAGGAAAAAAAAAACAGATCTGCTCTGCCTCATTGATTAACATTGGTCCGAGGGCAATGTGAGATTTCTCGCATTGCTCCAGTCCAATTTTAAAGTTAATGCGAGTGACGCCTAAGGCAGAGCATCTGTGCGCTGAGCAGAACATA
Source organism: Anomaloglossus baeobatrachus (assembly GCF_048569485.1). Lineage (NCBI taxonomy): Eukaryota > Metazoa > Chordata > Amphibia > Anura > Aromobatidae > Anomaloglossus > Anomaloglossus baeobatrachus. The sequence goes on from NC_134354.1 coordinate 227,389,197, forward strand.
TAAAGCACAAAATAGGTATACATAGGTTGCCAGACAGTGAAGACATTTTTGGGTCTTCTCAAAATAACGAAATGGAGGCACTCTCCTGTCACCCCCACACATGGATATAGTGTATGATGATCATTCGGTCTGCATCATTCGGATGCCAACAGAGCTGACGTCCGTGATTGAATACAGCAGTCCTGTTGGCATACAGCCTGCTCTGGATCCATAGTGGGTGATAAAGAGTATGCCTCCATTTATTAATTTGAAAAAAAGTCATGCTTGGGAAGGCAGGGTGGGGTTACGGGGTCCGACATGCCTTTTTAATATTTCCATAAGCTCCCATTCACTAGACAGGAGACAAAGTGTATATCCCTGGCCTCCATCAGGCAGGTATGTCACGCCATAAGATTTACTCAAATGTATAGCAAAGCACAGCAGACGTTCCTATACTGATGGCCAAAGAAAATACAAACAGAATTTTTTTTTGCTTGCCATGGGGTCCACATGGTGGACAGAGGCCACAACATCCATCTAGACCACCCACTGTTGGGCTCAGATACCAAATGCATCTCCATACACCAGCTGGATCTCCGAGAACCACAGCCCCTCTAAAGGAAAAACAAACATATGGTCACTTATTAAGTGCTATGCCCAACGACACCACAATAATCTGATCATCTACACGACCGCCATTAGAAAACACTAAACCGAGCCATCAGGACACGTCCCTCAACAAAAATCAAAGCTGCTAAAAAGAGACAGGACGCCCTGAAATAATCCACACCACCAACACAAGTCCACTCTGCCAAGTGCTAGGAAACAGCTGCCAGCTGACCAGTCTAGACCACACCGGCTACAGATATATTTAGATAAGCCACATAAGGTCGGAGAACTGGTAACAAGTCATTGGGAGCACGGTCTCAATATCGTGTAGACTCACAGGACAATATTACAGTGCAAATTATGTAAGAAGCATGGTCGGCAGCCATATGGAATATACCTTTTTATGACCAACATTGGCACTTTTCTCCATGGGCACACTGCACTTCTCTCTCAACCGTAAGAGCTGACCATCACTGGGGTGAGTGGGCACAGTCAATTCACTACTTGAGGGGCTCGTACAAACAAGTTCTAAATGTTTGGTGGCAGCGTCACTGCTCTGTCTAGTACGCGCAGCTGTGTGTACTGAGGCTTTAAAAAAGAAGGGGTTGTAAGGATCTTCAGATTTGAGGAACCCATTCCACAGTTTTAAGCTTTCCTCTTCATTGGTGCTAAATTCATCCTCACTGTCACTGTCTGACATGGCGTCGCTGTCACACCACGATTCTTCATCCTCAGAAACGACAGCTGCCTGGTCCTCAAGGTGGGATTCCACCTCAGCAATGGGACCAGTATGTAAACTGGCAGTAAAGTTCTGTGGATTGTAAGGGTCCACGCTACAGAAAGAGCTCCACAACACAACCTCCTCAGCAGCAGGAACGTCTGTCTCTGCGGGAGACACAGATCCTTCACTGTCAAAACCATCATCCTCCTCCTCATCAGAACCCCAGTCATCATCATCACATGAACTGAGGTCTTCCTCTTCATCATCGCTCACAACTGTACCCAAAATATAGCCAATATGCTTATTTGTGCACACAGGAATAGCGGGGGGATGGATGTCCTCTTCCACATCAGAGTCCATATCATCTGTTATATCGGGATAAGAAAGATCTGTAGGATCCTGAGCTCCATCATCCTTCACAGAGTCACTGATATTGGGGGGTGAGACTCCCAAGAACTGGAGGTTTTGTTTAATATTCAAGCACTGCCAGTCCTCCAGACTGTGATATCCTTGGTCTTGATCTGGGCTGGGTGGATATTTACTCTGGGTGTCGCCTGAAATGAATGGTTTTTGAATCAGCAGAGAAAGAGGTGGACAAAGCTTGGACTCCGGGTCAGAACCAGGAAGCTCCACAAGACTGCTGTGGTCCAAATCTGGTGATAAGTCCTTATGATGGCCTTCATGCCAGTCAGGTCCCACCATATCTAACTTTATAGGAAGGGCAGGGTCATCTAGGTCAATATCCTGATTTGGAGCAGGGTCCTTGAGCTCAGTGGTGGGGGCACCTTGGGTCTGGTTCTGCTGCAGGAACCACAGCCTCTTGTTACGGATGTGTTCAATTTCAGCGGTTTCATCTAGAACATCTGGGCTCTGGGGCTCTCTACCTAGATCAAGCCAGGTGAAGACTCCGCGTGATGTGGGGTTGAAGATGCAGGACACCATCCCCAGAGAAGTGGAGCGGAGCCGGGCAGCGCTCTTCTCGGGGTCCACATCACAGGGTCCATCCTGGGCATCCATCATATGGGTAACGAAGGCGTTGTTGGCTGCAGACTTATTACAGCACTCATCACCCACTTCTTGGTCAGGGTCCCCAAGATCCTTCCAGGCGTCCAGCCCCGGCTCCCAGAGGGTCTGCATCTTGTGCCAGGTGCCCAGTTCCTGTAATGTAGAGTCCCAGGACTCCTGCTCCTTGCTGGAGGACACATACTCCTTCCATGGCTTCATGAGGTCCAGATCTCCAGGAGTCAGCAGCTCCTTCCAGGGCCCCAGCTCCTCCAGACACTCTTCCAGCTCCTCCCAAGGCGCGGACCGCAGCCCCAGGGCCTCCAGCATCTCATCAGGCCCCACCGATCGGTGCACGACCCAGGCCGAGGGCAGGAAGGAGAAGAGCGACGCTGCGGACAGTCCCATCAGGTACGACCATGCCGCCCCGAACAGCTGGAACACCCGGAACTGCAGCAGGCCGTGCAGGAAGCGGCCGAGCAGGGCCCGGAGCCCCGGGGAGGGGGACGAGTCCCGGTCCGCACACATCAGGCCTCGCTGGCGCAGTCCTAGGGCGTCTTCGAGCACAGATCCGCCGCCATTAGTCTCTCCGGGAGCGATGGCAGAGACCTCACCGGCCTGAGCTCAGACACCGGCGTCTGGGTACAGCTGAGCTGGGGAGCTGCGAAAGGGAGAGCGTAGGAGGGCGGGGCTAGTGACGTAACAGATCCGGTGACGTCTTCTACGTGGGTGGGAGTGTGCTAGAGAGGGAATGCGCATGCGCACTAGCCTCCGCTCGTTTAAAAGCTTTTGGCGGGATGATAGCAGCAAAATGACCGCCGGGAAGTGGAAAGGGGCGCACTGGAGTAACACCACTGTAGCTGGCTCCTGTGCGTCATCATAAATATTCATTACACCTCACTGCCCGCACCGTGTGCACTGAGCCCTTGTCACATTCTGCTCTGAATACCCCCATTGTGTCCTATCAGGCCTCATTCAGACCGCTCATTTCTCTCACTAGTTCAGCCTATATTCCACAGATATATGGAACATTTCAGTCATGTGTATAACTCACCTATTCAAATGCATGGGTTTGTGCAAATAAACAGAGGGGTGACATCTATGGTTATTACTGTATTAGGCGAATAAAAAACATATTACCTCAAAAATCCCTCGCCCTAAAAGTTATACATTTCAAAAACACCCCCTCAGAATGGTGAAAGGCAAATCCCCATCCGAAGGGGTCAACAGTGGCACAAGAAAAACACAAGAACTTATAGAGATATATGTTTTATTACTTGCAAAAATTGAAATAACCTTACATAACTAGGGTTAATGTGCAAAATATAAAGAGTTTTCCCCAAGGAGGCTATACAAAAAAAGATCTAAAATATGGGGCCGTGCAGGATAACCAATTGCAAAATGAGCTCTATGTGTGAATCCGTATAAAAATTAATCCAACTTAACATGTAAAATTGAGGAAACCCAAAGTAAATCAGTGTCCAAAGAATAACGATATAGGGGAATCATAAATAGATGTCCAATGCTATAGTGCCTAGTGCCATAGTATTTGAACAACCAATAAAGAGAGTTCAGATAGACAAATCCAAGTTCACAACATGGAATGGAAGGTAATAATGAATAGCGTAGTTACCTGCTAAAAAGTCTATTAACCCCTTCAGCCCCGGGGCACTTTCCGTTTTTGCGTTTTTGTTTTTTGCTCCCCTTCTTCCGAGAGCCGTAACTTTTTTATTTTTCCGGCAATCTTGCCATATGAAGGCTTGTTTTTTGCGGGACAAGTTGTACTTTTAAATAAAACCATAAATTTTACCATACGGTGTACTGGAAAGCAGCAAAAAAATTCCAAGTGTGGAAAAATTACAAAAAAAAGTGTGATGGCACAATAATTTTTGGGATGTTTTATTCACGGTGTTCACTATATGGTAAAACTGATCTGTGGGTATGATGCCTGAGGTCGGTGCGAGTTTGTAGACACCAAACATGTATAGGTTTACTTGTATCTAAGGGGTTAAAAAAAATTCACAAGCTTGTCCAATAAAAGTGGCGTACGTTTTGCGCCATTTCCCGAAACCCGTAGAGTTCTAATTTTTTGGGATCTATGGCTCAGTGACGGCTTATTTTTTGCGTCTCGAGCTGATGTTTCTAATGGTAGCATTTTTGCGCAGATACTACGTTTTGATCGCCTGTTATTGCATTTTGCGTAAAACTTGCGGCGACCAAAAAACGTAATTTTGGCGTTTGGAATTTTTTTACCACTACACCGTTTACCAATCAGATTAATTGATTTTATATTTTGATAGATCGGCATTTCTGAACGCGGCGATACCAAATATGTGTATATTTTATTTTTTTTTAACCCTTTAATTTTCAGTGGGGGGAAAGGGGGGAGATTTGAACTTTTATGTTTTTTGTTTTTTTTTAATTTTTTAAAACTTTTTTTTTACTTTTTTTATTTTATTTTACTAGTCCCCCTAGGGGGCTATAGCGATCAGCAATCCGATTGCTGATCGCTATCTGCTGATCACAGCTATACCGGTGTAAACAGCAAAAATAGTCACTTTCTTTTTTCCTCTGCTCCGTGCCGAGGAAAAAGGAAAGTGAAACTTAGTAGCAGCAGGCGTCATCACATGACCCTGTGCTACGATGGCAACCACCGAACGTCACGTGATCACTCATGTGACGTCCGGAGGGGGCGGCGGTAAGTAAAAAACATGGCCGCGCGCATATAGATCTCGCTGCCAGACTTTGGCAGCGAGATCTAAGGGGTTAATGTTCCGGGTGGAATGCGATTCCACTCGGAACATGTAGGCACACATGTCAGCTGTTGAAAACAGCTGATATGTGTGCCGATCCACGCCGCCTGCCCACGGCAGGGGGCTGGGCTTACCGGGACACGATCCATGACGGAAAGATCCGTCCATGGTCGTGAAGGGGTTAAAGGGAACCTATCACCAGTTTTTTGCTTTATAAGCTGTGGCCACCACCATTGGGCTCTTATATACAGCATGTTAGAATGATGTATATAAGAGCCCAGGCCGCTGTGTAGAACATAAAAAAACACTTTATAATACCTAAATCAGTCGCTGTGGTGGATGTGGGTCAAATGGGTGTCTTCGTCCTCCGGTGCCGTCGACGCCTCTGTCGTTCTTCTGAAGCCGCGGGGATGACGCGTCCAACATCATACACACTCGCCGGCATTCAAGTCCTGAGCAGGCGCACTTTGATCTGCCCTGAGCAGGGCAGATCAAAGTATTGTAGTGCGCATGTGCGGTACTGGCGAGTGAGTATGACGTAGACACGTCGTGTACACAGGCTTCAGATGGAGGACGAAAATGGCCGAAAGAGGAGGCATCGGCACCGAAGGAGGAAAATGCCCATTTGAGCCACATCCACCGCAGCGCGACCGTTAGAGGAGTATTATAAAGTGTTTTTTTATGTTCTACACAGTGGTTTGGGCTCTTATATACAGCATGTTAGAATGCATTATATAAGAGCCCACTGGTGGTGGCCACAGATTATAGGGCAAAAAACTGGTGACAGGTTCCCTTTAAATTTTCAGGCCTTCAGGCCTAACTGAGGCCTGCAAATTTAATAGCATTTGCATATTACCCCTAGTTATGTAAAAGAGATTATTTACATTTTTGCAAGTAATAAAACATATATATCTTTATAAGTTCTTGTGTTTTCCTTGTGCCACCGTTGCCCCCGACGGATGGATATTTGCCTTTCACTATTCCGAGGGGGTCTTTTTGAAATGAATAAAAAACATACTTGTAAAACCAGTACTGGTGTCATCGGTGCTTTCCATCCATGTTTTTCCAGTATGACTACGGAAATAAAGATCAAAAGCTCCTATACTTTCTGTGTTAAAGACGTACAGCACACGGATGCCATCTAACCACGTGTTTTTTACAGACCCATACACTTGTATTGGACCTTGTCAACCGTGCTGCCAGAAAAAACGGACATGTGAATAGCACCAGAGGTTATAAGTGTGGTCTCATGATAGAAACGGATGCCCCACGTCCTGGAAACACTGAGGTGTGAAGGGGCTAAGGCCCGTTTCACACGTCAGTGAAAAACAGTGACGTTTTTCACTGGCGTGTAAAACACGCACATGTCCCTGCGTGTGCCGTGATTCACGGCACACGTGGGTTGTCTAAGTGCAATCCGGGCTCCGTTCTCCGTGGCCCGTGATTGCACTTAGAAAACAACTCACCTGTGCCCGCTCCTGCTGTCCATGGTGCTGATTGCTCCCGCGGTGCAGCATCCGGCCGGCGGTGACCCCCGCAGCAGCTGCTTCCGGGTCGGCTGTGTCGCGCATAATGAATATGCGCGACAATAATGAGCCGGCTTAGAAGCAGCAGGGAGAACGGGCTGCAGAGGACATCGCTGGACGCCGGGTGAGTAAAAATGATTTTTATTTTAAAAGTACGTTTTTTTCTGGCACGTGTTTCACGGACCACACCACTGCGTGGTACGTGGAACATCAGTGATGCCAGAAAAAAATGGACATGTCTCCTTGCGGCAATCACGCACACGCGGGTACGCCGCACGGAGACACGTGCAGTGAGAAATCACTGACGTGTGAGCAGACCCATTCATTATAATGGGTCTGCGTATGTCAGTGATTCTGGTACGTTTAAAAAAAAGCACAAACGTCCCAGAATCACTGACGTGTGCAACAGGCCTAAGGCTGTATTCACATATTCTGTTACCATCAGAGAAACAGAACAGATTATTTTCTCATTTGTTATCATAGTGGCTTTTATATTTTTCTTCACCAAACAGTTGTGTTTATTCATAAACCAATAAAAAGACCCCGGGAGGGTTGCAGGTTTTTATTCAACTCTATCACTAAGCGATCGATCCGTCAGACCCAGGCGCTTTCCGATTTGGATGCGTTTCACAAACCCCCATGGACTTGTATGGCAGGGTCTGATCTGCCGTGAGTCACACTCAGATCTGTGACTGATTCCAATACCTTCACCTCCAGGGGTCCACGTGTGGTGGGATAAAACACTAGGACAGCACGTGGACATTTCAACACTAATGTATTATTGCAGCATAATGAGTAGGAGAAAGTTGAAAACTATTTTTTTCCGATACAAGAAAAGCAGATATGTGGGTGAAAATATAATGTATATCTATGTACTGTGACTAGTGATGAGAGACATGCTCAGGTGCGCGGTACTCGAAACAAGCAGATCGGTCGCTCGGACACACTTGACTGGTGTACCGAGTATATTGAAAGATCTTCGGGAAAACTGCTCAAGTCCCCCATTAACTCCCAAATCGAGTCTGTCCAAGTGTCACCCTGCTCAGTTCGAGTACCCGAGAATGGTAGTGCTCGCTCTTCACTAACTGTGATATAGAGGCTGTAGAAGTCAAATGATACAATTTAACCAAAACCGTATTGCAAAAATGCTCCAATTTTCATCCTGGTTTTAATGAGAAAGTAAATACCTAGATGCTGTAAAAAAAAAATCTATCCACAATTACTCTTAACAGCAAACATATGAGTACACCCTCAAACCAGGAACCATACATCTCTTGTATAAAGACAATCTGTCACAGAGGGACAAGCAACAATTTGCATGGTTGTTCTGCTGACCTGAACTGTGCACTCTCCAAGGCAAATAGCATTGGGGTAGCACAGTAGCACTGAAGCTTGTCAGGATCTGAGCTAAGGGCTCTTTTCCACTCGCGATTTCCTGGTGCGAGTGCGATCCGATAAAAAGTCTGATCACACTCGCACCAGTGTTAATCAATGAGATAGTGTCCTCTGACCTGTTTTTTCTCCACACGAATTGGGCTCTCGGTGCAATCGCAGCATGCTGCGATTTGCACCAAGTCTCGGCTCACGTATGTGTAAAATCGTACTGCATTTGCATGTTATGCGACTGCAGTGCGGTGCACGCAGAGAGACAGCGGAGGAGATGGGAGAAAGTGCTCCCTCCATCTTCTCCTCTCCTGTGATGTGATCTGAAGGAAACTGTGTCATTGATTAACACTGGTGCGAGTGCAATCAGATTTTTGATCGGTTCGCACTTGAAAATGCGAGTGGAAAAGAGCCCTAAGGCCTAAGCCACACGGCGAGAAAAACAGTGCGAGTGGAGTGCGATAAAACATCGCATTCCCCTCGGACCAATTCTAGCCTGTGTGTCAGCACACATGAGCGATTATTTTCTCAGCCCTAATCCAACTGAGAAAACAATTGCAGCATGCCGCGATTGTAAGCCGTGTCTCTTTCTCTCGCACCCATTCAAGTGAATGGGGCGAGAGAAAAATCGCACTGCACTCGCGGTACACCGGTGTACCACTAGTGCAGTGCGAGAATGGCAATAGCCGGCTACGCAGTAGAGAGGGAGAGAAATCCCTCCCTCCCCTCCTGAGTGCCGGCCCGCCCCCCGCAGCTGAGGTCTGCTCGCACGAACGGACCTCAGTTGCAAGGACACACGCATGACACTCGGCTCTGCTGTACTGCCAGCGCGAGCCGAGTGTCATGCAAGTGGATCGCAGTAGTCCCCGTGTGGCCCCAGCCTAATAGAAACACAGGCACCACTTCTGTATTTATTACCACTCCTGGTTTTGACTTACAAATACTGAGATAAAAAAAACTCACTAATACGCAACGTGTGAACGTGGCCCAACAAATACTGAGGTAAACCACTCACTAAATACCTGACATGTGCACGTGAACTTAAAGATACTGAGGTAAAAAAAACTCACTAAATACTCAACATGTGGCCTTACAAATACTGAGGTAAAAAAAACTCACTAAATATTCAGCATGTGCACATGGCCTTACAAATACTGAGGTAAAATAACTCACTATCTAGTAGGATGTAGCAGTCGGCTGTGGACTGATCAGGTCTGAACATATAGTGTGTATTAGTGTATTTACGGTGGCCCTCTCCCTCCCCTGTTATGTGACTATTGCATCAGCCATGTAGAGAGAGCACAAGTGCGGCTGGTGTGCCAAAGTTCACAAAGTACATACAGGTGAAAAAGTGGAGGCTGCAGGCTGACGTGACTACATAAGTGCTAAGGTTGTGCCACATAAATTAGAAAATAGCTCAATCTCTAGGGAAAATGTCATGATGACCCCAACTGCTCCAAAATATCAAAATGCTTCAGATGATTCTTTTGGAAAAGGATGAGATTTCTCCATTTTAATCAGAAAGCATCAACTATTAAGAAAAAGAGAAATATTGCTTTTTGGCTGTTGTAGTCATAGCACACACATCAATCACCTCGGCAGCCCTTCTGATGTAGATGGCATGATCCGCTGAGCTTACGATTAGCTGCAGCGGTAACGTGCGCTATAGGCATGAGATCGGAGTGTGAAGCCCCACAGGTGTAGTGTCGGTGCATTACCTTCAGGGACTCCACTCGGCTGGATCTGTCACAGGTAGGAGATCTTCTTGTCGTGACGCCACTCTCAGTATTGCGGTCAGTGGGGGGGACCGCCACTGCAGGTTGAGGGACGCCTGGGGCTGATGGTGAGTGCAGTCGGTTGTAGTAGCCTCCTGAGAGTGAGGCAAGCCCCAGGGCCCTGTGTAGGTGTGTAGAACCACAAGGCGCAGAATAACTCCACACAAGCAGGATGTCTTTCAGGGGTTTTACTCACAGAAGGTGGCAGAGTGAGTAACCCGGGCGTAGCTGGGATGAACCAGGCTGGAACCAGGTATCCTTCGGGCTGACTGATGAGGGTGACTACCGACTCGCCTTCCTTAGCCCTTGGTGGTTTGGGGTAACCCCGACTTTGAGTCCCTATGGGGGTCACCCAGGGAAGATGCTGCAGCCTCTCTCCCCTTCGGTTGCCGTTTGCTTGTCGCCTGGACCAGGCCACTCCAGCTGCTTGCCTCCTGTGACCTATGGGCCCTAACTGTGGCTACGTGGCTGCGGCTTTTGTGGTGTTGTGGCGTGGGCTTTGAGAGCCCCACACCGGCAGGTTTAGCAAAAGAAAGCTGGATCTATCTCCGCTTCGGGATCTGCCGCCCGTTTGGGCCTGGTACTCTCTAGCAGTCTCCTTACTTCCCACTCCGTTGCTCTCTCTCTAGCTGAAGATGGGTTTCGGGTAGCACTCCTAGTTGACCGTTCTCCCCCGTCGGTAGCCACTGCGCGGACGCTGTCAGACTCCAGCAGCCCAGGGGAAGGGGTCAGCTCCTCTCGGAGCTCCCTGGACTCTGCTCTGAACTGGCTCACTGCTCCTCCTCTCCTGTTCTTGCCTACGCCACCTAGCAACCAGATTCTCTTACCACACCCCTTGAGAGGAGATGGAGGCTTTTGGCCCCCTCCACTATTCCAGTGAAGGTGAAGGCTTTTCCCCCTCCTGGGTTCCCCAGGGGTCCTCTCATGGGTACATGTGTGAGACCTGATCACTATGCGCCTGTGTTCCACACCCCGGTCAGCCTTCTGGATTACCTGTATTGTACTGTCCCCAGCATGGGTGCAGTACTCAGTGGTGCCTGACCAGGTCAGGGGCGCCACATTCCCCCTTAGTTATCACCAGCACGTCCTCGGGCTGCAAGACAACATTTTAAAATGCATAAAACAGTAAAACATGTAAAACATTTTTAAAAGCACCAGGTACCATACATCACCACCCTCCACCCACAAGTCCGTTAACCCACCCAAAACCCTCTCACGTTGGCCGCGCCTTCAGCCACTTCTGGCAGGATGTAGAGGCGGCTTTCATGGGCTGGTGGTTTCAGGGTATACCTGGCCTGGTGGATCCGCACCTTCAGCCTCTTCTGGCAGGATGCAGAGGCGGCCTCCACAGTTGGTGCTGACCAGGTACCCTCTTTGTGGTGGAGAGCCAGGCCCCATAAACAGGCATGCTCTCTGGTCGCAGGCGAGCCAAGGCCCTATATACGGACGGGCTCCTCCTGGTTGCAGACGAGCCAAGCCCCTAAACAGGCTGACTCTGGTGGTGGTGGTGCCCTTTTGGTGTAACTATTTACACTGCGAGAGTTTGTGGCTATAGCCAGTTCATAGCCTTAAGGTTTATTTCTCACAATAGTTTTTGTGGGCACATTCTTGAACTTTTAAAACGTTGCAAAACAAACTTTCCAAACTGGTCAAAACTTGCTGTACTTTACTTGAACTTAGGCAGATTCCTCTTCACCAGGGCTTGGGCCTGTAGGGCTGCGGCACCTGTTGGTTTCTTGACCTTTTTCCTCATCTGTAGTTGTCTCTTCAGTAGGTTCTTTGTCTTTTCTTTCCTGATGGCTGTCTTTCCTTTCTTCTCTGGGACATGGCACTACATCTAGGGCATACCAGCCTCTTTCGCCTCGATGCATAGTAAACTGTACGGAGTCTCCTGTACGCAGGTTCCTTCCAGGATGTCCTCTGGGCAGATTAGCTCTGACGTCTCTCCGATTGACAAAAATACCTTCTTTTATACCAGGTGCTACGATGAACCCATATCCTGACTTGAGGCTGAAGTCCTCCACTACTCCTCTACAAAGGGGTCCTCTGGCCTGGGCTTTGGCTCTTCTCAGGAACCTTTTCTCCTGTAGGTCTCTGGCCGTGATGTCATCTCTCTGCTCTGGGGATGGCGGTGCAGGGGAAAACTGAGTTCTGCTGCGGCGCTGCGTCTTGCGGGCTGGATTCTGCGAAGTGCAGCTTACAAGCTCCCAGGTGAGGCTTTGGGGCAGGTCTTCTTCGTCAGCAGGAGGTGTCAGGTCCTCCTCGTCCCAGCGGGAATATGGCAGCATCTCCGGCTCTGGGACTAGCACTGCTGCTGGCTCCGGGGGCAACTCCTCAGCTACTTGCCCTCCTCTCCCCCTTAGTTCTTCTTGGCACTCCTTTGGTGGCAGTGCTGGGGATGGGCTTTCTTCAGCAGGCCCAGGCGGTGGACTCTTCAGCGTGGTTGCTGCAGGGGTTGCCTTAGGGGTGTTCGGAGGGAGCATGTATCGGTCCACCATCTCCTGTGGGAACTTAGCCTCCAGGTCAGCCTTCAGCTGCCAGTATGCGGAGTCTTCACCTATCAGGGATTTCCTAGTAGGGACTTCCTTAGGCTGGGGAGCGGTGTCTGCTCTGGCCTTGCAGGCCGGGGTAAATGGTGATGCAATCTCTTGGCGGGCCGCGCCCTGTATGGCGGCGGCCTGGTCTTGGCGGGCCGCGCCCTGTATGGCGGCGGCCTGGTCTTGGCGGGCCGCGCCCTGTATGGCGGCGGCCTGGTCTTGGCGGGCCGCGCCCTGTATGGCGGCGGCCTGGATCGGCGTCGCAGCTGCGATGGGATCTGTGCAGGCTGGGCTGGGCGTCGCTGCAGGGACCGGGTCTTGGTGGGCCGAGCAGGGCATCGCTGCGGCGGCCGGGGCTTGGCGGGCCGAGCAGGGCATCGCTGCGGCGGCCGGGGCTTGGCGGGCCGAGCAGGGCATCGCTGCGGCGGCCGGGGCTTGGCGGGCCGAGCAGGGCATCGCTGCGGCGGCCGGGGCTTGGCGGGCCGAGCAGGGCATCGCTGCGGCGGCCGGGGCTTGGCGGGCCGAGCAGGGCATCGCTGCGGCGGCCGGGGCTTGGCGGGCCGCACCTGGCATGGCTGCGGCCTGGCTCAGCGTCGCCGCGCCGGGCGCCTCTTCTGGGACCGCGGTCGTAGCAGCAGGGGTTGGAGCACTTGCGCTGGCCGGGGCAACTCTGGACTCACCCATCAGTGGCACCATCGGGATCTGAGTCGTCGCCGCTCGATCTGGCAGGCGTCGCGCGGCTCCCTCCTCGTAGGTCCGAACCGCCGCAGCCATCTCCAGAAGCTCCGTGCGTCCCTCACTGAGCTGTCGCATGATCCTGGCCTCCAGCTGATCGCAGAAGATAGCAAGCTCCCGGCACCACCAGGCAGCAGAGCCTGGTTCTGGGTATCCACGTCCAGACTCCATCTCTTCTCTCTGCAGCAGCAGGCTTGTGGCTCCCTTTCTGTCCCGACGTCTCTGGACGCTTCCGCTCTCTTCACAAGCGAGGTCAGAACTCAGCAGGGGATCTCTGGGTAGCCACACCTCTTCGTGGGCGGTAACTTCTTCCAGCGCGGGCTGCTGTTGTTTTTCAGCGCGCTTTTCATGGTGGCAATATGGCGGCGCTTCCAATTTTTCAAGCGGACCGCCCAGGCACATGGTCACCTGTCTGAACAGGTCTAGTCCTTATCCTGTTCGTGACGCCAGATGTGAAGCCCCACAGGTGTAGTGTCGGTGCATTACCTTCAGGGACTCCACTCGGCTGGATCTGTCACAGGTAGGAGATCTTCTTCTTGTCGTGACGCCACTCTCAGTATTGCGGTCAGTGGGGGGGACCGCCACTGCAGGTTGAGGGACGCCTGGGGCTGATGGTGAGTGCAGTCGGTTGTAGTAGCCTCCTGAGAGTGAGGCAAGCCCCAGGGCCCTGTGTAGGTGTGTAGAACCACAAGGCGCAGAATAACTCCACACAAGCAGGATGTCTTTCAGGGGTTTTACTCACAGAAGGTGGCAGAGTGAGTAACCCGGGCGTAGCTGGGATGAACCAGGCTGGAACCAGGTATCCTTCGGGCTGACTGATGAGGGTGACTACCGACTCGCCTTCCTTAGCCCTTGGTGGTTTGGGGTAACCCCGACTTTGAGTCCCTATGGGGGTCACCCAGGGAAGATGCTGCAGCCTCTCTCCCCTTCGGTTGCCGTTTGCTTGTCGCCTGGACCAGGCCACTCCAGCTGCTTGCCTCCTGTGACCTATGGGCCCTAACTGTGGCTACGTGGCTGCGGCTTTTGTGGTGTTGTGGCGTGGGCTTTGAGAGCCCCACACCGGCAGGTTTAGCAAAAGAAAGCTGGATCTATCTCCGCTTCGGGATCTGCCGCCCGTTTGGGCCTGGTACTCTCTAGCAGTCTCCTTACTTCCCACTCCGTTGCTCTCTCTCTAGCTGAAGATGGGTTTCGGGTAGCACTCCTAGTTGACCGTTCTCCCCCGTCGGTAGCCACTGCGCGGACGCTGTCAGACTCCAGCAGCCCAGGGGAAGGGGTCAGCTCCTCTCGGAGCTCCCTGGACTCTGCTCTGAACTGGCTCACTGCTCCTCCTCTCCTGTTCTTGCCTACGCCACCTAGCAACCAGATTCTCTTACCACACCCCTTGAGAGGAGATGGAGGCTTTTGGCCCCCTCCACTATTCCAGTGAAGGTGAAGGCTTTTCCCCCTCCTGGGTTCCCCAGGGGTCCTCTCATGGGTACATGTGTGAGACCTGATCACTATGCGCCTGTGTTCCACACCCCGGTCAGCCTTCTGGATTACCTGTATTGTACTGTCCCCAGCATGGGTGCAGTACTCAGTGGTGCCTGACCAGGTCAGGGGCGCCACATGAGCAGCGTCAGAGAGCCGCCACAGGACCTAGGAAGGTCGAATGCCTGCTCGTTTGTTATTTTACGTATATAAAAGCATAAGTTAAAGTGGAAAACCCCTTTAATAAATCTTTGCTGACTGAGTTTATAAACTATGTACAAATCAAAAGACATCAAGACACCTCTGCAAGAATAACATGGCTAGGTCACAAAGCAGTGATTCCAGGTGCAATTATCCAAATGGTCTCCAAAGGAAAAAGAGAGAATATGAAACAAACAGATCTAGAAGACAGAGTAAGTAGGAGGGAGTTTATCAACTGTCTCCTTCCCAGGTTTTCAGACGACAAAAATGACATAGGATACCAATAGTTCTGCACCCTGCCGGACACAGTCCAGAGAGGGCCCTTTGCAGTCCAATAGTTCATCATAATGCTCAATTCTTCCTGCTTTGGAGGTGGAAATGGGCCCCATTAGCCCTGGAGCCTCTGTGTGGCCAAACAGGTTGTACCAATGAAATGTCCACCCCTGATTCTCCATTTTTGTACTGAAAGCTTTATACTACATCAGTTTTTCTCAGTAGACAATAGGGAAAACCTCAAAACTAAGACCTCCAAAAATGAGCCCTAGGAGATATTTTCAACATTTTTGGAGCTTAAAATATAAGCTCTACTCGAAAAAATGTAGGAACACTACACTAGTAAGATATAAAATATGGGCAATCTGTATATACTATGTTGTATGAACAGAATGTATATCACAGTGACGTTCTGTATCGGAAAGCTTTGAATATAGTCTCAGTTTGCCTGGGGTAAGTTGTTAATAACACAGACCTTCAGAAATGTTAGGGTGGGCATGTAAATGACCAATGTTTATAGTACGTGACCAAGCATTTTCCTATTGTAGTTCACATATTGGGGTGATATATCACCTGGCCAGCCCATCTCCATGCTGTATCATTGGTATGCAATGTGCTAGCAAAGTATCATCAGGATGTCATATTAAAGGCTAAAGGTCAATTTACACTGCAATATAAAGCAACGTTCTGTGTGTTTAAACAGTGTTTTTTCTGCAGCCAAAACCAGATTTCTTGGCAGTAAAAATGCTGTATTCAAAACACAGGTTTGCTGCTTATTTTTTTGTTGTTGTTGTTTTTAGGGGGCAGATTGCATGTACGATTGATTAGTCTATAATACATGATTAATAAAGTTACTTTAAGGCTATGTGCGCACGCTGCGGATTTTGCAGCAAATTTGCTGCAGAAAATGTTTCTAACATTGCTGCAGTCATTCCCCAGCAAAACTTATGGGTATAAAAAAATCCCGTGCGCACACTGTTTTTTTTATACCTGCGGAATTTCCGCTGCGGAATTAATGAGCATGTTACTTCTTTTCCGCAGGTACCTGCGGTTTTAGCCATAGATAATGGTAAAAACCCGCAGGGACCAACTGTGGAAAAACTATGGCAAACCCGCATCAAATCCACACCAAAACCACGGCAAAAGCGCATACGGATTTCGTTGCAGTTTTGGAGCGTTTTTTTTATCGCAGGTGCGGGATTCTTTCAGAGGGTCAGTTTTTTCCTTAAGAAAAAGTCAGTTTCTGGTGCGCACATGGCCTTAGTCACCAAAAACGGAGCAAAAAAAATGCAACATGAAATGAAAATGTGTTTTCTGCTGATTTTCTTTTTTTTTTTTGCAGGGTATTTGCACTTTCTCATTGCTTTCTATGCGTAGAAAAAAACACTGCAAAATATTAAAAATTTTGACATGATACAGATTTAAAAACGCTGCAGTTCTCAATTTCAGTCAGGAAACAACATAAGCCTGTGCATGAGATTTATGAAATCTCAGCTGTTGCTGGTACTATAAAACACAGTTTCTTTCTGCAGAAAAAAACGCTTAGGGCAGAGTCACACTTGCGCATGACTCGCACGAGTGCAATGTGAGAAAATCTCGCATTGCACTCGGCCCCATGTAATACAATGCTGCAGCTCAGATCTGCGTGTTTGTCCTCAGGCCTAATCGGACTGAGGAAAAAATCGCAGCATGTTGAGATTGTCTGTGAGAGCTATATCACTCGCACCCATTCAAGTGTATGGGTGCAAGAGAAACATCGCACTGCACTCGGATGTTATCCAAGTGCAGTGTGATATATGCACCCTTCCCCCTCTTCTGCAGCACCCGCCTTCTCCATCGCAGCTGTGACCCGATCGCAAGATCGGATCACAGTCGCATGACACTCGGGTCACGCTCACAGCAGAGCCTGAGTTGGGGTCATTAGCATATCATATCTGTTGCTCTCACATCAGATGCCATATGCTAATGTGACTCCAGCCTTAGGGGTACTTCTTACATAGCAAGATCGCTGCAGAGTCACGGTTTTTGTGACGCACCAGTGACCTCATTAGCGATCTCTCTGTATGTGACACTGAGCAGCGATTTGGCACCTGCTGTGAGATCGCTGCTCGTTATACACAGTGCTGGTTCATTTTTTGAACGTTGCTCTCCCGCTGCGAAGTACACATCGCTGTGTTTGACAGCGAGAGAGCAACGATCAATGTGCAGGGAGCCGGCGTCTGGCAGCCTGCGGAAATCTGTAATCAAGGTAAATATCGGGTAACCAAGCGAAGCCCTTTGCTTGGTTGCCAGATATTTACCTTGGTTATTAGCGTCCACCGCTCTCACGCTGTCAGTGCCGGCTCCCTGCACATGTAGCCGGAGTACACATCGGGTAAATAAGCAAAGCAGTTTGCTTATTAACCCGATGTGTACTCTGGTTAGGAGTGCAGGGAGCCAGCGCTAAGCGGTGTGCGCTGGTAACCAAGGTAAATATCGGGTAACCAAGCACTTGGTTACCCGATATTTACTTTAGTTACCAAGCGCAGCATCGCTTCCACGCGTCGCTGCTGGCTGGGGGCTGGTCACTGGTGAGATCTGCCTGATTGACAGCTCACCAGCGACCATGTAGCGACGCAGCAGCAATCCCTGCCAGGTCAGCACGCTGGTGGGATTGCTGGAGCGTCACTAAAGTGTGACGGTACCCTAACTGTCCCTGTATACACTAGCATTGATAAAGATATATTTACCTTAGTTACCAAGCGCAGCATCGCTTCCACGCGTCGCTGCTGGCTGGGGGCTGGTCACTGGTGAGATCTGCCTGATTGACAGCTCACCAGCGACCATGTAGCGACGCACCAGCGATCATGACCAGGTCAGCTCGCTGGTGGGATCGCTGGAGCGTCGCTAAAGTGTGACGGTACCCTTAGTGTATACATAGCTGTGACGAGTATTCCCAGAAACACTCATTTCACTATAATCTAGCCATCTAAGCAGGATGCCAGTCACCCAACTACCGTATAGTGTATAAATCATTTGATGTTTCGGTCAACCAACCTTTATCAAACAAACACTGTGAAAATAATGGTATAATATAAGGAAACAAAAATAAATCAAATAAATAAGATATCTATATCAATTGCGAATTTACTGAAACAACAGACACAATCACCTCAAGAAAAAAATAATCTGTTCCTAGAGTGTGACTTATTTTATTATAAGAAAAAAAGCATTCCTAGAAATACTCCTTTTTATTTACCAGTTTAAACAGGCCGTCAAATCACATGATGTATAAGCAAAATGCTAATTTCTCAGGCTAGGTAATTTTTGAGGTTTTCTGTCTTGGCAGCACATGTACTGTGTAAACTTATGTGCTGCCGATAACATGATGTTCTAAATGTATGTATAAAAGTGAGGACGTTCTGTCACCAGGTTTTTGCCACCTAATCTGAGAGCAGCATAATGTAGGAGCCAAGATCTTGATTCCAGTGATATGTCACTTGCTGGGCTGCTTAGTGTACTTTTAATAAAATAACTCTTTAATCAGCAGTAGATCATCATTAGAGGCCATTCCTCAGCAAGCGACAACATCCAGCAGCACCAAATAACCTGATCCATATTAGCAGGAGGCAGCAATTCAACAACATGTAGGAAGAATATGTGTCCATACGTCTCCACGTACTGAGTGATGGGTCTTTCAGATTTAGTTCAAGTTCCTTTGCTTCGGCTTCCACTGGCTCTCTCTTAATGATGGCCCAATTACTTTGCACAAGAAAACTAGAAACAGAGTACTATTTCATTATTCCTTGCTGTATTGGCTGCCTGCTTTGAACAATAATTTTTTTTTTCAAACTAAATGTTTTGGGTCCCAGGAACAGTCGGTCAACAACATCGGGTAGGCAAGGCTAGGTAGCCTAAAGGCAAGGTGGCTGGGACTAGGGTTAGCAAGGTTAGCTGGTGGACCTCCAGCTCGAAATTCAACTACAAGATTTTTAACTGCAGCAGCTGTAGTGTATGCTACTGGAGTTGACATTTTGAATCTGTAGGAGGAACTGTAAAAACAGGGTCTATAAGGGCCTTTTTTATTTTTTTACTTTGTGGGTTAAATCTGCCATCTTGGCTGTGTGGGTCAACTGGGAAAACAGGATATGAAGGGGCCTCTTGTTAAACTTATTACTCTGTTGGGAAGCTCTGCCAACCTTGACTCTGTGGATGAACTAGGAATACAGGCTTTGCCAATCTTGGCTGTGTGGGTCAACTCTTAAAACAGGCTCTGTAGGGGTTAATGTAGTGTCGTTGTGCCACAGCCGGAAATCGTTTTGGCGCATGTGCTATCACCACCGAGGATTTCTGAACGTTTCTCTATCCATGTTTCTTTCTCGTACTACTCCGCCTCCTCTACCCACTCCTCATCCGGTGAGCTTAACAACTGCACGACCAACTTCAGCACAGCAGTGAAACGACAGCAGGCTGCTCTGAGACTCCTCTGTTTGGGAGGAAAATCACACACCACCCAGGAGGATAGTGGTTGATTTTACTAGTGATGAGCTAGCACTACCATGCTTAGTACTCCTAACGAGCAGTCGGACACCTGGACGGGCTCGACTCATTTACCGAGTATAATGGAACTCAATGGGAAACTCAAGCATCTTTCCAGAAGATCTTATAGGGTTTTTTTTTCCTGATGAAGAGGGGTGTGCCTTGAAACGCATTGATAGCTAAACTATACAGAATATTTTAAGATCCTGGACTCATCTCATCTGGTCATTTACGGCAGAGCAGAGAACCATTTATTCCCAGTCATCTGTCTTTAGTGTTTTCACCCATGGGTCTGCAGCAGCTGCTATATATCTTGCAGTAAAGTCACACACAACCACTTTAGGTGAGATACCCTATCTTATCACCAATCTGTCATTGGATAAAACCCTATTGAGCTGTTTCATTTACCTTAAGGCCACGTCTCACTAAGCAACATCGCTAGCAACATCGCTGCTGAGGCATGACTTTTGTGACGCAACAGCGATGTTTCTAGCGATGTTACCGTGTGTGACATCCAGCAACAACCTGGCCCGGCTGTGAGGTCGCTGGTTGTTGCTGAATGTCCTGGACCATTTTTTAGTTGTTGCTCTCCTGCTGTGAAGCACACATCGCTGTGTGTGACAGCGAGAGAGCAACAACTGAATGTGCAGTGAGCAGGGAGCCGGCTTCTGCGGACGCTGGTAACCAATGTAAATATCGGGTAACCAAGAAGCCCTTTCCTTGGTTACCCGATATTTACCTTCGTTACCAGCGTCCGCCGCTCTCACGCTGTCAGTGCCGGCTCCCTGCACAAGTCGCCGGAGTACACATCGGGTAATTAACCCGATGTGTACTCTGGCTAGGAGTGCAGGAAGCCAGCGCTAAGCGGTGTGCGCTGGTAACCAAGGTAAATATCGAGTTGGTTACCCGATATTTACCTTAGTTACCAAGCGCAGCATCGCTTCCACGCATCGCTGCTGGCTGGGGGCTGGTCACTGGTTGCTGGTGAGATCTGCCTGTGTGACAGCTCACCAGCAACCCGTGTAGCGATGCTCCAGCGATCCCTGCCAGGTCAGGTTGCTGGGGGGATCGCTGGAGCGTCGCTTAGTGTGACGGTACCTTTAGATTTGTTCCTATGGGATAAATAGTGAGAAGCAACACATATCTCCTGCTCATACATGCCATTAAAGCACTGGGCTATTTTCAGGAGTCTAATATGTAACAATTACAGCGCAGGCCATGCATGCACCTTCCATTAAATGGGGCTCCTGTCAGGTTTGGTGGTTCTGTACTTGGGCGGGTCCGTCACGCTCCTACACGTGCTCTAGTTCCCCGAGGGTGTCACCCGTTGCACTTTGCTGGCCACAAGGTGTGGGGTGTTACTGTTGGGGGCGGAGCTTGCACAAGTGCCAGCTCTGACGGAGCATGCTGCAGCTTCCAGTGTTGGTGTCACTCAGGAGCCTTGGGATACTAGGTCCCCTGGTGTGAGCTGTTGCCAGCGGATACGGGACGCTGTATCCTCTGACACAGGCAGATGGTGTGAGGTTCCCTCCAGTCCACTCTCTTCCTCTCCTTCTGATGTTCTGTGGACAGAGGGTGGGGAATGGGTGTTGCCTGAAAGAGTTACATGAGTTCTATGAGGCAAATTTAAACCTGCATCTGCCTTCCTTAGTTGCTGAATAATTCAGGATGTGTGGGCTGGTTTGAGTCGGTTTGCTTATGCTGGTGCTCTGAGGTTTTCCTTGTGCTTTTCCTGCTGTAGGGAACAGCTTTATCTTTGGTTATAGCTGGGTTCAGCTTCCTCTTTAGTTACTGCTGTGTATCAGCCTTAAAGGGGTGGTTCACCCATATTTTTTATTGTCTAGCTCGATGTTATATTGAGAAACAATGTTTCTCTCAAA
Organism: Anomaloglossus baeobatrachus; assembly: GCF_048569485.1. Lineage (NCBI taxonomy): Eukaryota > Metazoa > Chordata > Amphibia > Anura > Aromobatidae > Anomaloglossus > Anomaloglossus baeobatrachus. The sequence continues at coordinate 227,410,556 of NC_134354.1, forward strand.
TACCTTGTGTTGGCAATAGTGCCTGTGAGAGGCGCTATTGCAGACCGCTGCTCCCTGTCCAGTGACGTCTCTGTCAAATGCTGCACACGTCACATCCGTGCAGCCGGCTGCATTCTACCTCACACTGAGCTGTGGGCGGTGTTTCACCGCTATCACAGCCCATCTGCTCCCTCCTCCCCCCTCCCTCTCCCTCCTCCCCCCTAGCAGAACGCTGCAAGCAACAGACGCGATACGCTGTGCTGGAGGAGGGAGGATGGAGCAGATGGGCTCAGAATGCAGCCGGCTGCACGGATGTGACGTGTGCAGCACTTGACGGAGACGTCACTGGAGCGAGATCAGCGGTCTGCAATAGCGACTCTCATAGGCATTATTGCCAACACAAGGTATTTGAGAGAAACATTGTTTCTCAATATAATATAGATCTGGACAATAAAAAATATGGTTGAACCACCCTTTTAAGTTTTTGCTAGCTGGGTACAGCTCCCTTTTGAATGAACGAAAAAAGTCTTCAGCTCACCTGCTGCCCGGACTGCTCAGCCTTGCGGGTGCCAGGATCCCACGGTCTATCCTGACCGGTAGCAGAGATGTGGGAAGGAGAGGGAGAGGGAGTGATCCAGCACAATTCCTCCTTGGTTTAAAACATTTAGGATCTTTATTGAAACTTCTTTAAAAACATGGTGAAGACCGAAAATAAACTTGCATAGTAAAGGCGCAATTCATGAGGCCTCATGAATTGCGCCTTTACTATGCAAGTTTATTTTCGGTCTTCACCATGTTTTTAAAGAAGTTTCAATAAAGATCCTAAATGTTTTAAACCAAGGAGGAATTGTGCTGGATCACTCCCTCTCCCTCTCCTTCCCACATCACAGCTCCCTTTTGGTTTCTGTTGTGGGATCAGCCTTGTGTTTGGTTTCCTTTTCCATTTAGTTATTTTCTTGGAGTGCTGGTCTCACCTGACGCTGTGTACCCGGTCACCAGCTGCCGCATAGTTTACTGCATGGGAAGGGCTATTAAAGTCCCCCCTCACCACGACAGACTGCCGGGTGAAGGATATCCCTGTCCCTTAAGGGTATGCAGCAGTGCAATGGCTAGTGTGACGCCCCTGACCTATTCAGGGTGTCACAGGGAACTGCACTCCTTTCCTTATGGTGCAGAACTCATCCTCCATGGTTCTGGGTTCCTAACCTTTGGTATTGCTTCCATCAGCACCCAAATCCTAGCCACACCACACCCTGTCAGGCAAACCAGTGGGTGGTCTAGCTGGAAAAGGGCCACCCACCTAGGGGTCAGGCAGACTGGTGGGAGGGAGGAAGTGGAGAGCAAAGCGGAGCTTAGAGTCAAAACAGAGGTAGCCCTTAAGCTGGGTTCACACTAAGCGACAGCGACAACGACGTCGCTGTTACGTCACCATTTTCGGTGACATAACAGCGACCTTGTAAGTCGCTGTTATGATCGCTGCTTAGCTGTCAAACACAGCAGAAGCAGCGATCATAACGTCGCAGGCTCCTTGCTCTCCTAGGTACAGTACACATCGGGTTAATTAACCCGATGTGTGCTGCAGCTACATGTCACAGTGCAGAGAGCAGGGAGCCACGCGCACTGCTTAGCGCTGGCTCCTTGCTACAGTACACATCGGGTTAATTACCCGATGTGTACTGCAGCCACATGTACACAGAGCAGGAGCCGGCGCTGGCAGCAAGAGCGGAGGCTGGTAACGAAGGTAAATATCGGGTAACCAGGGAAAGGTCTTCTCTTGGTTACCCGATGTTTACGCTGGTTACAGCTTACCGCAGCTGCCAGATGCCGGCTCCTGCTCCCTGCTCTCTGCATTTCATCGCTCTCTCGCTGTCACACACAGCGATGTGTGTGTCACAGCGGGAGAGTGACGACCAAAAAATGAAGCTGGACATTCAGCAACGACCGGCGACTTCACAGCAGGGGCCAGGTCGTTGCTGGATGTCACACACAGCGACGGGACGTCGCTGCAACGTCACAGAAAATGGTGACGTAGCAGCGACGTCGTTGTCGCTGTGTGTGACACCAGCTTAAGAGAGTGAGGAGCTGGGAGTTGTATCTCCCTGGGAGACGTTGGCTAGGTCGCAGATGGTGGTCTGGGACCGAAGGAGTCGGAGACGCGGTCGCAGGGTATTGGAGAAGGGTGCCCAGACTTAGTTTTTGAGAACGGTCGGCACTGGAGTATCTAGTAACCGAACCGTTACTGAGCGCGGCGGGGTACTGGACCCTAGATCAGGGAGTAGCTTCACACAACCTGATAATTCACCTGTGGAGGATATTCTCTTTATGAACTTACCCCAATAGCTCAGAGATCGAAGGCACCAACACAACGAGGGGGATAGGGCCTTCCAGCTTATGCGGCCCACTGAAATCCCAAGTGTCAGCCATCGAGAGCACAGCTCCTCTACTTAACCGTAGGGAGTGGGACCCTGACAGCTTCAAGCCGAGGGTTCACTCAGAACATCTAAATACTAGTGCATGGAGACAGGTTACAGATCATCAGCAATACCAACGGGAGCGGACTCCTGGAAAGAGCTCCCCTGAAGTGGCAGCGGCACCCAGAGACTTAGTTTACTTCTGTGTCAGAGTCTGCTTTATGGTCGCATCAATACCAACATGCCCGAGTGAGTACGCTGCCCTCCCCTGCGTACAACCTGCACCACGCTCCCCTACACCTCCACCAACCAGAGTCCCGGGGTCTCCCCTACCCGTGGAGGGAACGTCACCTGGCTGCCCCCACTCCATCTTCCCCGGGTACTCCCATCGGCAGCGGTGGTACTCCCCTTACCGCGAACCACGGGTGGCGTCACAAACTCTTATCCCCTGTAAATAGCCCCCCCTTTCATTTTCGAGTGGCCGCAAGCCCCCGGGTCCGGAGACCCTCGAGCCACAGCAACCCCAGATCCGAGCAGTCAGACTGCTGCAGGGGCGGTACACTAGTGCCAAGTGTGACCAACACATTGCGCTTGCTAGCGTGCAGCGGGTCTGGTCCGCTCAACCCGCAGTACAGCTCCATAGAATTCTGTTTGTAGAATCACTGGGAGTAAGTTATCCTCAATTCTATTGATGCTTTATCATTTTAACTCTTCGGGAAAGCCCTTTAAATAATCCCTTTTAGGCCTGTTTCACACGTCCGTGATTCTGGTACGTTTGTGCTTTTTTTAAAACGTACCAGAATCACTGACATACGCAAACCCATTATAATCAATGGGTCTGCTCACACATCAGTGATTTTTCACTGAACTTGTCTCCGTGCAGTGTGCACGCGTGGCCGTGATTCTGCACAGATACAAGTCAGTTTTTTTTCTGGCATCACTGATGACCCATGGACCACACTATGGTGTGATCCGTGTGTGATCCGTGTGTGATCAGTGAAACACGTACCAGAAAATCACGGACATATTAAATATTTCTACTTACCTTGCCTGTGATTCGCTCTGGAGCCCCCTCTCTCGGCAGCTTCTGACTGGCTCATGAATATTTATGAGAGCAGGAAAACCCGACCAGGAAGTAGCTGCAGAGAGCGGTGGGCGGACGCTACAGAGCCGAGGAGATCAGCACCATGGACAGCAGTAGTGAAGGCAGGTGAGTAATGTCCATATGCAATTAAGGGTCACGGATTACGGATCACGGATTGCACATGGACAACCCACGTGTGCCATGAATCACGGAACACGGATGGACATGTGCGTGTTTTACACGTCAGTGAAAAACGTCTGTGTTTTTCACTGACGTGTGAAACGGGCCTTAGTTTGAAGGTCCCACAAAATAAGTTGATCCCAAAGTCTCAACCTGCTGCTTACCATTTGTAATGTGTGAATAAGGCCTCTTTCACCCATCAGTTTTTAGCTATCAGTCGCAATCCGTCGTTTTGTGAAAAAAATCGGATCCAGAGCTGGATCAGTTGTTTTCTCATTGACCTGTATTAGCGACGGATTGCGACGGATGACCTAAAGATTCATCCGTCGTGCATTGGATCCGTCAAAAAATGTTTGTCCAGCCGACGTACTAGACGTCCACATGAACATTTTTTGTCTGCGTTGAAAAAACGGACAGCGACGGATTATCGACATCCGTCAATTGTTATAATGTATGGAGAGAAGGTATGCACACCAGTGACTATGCAAGGGGAATACATGTAATAGCAGAAACTGCTATGTGAATACTGGCCTGAAAAATACAATAACTACATGTAAAAATGAAAAAATGACAATGGAATCTGCATAACTGCCATGAAATATGAATAAGGAGAAATGTAGCTATTGAATTGATCAATGCAACAGAGCCCCAAAAACCTAGTCACGGTATGCTCTTAAACCCGTGACGAGGTGTTGGGGCACTGTTGCATTGATACGGTAATTCAATAGCTACATTTCTCTTTATTCATATGTTCATGGCAGTTATGCAGATTCCATTGTCATTTTTTCATTTTTACATATAGGTATTGTATTTTTCAGGCCAGTATTCACACAGCAGTTACTACTATTACATGTATTATTCCCCTTGCAAAGTCACTGGTGTGCATACCTTCTCTCTATATAGTGTAGATTTTTTAGGTTTTTGCACCCAGTTCAGACTCAGAATTGGTGTTCCAGATGTTATTTCTTTATTTGTTAGTAGCCTTTCGTTTTTGAACCCGACCCCACCCACACCTATTGCCGGTCCACGTTATACATATATAGCCTGGGTCTCAGCTTCCCAAACACGGTAAGTTTTTTAACTGCATGAGCGGACATACATTAGCTAGGGACCCCATGAATAAGAGCATACTGTGAAGAGGTTTTGGGGCTCTGTTGCATTGATCAATTCAATAGCTAAAATTTCTCTTTATTCATATTTCATGGCAGTAATGCAGATTCCATTGTCATTTTTTCACATAGCTATTGTATTTTTCAGGCCAGTATTCATACAGCAGTTACTACTATTACATGTATTCCCCTTGCATAGTCACTGGTGTGCATACCTTCTCTCCAAATAGTGAAGGTTTTTTTAGGGTTTGCACCCAGTTCAGACTTAGGATGGTGTTCCAAATGTTATTTCTTTATTTAATTGTTATAGTGTAAGCCTGTGGGCGCTGGATCTGTCACAATCCGTCAAATGACGGAATCCGGCGACGGATCCGTTTTTTTGTAACCGAGCATGCTCAGATGTGTAAATTCCATTCTTTGCCATGGAAAAAAGTGGTACGACGGATCAGTTTTTAAACTGGATCCGTCGCATCAGTTTTACCACAATCATCAAAAGATCCATCACATCAGTCACAAAACGGATTGTGACTGATCTGAAAAAAACTGATGTGTGAAAGGGGCCTTAATGATGCAGAAGGGTACATAAGTAGGCCACATCCACTCCAATAAATTACACAATTTATATTAAGATTTTCTACTAGAATATTGTGTTCATCTAGATCTCATGTGTAATTTAGGTGTTCCCTTCATTTTTTCTGAGCATTGTATATGAACATTACAATTTTTTTTTACTTTTATCCTCAAGCCATCTACAGTAGTTAAACACTCAAAGATAAAACTAATATTTTCTTAAGAATTCTTGTGAACATATTGGATTGTCAGAATAAAATAACCAGAATTACCGTATTAGGCCCTGTGCGCACTGGAAAATGGAATTTTCTCAAGAAAATTCCGCAGGCACTGAAAGAATACCGCACCCGCGGTAAAACACCGCGGTAAACCGCACCCGAAAACCGCATGCGGTTTGCCGCGGTTTTACCGCGGTATTGCCGCGTGCGGGTTGGTACATGTGCTTTATTGCATTCAATGCAATAAAGCACATTGAAAAAAAAAAAATAAATCATTTCCTTCTTAGATAATAGATAGATAGATAAAGAGACAGAACAATAGATAGAGGGATAGACAGATAGATAGATAGAGGACAGATCGCTGCATTTCCCACGGTCGGCAGTGAGTTCACATTACCGGCCGTGGGAAATGCCTTGTGGTTACCTCTGCTGTCTCGCTGCGAGGCTGCATTCAGCAGTGTCTGTGTCAGTCGCAGCTGGATGTAAGCAGCGCAGGACGCAGGAGCTGTGGATTACGTCAGAGCTTTGTTGCGGGAGGGGTTAATAAAAGGGTGAATGAGGCTTGTTTGTGTTTTATTTAAAATAAAGGATTTTTCGGTGTGTGTGTTTTTTCACTTTACTTACGGGTTGATCATGTCAGCTGTCTCATAGACGCTGCAATGATCAAGCCTGGAGTTAATGGCGGTGATCCGCCACCATTAACTCCTTATTACCCTGACTGCCACTGCTACACGGCGGCAGGAAGAGCCGGGGACACGCCGGTACTGCCACATAATGCATGCGACAGTCCCGCCCTGCCCCTCTCCCTCCTCAGCCTGAGAATACCGGGCCGCCGCTGTGTGCTTACCTCGGCTGGACGGTAAATATACAGCGGAGCCCACGTGTTTTGTTTTCTATATTTCCGTTTGATTTCTATGTGTGTTCTATGTGTCTGTGTTCTATGTCTGTGATGTGTTTGTGTTTACTCTCTGCTCTGCTTCCTCTTCCTGTAATGACATCACTTCCCTGCAAAACCGCAGCAAGCGATGCACATTACCGGAGGTAAACCGCGAAATACCGTAGGGAATAACGCAGGAAAACGCAGTGAACCGCACAGAATTTGCTGCCTACGTTATTCCCTGCGGGATTTCACGATTACAATGCAGTCAATGGAGTGAAATCCCACAGCGACGTGCGGAAAGAATTGACATGCAATTGTTTTTGCTGCGGGAATCCCGCAGCAAAACATGCAGCTGTCAAAATCCGCCTAGTGCGCACAGGATTTTTTTTTCCCATAGGTTTTGCTGGTGACTCACTGCAGAGATGTTATGAACATAACATGCAGCGAAACATGCAGCAAATCCGCGGCAAAATCCGGTAAGTGCGCACAGGGCCTTAAGTCTCCATTGAGCTAAACTTTAGTACTTCGCCAGCACTGGGCAGGAGAGAGTGTATAATAAGATGTATACACCCATTCTTGTTCACCAAGTATGATTTCTTTAACGATATTTTCCTTATGTCATCATTAATTATATATATATATATATATATATATATATATATATATATATATATATATATATATATATATATAGAGGGTTAACATAGACAAATTGGATGCACATTAGTGTGCACTGTGCGGAAGTTTCCAACTGCTTGAATAAAGAAAATGTTTTTACGTTAAGTGACGCAAATGAATCTTCAGTTCTATTTACTTAAAGGGGTATTTTCAAGTTTAAAAATTCTTCCCTTTCCATTAGATAGCCATTGGCACTATTGGATAGGGGATAACTTCCCAATTGCTGGGGTTCCTACCACTAGGACCCACATCCGATCCCAAAAACTGCAGCCCTGAAAAGCCACATGTGAACGGAGTACGCTGACATATGAATGAAGTAGCAGTGCGCATTATCGACCTCCACTCCAGTCAAACTCCATTTTCACCATCAATGCGCATTCCAGCGGTTGGACCCCTAGCGATTGGGAAAATTATCCCTTATCCCATAGATAGGGGATACTTTCCAAACGTGAGCACACTTATTTAAAGGTTTACCAATGTAGACACAACACATGAACTTGTACTTAGACAAAAAAAAATACTGTGGAACTCAGAATAACGTCATTTATTCAGCACATACATATTATCATAAACTTTGTATTAGTGGTCAGAAATAGGCAGGGGCAGATGAACCACTGCCCGATTGAACGCAGCTCTCCTTGGGAAGCAATTTCTCAATTGTACAGGTGCACAGCATATGAGACTCCAAATTCATGTCTTAAAAGAATTACAGGGGCCACCTCCATTTTCAGCAATATTCGGGTTTCTACATTTTTTTGGAGTGACTGTTGTACGAACCATTAATTGTACGGTAAAGTTTTAATTTTTTTGTGTGTCCATAATATGCCGCACATTCTTTCAAGTAAAAAAGAAAACAGTAAGAATATTATATAACAGTCAATAAAATTTCTTGGCATCCTATGAGTGCAAACACTGGCCTGTGCAAAGACATAACCACTATGGAGATCCCTCATATGGTCCCCTTGTTTCAAACTACACAATATTATTTTTACATGTACTTATATATACTGAAACATCATATTATTTTAATTCATACATCTAAAACAAAGGCAGTCCATTTGGGAAATTAATTTGTTTTTCAATGGGGTTCGTGAAGGAGAACCTTAAAATCAGAGCAATGCAGGATTCAAGTGTTTTCCCGGATGGTATCATGGAAGAAATAAATGAGATCTATGGGTCATATACAATCTTCAGGCCTTAAAAAATAATTTACCAGAACCACCATCCCTTATACACAATGTCTGGAATATGGATTCCATGCCAGGTACAGTGGGCATTGTATGGATTCCATGCCAGGTACAGTGGGCATTGTATGGATTCCATGCCAGGTACAGTGGGCATTGTATGGATTCCATGCCAGGTACAGTGGGCATTGTATGGATTCCATGCAAGGTACAGTGGGCATTGTATGGATTCCATGCCAGGTACAGTGGGCATTGTATGGATTCCATGCCAGGTACAGTGGGCATTGTTGGGATTCCACGCCAGGTACAGTGGGCATTGTTGGGATTCCACGCCAGGTATAGTAGGCATTGTATGGATTCCACGCCAGGTACAGTGGGCATTGTATGGATTCCACACCAGGTACAGTGGGCATTGTATGGATTACACACCAGGTACAGTGGGCATTGTATGGATTCCACGCCAGGTACAGTGGGCATTGTATGGATTCCACACCAGGTACAGTGGGTATTGTATGGATTCCACACCAGGTACAGTGGGCATTGTATGGATTCCACGCCAGGTACAGTGGGCATTGTATGGATTCCACGCCAGGTATAGTGGGCATTGTATGGATTCCACGCCAGGTACAGTGGGCATTGGTCTTTTATTTGCTAATATTTGGATATATCTTAACTGTTTTTACTTTTAAAAGACTGCATTTTAATTAGTTTACAGAGATTGCTCTACAGGAAAAGAACCGGTAGGAGATCTAGCTGTAGAAATAAAATAAATACAATGACAAGAATAAAACAACATGTAGAGAAGTGTAAAACAAGATACATACAACTCCAATGCAGCTGCATTTAAAAAAAGTGCTTAGATCTATCTGCACTTGTAAAATATATAAATTCTCCAGGATGCAGGTCTAGACGTTTCAGAGCAACTTCTTCAACAGGTAGGATTCTTCGCGCTCACGTCCAAGGTCATGGACATATCCATTTATACTACTAGCACCCGTGCTCCAGCCCCATGCACCGAAAAAAAGAAACAGTAAATTCAAGCTAATTCTGTACTAGACTGCTTCCCTTGACACAAGGTAAACTTACTAAACATACTGTCATTTTTCCAGTCTTTATCCGAAACCCTTCTTTAGAAGGAAGACAGTAATTATTTGCAGTCTCTTGAATTCCCTTGGAAAGAAATATAATATATATTAATATCCGTTGTCAATTAAAATGAAAACTCCTTGAGCTCGTTTCTGGTTACAATAACCTTATAAACATAACAAGGCATTGAAGAGAGCAGTCACCATACAGGTGACACACACTATTGTTACTCAGTGCTGTTTAGTTAGCCATGTGGCTAGCAGAGCCAAGCTTGAACCAGCAAATCTTCTCTTGACTGAGGTCTACATCTCTAAGTCGAATGGTGACTTCTCCAAGTAGGATATTTTCCCAAAATCCTTCTTCACTGAGCACAGTTAGCCATATCTCACGTTGCTGCAGATCTCCTTTGGGGATCTTATCATACACCAACTGAAAATTAAAAAAAAAAATAATAAAATATACATGATTTTAAAACTTAAAGGGGTTGTCACTTGACTGTAGCCTATCAATATTCTGTCTGGCTGGACATCCACTCGGACAAATTAGTAACTGCTTCAACCAAACAGCAGCCACTCGTTGGCTGCAGTGGGCATGTGGCACAACAATGTCATGTCACCTGCAGGGAATAGCAGCGCTGATATGCAAGAAAGGTGCCTCTGTGGGAGGTGAATAAGCAGGAGTTGTACAATAGTGGACAACCCCCTTATCCAAGACTGATGGATTATCCACGCAATATGATGATGAGATAATGAGAACTGTATACCAAAAAAAATTGTGCTGCCTTCAGTTATTTCTGTTTTAAAGCCATGTTGGAGATTATTGAACATCTCATCATTTTGCAGGCTACCTCCAAAGTATCTTGGGTACTTACAATGGATACTAAAAGCTCCAATGCAAAATTTGTAATAGGGTTCCAAACATTTTGTGACATCTACATCATTTTTGCCCTCTTACGTGACAGAGAAGGCTATCAGGCACCAGAGCCTGTGTACAACTGCTACCTTGATGCAACCCAGGGTGTGTAGCCTGGGAGTGCTTTTATTATGTATGGAAATTCCATTGCAGAATTGAAAAAAGACAAAAATGACCCTCAGATTACTGCAGAGAATTTGTAGTTTGAAGCAGAGATGCCCTATTGAATGTGGTTACCGGACAAAGCTTCTATAAGAAATCTGCACAGGGACAATGTCCCTAAATAACAGGTCATTCTTTTATGGGATGCGGATTTTAAATCCATCTTTCTGCATCCATGGAAAACAATGGGGTGCTTATTTTTGGGTGGAAAATAATGCTGTGTGAATTTACCCTCCAATGAAATCTTAGAACTGGGATTTTTGCCTTAAGGCCACTAGTGGGTGTCCCAACTACCAGATGCTCAGCAATAATGTTGACATGTCCACATACTAGTGCATATAGTGGCATAAAATTCAATTAAAAAAAAGTTCTTCATCCACAATGGACCAATGCTAATGCTTTTCAATGTTATACTTTGTGCATCAAATATTGACTAAAGGGCTCATGGATTATTTAAGTGAAAAATAAAACTGCTAATCAGAAAAAGCACGGATACATTTACAAACAGAAATAGACATTTGTGGCAGCCATTACTGGTAACTTTAGGTCGAGTAATGGGACAATCGATAAAGCCAATAACAACCCAATATATACAACCCTTTAAGGTAAGTGGCTCAGAAAAGAGGATAATCAAAGCCACTATTAACCTTTTTCAAGATTTATAAAGAGAATTACTGTTTAGAAGCTGATCCATGGAAATACTTACCATTTCATTATAAGTCGGGTTACATGTTTTCTTTGCCACCTTAGTTTTCCTCTTCGTGGTCTTCTGTGGATCTGGTAACAGGTAGATCTTCACATATGGATTTGGCTCATTGTTATCCTGCAATGGCTGCTCAGGAACACAGAAAACAGTAGAAAAAAATCAGTGGCCTATATTTATCAAATCCGTCTGAGGGTAAAACTGGACTTGTTGCCCACAACAAACAATCACAATTAAAGGGGTTGTCTTCAAAAACATATCAATCCTCTTCCTTATGTTTACTAGAAGGGATGGTCTGTGTGCTCGGGAAGACTGATTGACATATCACGACAGCACCATGGCTGAGAAGATAGCCAGAGCTGTGCGCTCCCCCATACCCATATAACAAGCAGTGGTTGGGGAAATTCTGGGTCATATCTTTATTTGTATTCATGTGCTTTTTTTCTCTCTCTTGCTCTTATTACTTCATTGTTCTTTTTATAACCTGGAATGTAAGGCTTTTGGGCAAAAGAATTAAAAAGATGCTGCATTGTTTACTTAATCAATGTCGGCCTGCACAGACTGCATTCAGCAAAACCAATATAAATAGATCAAGGATTCAGATGGTTTTTCTCTATGCACTCCCTTATAGGGAAATGATTAGATTTCACTTTCACAATTAAAGACGAGAGATGCTCTTTGCTGCTCCCACTCCCCTCTGGGATGTTACATCACACATCAGGGGCGTAGCCTAATCCATGCTCTTGGTAACAGCCAGCCCCCCGATTATAGCTGCTTCTGTTCTGTATGAGAACAGGGGACATGGCCTGTTCCATGGTGTTGCTACCAGCTGACCCCCTGATAATACCTGTTCGCTGCAGTCCTAGCTCGTTTAACTGCTGATGAAAAATGAAAGCTGCACTGTGATTGATTGATTGATTGATAGGTCAATAAGGGTTGTTTTTTATGTATTCACCTATGAATACATAATCTATATAAGATAACTATGTACATACAGTATAAACAATACAGTAAAGCAAAACACTGTGATAAGACCTTATTGCTTGTATCTGAAATACTTTTGCAAGGTATTTTGTGCATGCGTGCATTTACTTTGTCCCTTGTAATGTGCTGCCCAATCATACGAAGGAAGTGTCATTAAGGAGGAAAAAAGAAAGCATCCACAGAGAAGGTCGAAACAGGCATTTTCAGCATGATCCCACAAGACTTAATGTGTCTCACTTGACCACGCCGAGAATTCCTCACCCCCATTGATTCCAGTGCCAAGGGAGGGAAGCTGCAGTGTGGGAGCTCCGGAGCAGTGAAGATCATACAACACTCTCGACCTACTATAGGTATCAGAGCATGCCGTCAATTTCTTTATTCCCAGATATCTGTAGTGGGCTCAGTGGGTTGTATGCAACAAACTCTGATCCCACAATGCTCTTCACTACTCTGAAGCTCCCACTCTGGTGCTCTCCTCCACTCTGGCACTATATTAACAGGAAGACATAGGAGTGAGGAGATCCCAGTATGGTCAAGTAAGACATCAGGACTTACCAGATCACACACAAAATGCCTGGTTCAGACACTCTCTTTGGGCATTTGTTTTTGTCACAGCCTTCTTATTATGTGGTGTCAGAGGGGAAAAAGTAAAAGCCCACAGAGTAGAATCTCTGTAATTACCCCCATGGTAGAAGGGTGTTCTAAACTCAAAGGCCTATCTAGGCTATACAGCTTAGAAGAAAAATAAGGTTTTAAATTTGCTCTTCAGTCCCTTTTTAATTATATATACAGTTTAAAGGAGAAAATGTGGTGAAAGGTCTCTTAAATCCTTTACATAAAAGAATTGTCACCAATATGTCACTGTTACAGGATTTTAATTTTATTATATTAATGTGGGGTTGTTGTAATCAATTTATCACCTGAAGTGCTAAATGATAAATAGTATCTGTACATGAATAATAAATCATATTTGTAATTAAAATGTATCAGTATAAGTATATGAATATAATATTTTAATTGAACAAATATGACAATGGTTGCTTGGATCACCACTGCTGTTGTTGGATAGGACTACTTCTTAATCACGTGTTCTGTTTTGTTCCCCAAATACAGGACATTTTGCCTCCCCGGTATCGGCCATACTCCTGTGAATTGCTTCCTCTTGCCACTATATGGCGTCATCACAGTGCAATACTCCTTGCAAAGAAGCTGATGTAATTTACCTGGCTGTGCAACTAAAGAGCAACAGCGGTATAATCACTGGGGACTATCTATACCTGATACATCCAGCAAACCTTATTGTTCCACAACAAATGGAAACTATAACCATAGCTACACTTCAATTTCACACAGTCATTTCTCTGTAATAGTGTATAAAATGAAAGAAGACCCTTAACTTTTTGTTGTACAAATTTTGAGAACTAATTTATGAACTCTATAATATCCAGTTTGTAAAATACTAAGTGGAAAACTTAGGTATTTTACAATAGTAGACTGTGTGCTTCTGACGAGAAACAGAGAACCAGATGTCCACCTTACAAAACATATAAGATAGTAAAATAAGATGAAAAGTGTATTGTAGGAATATTCCTGTCTATACTGGAAAAAAATTAGTGCAGCTTTCAAAAAATAGCCAAACTTTGAAAGATTCCCACAACAATGATTGTGAGGGCCTGTCCTCAGGATCGGTCATTAATACCAAATCGGTGGCAGTCAGTATCATAGTGGTGGAAAACTCATTTTATTGTACTCAGAATAACACCCATTTTATTTTTGATAGATACACTAATACAGATGTGGAAATATAAATATAAGAAACCAATGTACTTACCAGGCTACGGATATGCATTACCATGATAAACAGCTGGTCGTTCTTATAGGATATGGAGAGTTTGACTTCCCCTCCAACTTTACCCACCGGAACGGCCCATGTCGCATCTAAATCATGAAGGCATTTATTAAATGCACATTACTTTTTATCTTCATATGAATAGGCAATGTTACAAATTTTCAACAAACTAATTTCAATAATATTACCAAAAAAGAACGGAGAGGATGGAGGCCTTCCTGACTAAAGCAACAGCTAAAATGAGGATCTAAAAATATATGTAGAGATTAGTGATTGGTGGATCCAGACTGTGAAAGTCTGGATCCGCGCAGCTTCAAAGTTGCCAGGGATTCCAAGTGTTTGATCTGGATCCAGCACTCGAAAAATTAAAAAAAAAAAAGAATAATAATAATAAAGCGAGTCCTTCATACTTACCAAGGCTCCGTTGCGGCTGTAAACTGCTCCCTCATAGCTATATGCTGCTCCTGCCACCTCCCTGGGCCGCACATCATTGCTTATCCATATGCGCTGCTTTACCTGCTTTCCCCGCCCACCGGCCAGCCTGGCCTATGTGATTGGTTGCAGGCAGACGCTGTCTCACAAGCTAGGGGCACGTGTAACTGCAACCAGTCATTGCTAATCGCGGCTCATTCATTCTCTCCCTGAAGCTCACCGCGAGCAGTCATGCTCTATGGCCACTCGCTGACAGAGATGTAGCAGAGCTGGAATTGCCGTGGGACCTCATGTGGATTATGTTGGACTAGCATGGGTGTTTAGGGGGTTAATAAAGTGGTTAAAAAAGGTGGTTTTGTACTTTTTTCCAAATAAAGGATTTTCAGTGTTTATTTCCTTTCAGTTACAGATTAATGATGGGGAGGTCTCATAGACACCTGCTATCCCGAATCTAGGACTTAGTAGCAGCTGTGGGCTGTTAAGAACCCCTTATTACTCTGATTGCCACTGCACCAGGGCAATGGAAGAGCCGGGTACAGCTATTTTCTGGCTGCCATGGCCCTCTCCAGTCTGAGAAAAACAGCCCCCAGCTGTTGGGCTTTATCTTGGCTGAATATCAAAATTGGGGGAGGGGGGTTAGTGGGCCCTCAGCCAGAGTCAAAATCAATGGTATGTTGTCCTCGCGGATAGAACACGTTAGGGTTGCCCCTTGTCCCCCCTTCTATATGTCCTCATAATGGAGCATCTTGCAGTAGCTTTGCGGAGTAACCCCAATATCCATGGTGTCCTGACAAAACACGGTCAAAGTAAAATAGCCCAGATTCGTTCAGAATCATTTCAGATTCGTTCCTACCCCCTCCAGAACGGAAGGGAGAGGTTTTTTTTCTTCCGCTGTTACACAATTTGAGCAACTATTTTTCTTGGAGTCACCACCAGCACACAGTCTCCCCCTCATATACACTCTACTGATCCAACATACTGAAATAGTGAATACTAACTTCATGGAGAGATGGAATGAGGAGCTGGGGACTGAAATCTCAACGGCCGATTGGGGTAAGGCATTCCTATTTACACATACATTTTCTATGGCCTGTATGGCACAGGAAAAAAATGATAAGATATTAACCCGTTGGTACCGCTGTCCTACTACACTACATGCTGTCTTTCCCTCAGGCTCTGATCAGTGTTGGAAGTATGGAGCGGAACGGGGTACCATGGTGCACATTTGGTGGAGTTGTGGTGGAGTTAAACCATTCCGGGTCTGTTTTTTCTGTCCACGATAAGATAAGTTGGGATGATACTCCAAACACTCCACAGGCGGCCCTTTTATCTGTCCTCCCGGGGTCAGTTAAGTGTCAGAAGAAGGGACTATTAAGATTTTGTCTGAAGGCGGCCCACACGATTATACCCAGGCATTGGAGGTCCTCACAGTCCCCAACCCTGGAGGAGTGGTATGGAGAGATGAGCAGCCTTTATAAGATGGAATAAGTGACTGCGGAATTTACTGGCACTACAGACAAATTCCTACAAATATGAAGCCACTGGATTCTGTTTTTAGACTTTCCGGCATTTTCATCCTTGTTCCCCAATTCCTGAGGGCTCTGTTCCTCCCTTCGCATTGGCCCTCTCCTCTCGGCGAATCTTTCCCCTTGTTTTGTTCTCTTGAGGAGTGTTCTGAGATCAGGAGGGAAGGCGAGGCAGTATGAATGTGCAATAGGGGTGAGGGGTTGTGTTTTTTTGCCCTCTTTCCATCCCATTTCCTTCTTTTCTCTTTCTTTTCATTCCCTTTTCTATATATTTCCTGTTTATCTATTAAAGTATTGAAGGCATTGGTAATTGACTTCTTCCTCAAAAATGTGTAGAGGATTTGGTTCTAGATAACAACTGTTGTTCTTTACCCATTGGGGTACTCTTACTTTTCAAAAATGTATGTCTACGCTGTGGATGTTTTGGCATGTTATGTTTGCATGGACACTTTTGTTGGTCTTTTAAAACTTTAATTAAAGAGGTTAAACATAAAATGTGGGGGGGACCGCATGCTGTTTTTTTTTTTAATTATTTATTTACATAATTAAAAAAAAAAAAGCCGCATGCGGTTCCTCTTATTCTGATACATAGCCAAGATAAGTGCAGGGCTGGGCCAGCAGTCTGTGGCAGTGGGCTTTATCTGTGCTGGTATCATAAAATGGGGGTGCTCTACACCAACTTTTTTTAAATTTATTTTTACTGTACGGGTAGAGTCACACTAATGTATGACTTGCACGAGAACAGTGAGAAAATCTCGCATTGCACTCGGCCCCATGTAAGACAATGCTGCAGCTCACATCTGCAAGTTTTTTCTGAGCTCTAATCGGATTGAGGAAAAAAATCACAGCATGCTGCGATTGTCTGCGAGTCTCCTATCACTCACACCCACACAAGTCTATGTGTGCGAGAGAAACATCAAACTGCACGTGGATGTTATCCAAGTGCAGTGCGATATACGCACAGGCTGACAATGGATAAGATGGGGGATTTAATCCCTCCCTCTCCTACGCAGCTGTCATCTGATCACAGGATCGGGTCACAGTCACATGACACTCGGACCACACTCGCAGCAGAGCCGAGTAGAGGGTCATTAGCATATTGCATCCAATGCTCTTGCATCAGATGCCATTCGCTAATGTGACCTCGGCCTACGATATAAACAAGCATAGCGCCTGTGAATAGAAGGCTATAACATGTCCTATGACCATAACATTTGCAGGACCCTTGTCCAGATGGAAGTCTATGACTGCTGTATTAAGGCTCTGTGAACTTCCTCCTACCTGCCGGCATCCCCAACATCTCTTCTGATTATTAGCCCCGCCATGATGTCATGTATGTGTCGAGCCAAAACCATGAAGTCAACCAGGCCTACAAATCAGAAGAAATGCTGGTTTTGCCAGCTAGTAGGAGGAGGTTCTCAGTGCTGGAGTACTAAACGTGGTTACCAGACCAGAGACCTGCAAATATTTCCTCAGCTGTTGTAGACATGGAGCCCAGTTATCAATATTGATAGGCTTCATCAGTGAACACATATGCACAGCACAGTGCCTTATCACAATGCATTCCACGACATATATGTACATGATTACGGCACCAACGGATTAAATGAACAATAATGAGATTGAGTATAAATAAAATCAGCTTTACAGAAGAACAACATTTTACCTGATGGTCTGTGTGATATCGAGTTGCTCAAATTCTTTTCATCACGAGGTAGAGGGTGGAAAAAGGTATAAACCAGATCACACTGTAGAAAGAAGACAATATTGGTTGCGATCAAGAAAGTTAACAAAAATTCAATTGCAAAATAATAAAAAGTGCTTATTCTCATCTTCGCCCTGTGCAGATATAGTGCTGTATGTGGCTAACCTTGACAATCCCGCAGAACACATTCTGAGGGTCCCCATTCTCATGATCGGTGGGGTCTCTATACTCCGTGATCAGCAAATTATCATCTATCATTTAATATGTAGCACAGAATAGGACTGTGGTAAGTACCTTAAAGGCTAAAAGCCATTGGGTCTGTACTTTACAACATTACAAGGAGCACAGAACCTTATATACAAATCCTATTAAAGAGTTACTACAATACTGTTCCTTCAATCTGCATCCGTGAAACATGATAGGTGCTAGATTATCCAATGATAATAGAAAACTTTCTAAAACTCACTAAGGTTAGACAAGAACCAGAAGGACAGGTCAAAGTAAAATGTTAACGCAAACTCTAATCACATAGGCAGAACTTCCACATCGTTGAGTTCTAACCACAAAACACACAACAATGGAGATAGAGTTCAGTAATATCTTATGTATTTAGGCAAGATGCAATCATTGTCTAATAAGGACGACAAAAGGATCAGGTTGGTAGGCTTAGGGGTGCTTCACACACAGCGAGCTCGCTGCCGAGATCGCTGCTGAGTCACGCTTTTTGTGACGCAGCAGTGACCTCATTAGCGATCTCGCTGTGTGTGACACTGAGCAGCGATCTGGCCCCTGCTGCGAGATCGCTGCTCGTTACACACAGCCCTGGTTCGTTTTTTTCAAAGGCGCTCTCCCGCTGTGACACACAGATCGCTGTGTGAGACAGCGAGAGAGCGACAAATGAAGCGAGCAGGGAGCAGGAGCCGGCGTCTGACAGCTGAGGTAAGCTTGTAACCAAGATAAACATCGGGTAACCAAGGTGGTTACCCGATATTTACCTTAGTTACCAGCCTCTGCAGCTCTCACGCTGCCTGTGCTGCAGGCTCCGGCTCTCTGCACATGTAGCTGCTGTACACATCGGGTTAATTAACCCGATGTGTACAGCAGCTAGATGAGCAAGGAGCCAGCGCTAAGCAGTGTGCGCGGCTCCCTGCTCTCTGCACATGTAGCTGCATTACACATCGGGTTAATTAACCCGATGTGTACTGTAGCTAGGAGAGCAAGGAGCCAGCGCTCAGTGTGCGCGGCTCCCTGCTCCCTGCACACACAGCTAAGCGGTGTGCGCTGGTAACTAATGTAAACATCGGGTAACCATACCCGATGTTTACCTTAGTTACCAGTCTCCGCAGCTTCCAGACGGCGGCTCCGTGCAAGCGCAGCGTCGCTTGCACGTCGCTGCTGGCTGGAGGCTGTTCACTGGTCGCTGGTGAGATCTGCCTGTTTGACAGCTCACCAGCGACCATGTAGCGATGCAGCAGCGATCCTGACCAGGTCAGATCGCTGGTCGGATCGCTGCTGCATCGCTAAGTGTGAAGGTACCCTTACACCAGAAGGGGCGTAATGAGCACTGCCTCCACAACAGATTGTAAAAAGAGTCATACAGGAGGTAGGATTACAACAAGGCAAACACTGCGACAGGTGCAGCTTACGCCAAGAGGCAAATATGGTGAAACATTAACCTCTTATCGGGGATTTGCAGAATAGTTAGTTCATAAAGAAGACGGCAAAACAGGTCCAACACTGACTGCACACATTAGGCCCCATTCACGTCAGTATTTTTCCATCAGTGATTGTATGCCAAAACCAGGCGTGGAACTTACAGAGAAAAACTAATTGAAAGATTGACCCATGTCCTGTACTTTAAAGACACTCCTGGTTTTGGTATAAAAATACTGATGAAATACAGGTCAAAAATACTGATGTGTGAATTAAGCCTTAGATAGATTGATTAACTGACAGCCATCTCGACCAACCCATACACATGCATGCTCAGCTTGGTTGAGCGTGCATGTTCTCTCAGTAGGAAAAGAGAAATAAGCCACTGCTAAAATAATTAGCAACGGTTTATTTCTACAAAAGTAAAAAAAAAGGGCAGTTAGAATCCAACTGTCCTTTTTTTGTTATCTTACACAACATATACCGTCTATGGAGGCCCCATATACATTCGATTGTTGGTAGGTTCAGTCCATGTACATCTACAGTCCGCTTAGAGGAGTATGCCATTCTGCATTAATTATCACTTGTTGTGCTAAGTTTTATCTGTATCTTCAATGCCATACACCATCTGTTTGACGCCCTTTAAGACCGTGGCAAAAAAAAATATGGGACACAAGTCTTGTGTTGCCGCAATCTGTGGCGGACCCAGGCTTGGGACCCACACAGATCTAACAATTACCACCTATCCAACAGTTTTGTAGCCCAGAAGACTCCTTTAAGGATCTGTTCACTTTTCTAATAACATTTTCAGTTTTTGTTCTGTCATAGGAGCAGAATAGCAAAAAATGACAAAGCCAGATCCATCACAAAATGGACACCAATGGTGCAAAACAAATCCTAAAGATTTATATTTGGGCTCATCGTGTTTAGTCACAGTGTCCATCATTTTACCAGAAAACAATGCTGAATGTACAGCAATTTGTTCCCAAAATATGATACAATCTGTGAGAGAGGATTCAACACAATAAGTAATAGAGAAATTTGAACATTTTCATAAAGTTTTCATGCAACCAGAAAAGATGCTTTTTAAGTACTTCTTCAATAGAATTTACTATCACTTGTATCCCCCTGAAACAAGCGAATTTTCTGGGAACAGGTCAGCCAGGCCCATAAAGCAACTTTAAATAAAAATCAAGGATCAAGGATGAGCAAGGATCTTTATACTTGTTAGAATCAGAGTGAGGTCTTGAATTGAGAAATCAATAAAGCACCACACTAAATATACAATGTGATGTAAAATATCAGTGACTTATGCAATGCCATCTAGTGGACAAATTACGGAACAATTTGACCGAACAACAGAGCATGGCAGTGCTTGCTCATCACTACCAATAAAGTAAGGTTTTTCAAACCAAGGAAGTTTGGTGGGATCATTATGCAATGCCTCCTGTTTGTTGATGTATCAGTTATTGCCACTTTTTACAAACTGAAGGGGACAGACCTCACAGACTGTTTTATCACTCTGGCGCGTAAGCGGAGATGTCAACCTTGGGGGACCCAATAATTGAGAGAACAACAAACTGAAATGAAAGAAATAGGTATACAGAGGCTACCTTCTGCAGGGACAGATTGCCATGAAAATGGCACGTAGTCATCCGTTCTGCAGTGAAACTGGACATCACATACCAAGCTTCAGGCGTGTCTACACAAACCATTAGAAGGTTTCTGCATGACACTGGGCTATGATTCAGACATACAGCTACAGGTGTCCCATGGACCTAACACCACCGCTCTAAAAGGTTATCATTGTGCAGAGAAAGATGGCAATGGAGCCTGGTGTGCAGATCTGTCCCCTGGATCGATGCATTGATGCATCCCACTTTTATCTTGGATGTCATGATAGGTAGAAATTGGTCTGGTAACCACGTGGGCAAAGCCATGAAGAGGTGTTCACAAGGGTCCTACTCCCAGAATTATGGTGTGAAGTTTTCATGACTGTGTTCTTAAAATTGTAAGTGAGCCCACTCCCTTTATTGAAAAACAATCTACAAATGAACCCAGCAAGCAGGTGAAAGTGCATCTACATGCCTAGAGAGGATACGGCTTTTGTAGACTGACCTGGGATCAACAAAGGTAGCAAAGAAGCCACTTGTCTGCAAGAAAAACATCAAGGTCATACTTACATTCTGCAGGAAGTACATGGATTAGACTGCAAAAGACACTAGTAAAGTTATTATTTTCTCTGATGAAGCCCCCTTAAGACTGTCTGGGACATCTGAGAGGATGATTCTCCAGAGAAGAAAATGTGAGCACTACCATGAGTTATGGGTAATGCCAATAGTAACGCATCCTGAGACCATTCATGCGTGGGATTGTTTTTCATCCAAGGAAGCGGGATCACTCACAATTGTGTATAAAAACACTGCCATGAATAAAATTGGTATTGAAACATCCTCCAAGAGAAACTTCTCCCAACGATCCAGAAACAGTTTGGACATGAACAATGCTTTTTTCCAACAAGATAGAACACCATGTCACAAGGCAATTAAGATAACTAAGTGACCCATATTATTGAAATTTTGGGTCCATGGCCAGGAAACTCATATCTCAATCCCAGTGAGAGCCTGTGGTCCAGCCTCAAAAACAAGTGGACAAAAATATACAAAAATTGTGATGGACTTAAAAATCTAAAAATACCGAAACAGCAAACTTCATGAAAACCAAAATTGGTGTAATTCTCAAAACTTCTCAACACAACTATAGTGCTTTTACAAAATACTATCAAAAAAGCCTTTAAAACCCCTGGAAGAGATGGTGCAAAAATCATCAAACAGTGTCCTCAAGACCCACCAACAGATAATGTTTTCAGGATTTCATTAACGTTGCACAGGTGATGGAATTATTCCCAGTCTAATATTGAGGAAAACCTGAAAACATGATCTGTTGGTGGGTCTTGAGGACTGGAATTGAGAAACACTGATCTAAAATGTTCAAGGATGTAAAAGAAAAAACAATATACCATTGTAAGCATATAAGCCATTTGCATGACCCATGGTTACAACAGATGTGTGTGTGTGTGTGTGTGTGTGTGTGTGTGTGTGTGTGTGTGTGTGTGTGTGTGTGTGTGTGTGTGTGTGTGTGTGAGAAACATATCTATCTCTGTGAAACCTTAGGAACTACCTATACAAACAATTTTTTGTCTCTTAAGGCCCAAATATGTAATATACTACTGTTGGCAGAACCTGCCCATATTGCTGGCCTCGGATGACAGCCTAGATATATGGGTGTCCTATGTGATATTGGTGATATTGGGGAGTTAAGGATCCACAATGTTTGACTTTGAAGTGCCAATCCTTTTGTTTTCTGTGAGTTAAGTTTCCGTCAGAGGCATCTGGTATCGGCTCTTTTTTTGCAACACAGAAGCCCTCAATTGAGCAAGCGCTCCTATTTATGGATCATTCGGGATAGCTAGCAAAATAATCGGCCAAACTATTATTCTATTGTGTGTGAGGCCTCTTAATCTGTCAACTGACAATGTAGAAGTGTGCACTGACAACACTAGCCAAGCAATAATGAAATATGGAGTAGAAATCCCTCCAGTAGGTTTTCTTCTATTAGTGATTAGCCCACAGTATAATTAGATCATGTTACATTGAGATAACAATGGTCCTAGAAATAAATAGCTTTGGTAATTTGAACTCAATTTTAGAAAACTAAACCTTAATCTTACCTCAGCCACCTGAGGGGCAGAATGGATCAAGTGCCAAATGTATGCATTCAAGTCTTCCTTTCGGCGTTCTGCTGCTGCCTCTCCGCGGGAACGACCAATAACAAAGCGACTTTGGAAACTAAGAAAACAATAAGAAAGGATACAATAGTAAGATCATTTAATAAATAAATATATATATATATATTACATATGTGGGAAAAAGTTTCGAGCCTGTAGAGAGTGGAGCGTGTGGTCAAGGGTTTTCCGCTGTGCACAGTCAGGAGCAGAGCGCTACCGATTCCTGAGAGGTGCACATCTGGCGAACAGTGTGAGTCTTAAGATCAAAACCTCAATCAATCTGGAAGGCAATTTATCTCCTAACACATAAAAAAAATGTAGGCACCATTTAAGTTGTTTGTGTAAAGTTTTATATAAATTGGTAGCTTGGGGGTTTTCTATTCTAAGACCACTGCAGGATAATGCTGTCCCTTCAGCAGTTTGAGGTGGTCATACACTTTATAAAAATGTCGGGCCACTTTGGCGGGATTGGTTGACCATCTACTGTATGTGGAAGTGATCCAATTTTCTTCTCTTATCTGCTGTTGGAAAAAAGAAAGGTGAGGCATATTGGATTTTAACAAGCCTAATCCTTTGTTCTCAAGAGAGACTGCTCATCATCTATCTAAAGTTAATGGCCACTCATAAAGGAAACCTGTTACATTGAACAAGTAGTGTGATCTGAAAACATCATGTTATAGAGCAGAAGAAGGGAATTTTGTTTACTTACCGTAAATTCCTTTTCTTCTAGCTCCTATTGGGAGACCCAGACAATTGGGTGTATAGCTTCTGCCTCCGGAGGCCACACAAAGTATTACACTTTAAAAAGTGTAACCCCTCCCCTCTGCCTATACACCCTCCCGTGCATCACGGGCTCCTCAGTTTGGTGCAAAAGCAGGAAGGAGGAAACTTATAAATTGGTCTAAGGTAAATTCAATCCGAAGGATGTTCGGAGAACTGAACCATGAACCAAAAGAACAATTCAACATGAACAACATGTGTACACAAAAGAACAAACAGCCCGAAGGGAACAGGGGCGGGTGCTGGGTCTCCCAATAGGAGCTAGAAGAAAAGGAATTTACGGTAAGTAAACAAAATTCCCTTCTTCTTTGTCGCTCCATTGGGAGACCCAGACAATTGGGACGTCCAAAAGCAGTCCCTGGGTGGGTAAAAGAAAACCTCGATAAAAAGAGCCGAAAACGGCCCCCTCTTACAGGTGGGCAACCACCGGCTGAAGGACTCGCCTACCTAGGCTGGCATCTGCCGAAGCATAGGTATGCACCTGATAGTGTTTCGTGAAAGTGTGCAGACTAGACCAGGTAGCCACCTGACACACCTGCTGAGCCGTAGCCTAGTGCCGCAATGCCCAGGACGCACCCACGGCTCTGGTAGAATGGGCTTTCAGCCCTGAAGGAACCGGAAGCCCAGAAGAACGGTAGGCTTCAAGAATCGGTTCCTTGATCCACCGAGCCAAGGTTGACTTGGACGCCTGCGACCCTTTACGCTGGCCAGCGACAAGGACAAAGAGCGCATCTGAACGGCGCAGGGGCGCCGTGCGAGACACGTAGAGCCGGAGTGCTCTCACTAGATCTAACAAGTGCAAATCCTTTTCACATTGGTGAACTGGATGAGGGCAAAATGAAGGTAAGGAAATATCCTGATTGAGATGAAACGGGGATACCACCTTAGGGAGGAATTCCGGGACCGGACGCAGAACCACCTTATCCTGGTGAAAAACCAGGAAGGGGGCTTTGCATGACAACGCTGCTAGCTCCGACACTCTACGGAGCGACGTAACCGCCACTAGAAAAGCCACCTTCTGCGAAAGACGTGATAGAGAGACATCCCGCAGCGGCTCGAAGGGTGGTTTCTGAAGAGCCCTTAGCACTCTGTTAAGATCCCAAGGTTCCAGCGGCCGCTTGTAAGGTGGGACTATGTGGCAAACTCCCTGCAGGAACGTGCGGACCTGCGGAAGTCTGGCTAGACGCTTTTGAAAAAACACGGAAAGCGCCGAAACTTGTCCCTTGAGAGAGCCGAGAGACAAACCCTTGTCCATTCCGGATTGAAGGAAGGAAAGAAAGGTGGGTAAGGCAAACGGCCAGGGGGTAAAACCCTTATCAGAGCACCAGGATAAGAAGATCCTCCAAGCCCTATGATAGATCTTGGCGGACGTTGGTTTCCTGGCCTGTCTCATAGTGGCAATGACATCTTGAGATAACCCTGAGGACGCTAGGATCCAGGACTCAATGGCCACACAGTCAGGTTGAGGGCCGCAGAATTCAGATGGAAAAATGGCCCTTGAGACAGCAAGTCTGGTCGGTCTGGGAGTGCCCACGGTTGACCGACCGTGAGGTGCCACAGATCCGGGTACCACGACCTCCTCGGCCAGTCTGGAGCGACGAGGATGGCGCGGCGGCAGTCGGACCTGATCTTGCGTAACACTCTGGGCAGCATTGCCAGAGGAGGAAACACATAAGGTAGTCGAAACTGCGACCAATCCTGAACTAATGCGTCCGCCGCCAGAGCTCTGTGATCTTGAGACCGTGCCATGAATGCCGGGACTTTGTTGTTGTGCCGAGACGCCATGAGATCGACGTCCGGCGTTCCCCAGCGGCAACAGATCTCTTGAAACACGTCCGGGTGAAGAGACCATTCCCCTGCGTCCATGCCCTGGCAACTGAGGAAGTCTGCTTCCCAGTTTTCTACGCCCGGGATGTGAACTGCGGAGATGGTGGATGCTGTGGCCTCCGCCCACAGCAGAATCCGCCGAACTTCCTGGAAGGCTTGACGGCTGCGCGTGCCGCCCTGATGGTTGATGTACGCGACCGCCGTGGCGTTGTCCGACTGTATGCGGATCTGCCTGCCCTCCAGCCAGCGATGAAACGCCTTCAGGGCCAGATACACTGCCCTTATTTCCAGAAGATTGAGCTGAAGGGAGGACTCTGTCGGAGTCCAGGTTCCCTGAGCCCTGTGGTGGAGAAAAACCGCTCCCCACCCTGACAGACTCGCATCCGTCGTGACCACAGCCCAGGATGGGGGCAGGAAGGATTTTCCCTTTGACAGAGAAGTGGGAAGGAGCCACCACTGAAGAGAGGTTTTGGCTGCCAGGGAAAGAGAGACGTTCCTGTCCAGGGACGTCGACCTCCTGTCCCATTTGCGGAGAATGTCCCAGTGGAGTGGACGCAGATGAAACTGCGCAAAGGGGACTGCCTCCATTGCTGCCACCATCTTCCCCAGGAAGTGCATGAGGCACCTCAAGGGGTGTGACTGGGCCCGAAGAAGAGAGTGTACCCCTGTCTGCAGCGAACGCTGTTTGTCCAGCGGTAGCTTGACTATCGCTGAGAGAGTATGAAACTCCATCCCGAGGTAAGTCAGTGACTGGGTCGGTGTCAGCTTTGACTTTGGGAAATTGATGATCCACCCGAATCTCTGGAGAGTCTCCAGAGCCACGGTCAGGCTGTGTTGACATGCCACCCGGGAGGGTGCTTTGACTAGGAGATCGTCCAAGTAAGGGATCACCGAGTGGCCTTGAGAGTGTAGGACCGCCACAACGGATGCCATGACCTTGGTGAAGACCCGTGGGGCTGTCGCCAGGCCGAACGGCAGTGCCACAAACTGAAGGTGTTCGTCCCCGATGGCGAAACGCAGGAAGCGTTGATGCTCTGGTGCGATCGGCACATGGAGATAAGCATCCCTGATGTCGATTGATGCTAGGAAGTCTCCTTGGGACATCGAAGCGATGACCGAGCGGAGAGATTCCATGCGAAAACGTCTGGTTCTCACATGTCTGTTGAGCAGTTTGAGGTCCAGAACGGGACGGAATGATCCGTCCTTTTTTGGCACCACGAACAAGTTGGAGTAAAACCCGCGACCACGTTCCTGAAGGGGAACGGGGATCACAACTCCTTCTGTCTTCAGAGTGTTCACCGCCTGAAAAAGTGCCTCGGCTCGCTCGGGGAGATGTTCTGAAGAAACGAGTCGGGGGACGAGAGCTGAACTCTATCCTGTAACCGTGAGACAGAATGTCTCTCACCCATCGGTCTTGGACATTTGGCCACCAGGCGTCGCAAAAGCGGGAGAGCCTGCCACGACCAAGGATGCGGTTTGGGGAGGCCGAAAGTCATGAGGAGGCCGCCTTGGAGACGGTGCCTCCGGCGGCCTTTGGCGGACGTGACTTAGACCGCCATGAATAAGAGTTCCTCTGGCCCTTCTGTGGCCTGTTGAACGAAGAAGGTTGGGACCTGGCTGAGGGCCGAAAGGACCGAAACCTCGATTGAATTTTCCGTTGCTGAGGTTTGTTTGGCTTGGACTGGGGTAAGGACGAGTCCTTTCCCTTGGATTGCTTAATAATTTCATCCAATCGCTCGCCAAACAATCGGTCGCCGGAGTCTGCCTTCCATTCGCGTAGCCACATGGCCCTGCGAACTGCCACCGAATTGGCGGACGCTACCGCTGTACGGCTAGCAGAGTCCAGGACAGCATTCATGGCGTAGGATGAAAATACCGACGCCTGAGAAGTCAAGGACGCAACTTGCGGAGCAGAGGTACGTGTGACCGCATTAATCTCAGACAGACAAGCTGAGATAGCTTGGAGTGCCCACACGGCTGCGAAGGCCGGGGCAAAAGACGCACCTGTGGCTTCATAGATGGATTTCATCAGGAGCTCTATCTGCCTGTCAGTGGCATCCTTGAGCGATGAACCATCTGCCACTGAAACTACGGATCTAGCCGCCAATCTAGAGACTGGCGGATCCACCTTGGGACATTGAGCCCAACCCTTAACTACGTCAGAAGGGAAGGGGTAACGTGTGTCATTAAGGCGCTTATTAAAGCGCTTGTCTGGAAATGCTCTGTGCTTCTGGACAGCCTCTCTGAAGTTAGAGTGATCGAAAAACGCACTCCGTGTACGTTTGGGAAACCTAAACTGGTGCTTTTCCTGCTGCGAATCCGACTCCTCTATAAGTGGAGTTGGGGGAGAGAGATCTAGCACCTGGTTGATGGACGCTATAAGGTCATTTACTATGGCGTCCCCTTCAGGTGTATCAAGATTGAGAGCAACGTCAGGTTCAGAGCCCTGAGCTGCGACGTCTGCTTCATCCTCCAGAGAGTCATCAAGCTGAGACCCCGAACAGCGTGATGAAGTCGGGGAAGATTCCCAGCGAGCCCGCTTAGCCGGTCTGGGACTGCGGTCCGTGCCGGAGTCCTCCCCGTGAGACATAGGGGCCACCCCAGGAGCACGCTGCGGCGCAGCCCGAGAGGGCCCTGGGGGCGATGATCCTACAGTGCCCGGGGCCTGTGTAAGGACCGGTCTGGACTGCAAGGCTTCTAGTATCTTAGCAGACCATCTGTCCATAGACTGAGCCATGGATTGTGAAAGCGACTCAGAGTTTCTCAGCCAAAACTGCAAACTCGGTCCCTGTCACCTGGATAGGGGCAGCCGGCTGTTCTACCTGAGCCGAGGGTCCCACCAGTGCCCGAGGCTCCGGCTGAGCGAGTGCAACAGGGGCCGAGCATTGCTCACAGTGAAGGTAGGTGGAACCTGCAGGTAACATAGCCGCAGAAGAGGTACAGGTTGCAAAAAACCCTGTGTCTTGGAACCCTTGCTCCTTGTGAACGACATGCTGTTGTGTCCTAGGAGAGTGATCACTGAGGGTATATAGCCAGCAAAAACAATGCGGCCGAACAGAGAAAATGTATACAGATATATCTATAAATATATACACTTCGGCACCCCAGGGGGACCAGCACCGGTGACCGGTGTGGCTTACCGACCGCCCAAGCGGTTGTGTGACCACCAGATTCCCTGCCCTGGGCCTCCCAGAGCTGCAGAGCTCGTTTCTGAAATCCTCCACCGGCAGAATGATGTAAAAATGGCTGCCGGAGCTCTCAGGGGAGGAGGGGGCCGTGGGCGGCGACTAATAAAGTGCGGGAATCTGGTGCCCCACAGTGATCAGTGAGGGGGGAGGAGGACACCTAATGTATGCTCCAGCCCTCACTGTCGACGTCAAGTCGACCGTCCCGCCCTTACCCCTGACTGGCAGGCCCGGGGGCGGGAGTTATGGTACTAGGCCGCAGAAGCCGGGGACTAAATTTAATACCGCGGCCGACAAACAGGCCCAGTCGGCGCGGTAGTCCCGGCCGTCATAAAAATACAGCAGCCGCTGCGGTGTCAGTGACACGAGCGCTCCATACACTGTCCCCAAGGGGACACAGAGTACCTTCTGGATGCAGGGCCTGTCCCTGATGATATTAAGTCTCCTGTCCGGCAGATTCCCACAGGGGCTGCGGAGGGAGCCCGGTCCCAGTGCCTGGATGACCGGATAGGATCCCACTTCTCCCAGAGCCTCTAAGGGATGGGGAAGGAAAACGGCATGTGGCTCCAGCCTCTGTACCCGCAATGGGTACCTCAACCTTGACAGCACCGCCGACTTAGTGGGGTGAGAAGGGAGCATGCCGGGGGCCCTGGGGCCCTCTTTTCTTCCATCCGATATAATCAGCAGCTGCTGCTGACTAAAATGTGGAGCTTGCGTGAATGTGTGCCTCCTTCAACACAAAGCACAAAACTGAGGAGCCCGTGATGCATGGGAGGGTGTATAGGCAGAGGGGAGGGGTTACACTTTTCAAAGTGTAATACTTTGTGTGGCCTCCGGAGGCAGAAGCTATACACCCAATTGTCTGGGTCTCCCAATGGAGCGACAAAGAAAGAGTAAGTAGAAAGCAGAAAGAGTATATATATATATATATATAAATATATATATATATACATACATACACATATATACACACACAAACTATAATATATCGATATATATACCTGACCCTCTTGGCAGTAAAAAAAAAAAAAAATAATTGTTGCTGCTTTTTTGCCACATTTGTCTACAGTACATGTTTGAATACAGTTAGTTTCATTCACCAAAAAAGCAGCAAAAATACACAAAAAAAATGCACAGCTGCGTTATTTTTTTCACTCCCATTGCCTTCAATGGTGAAGAAAATCCGTAAAAAGGCTGAAAGAAAGGACATGCTATTTCTTTTAAAAACACAGCAAAAATAGAGCATTTTGCCAATTTAGTCAGGAAAAAAACGTGTGTCTTATGGGCATGAGCTTTCTGGAATCTCAAAGGTTATGCTGGTACTATAGAAAGCTACTTTTTTTATTAGCATGGATGTATATGCATAAAACCAATGAAAACAAACATACAAAAAACAGCATAAAAAATGCCCAATGTGAACATAGCCTAAGTATAGCTCATAATATATTCATTTAAATCTCTGATCATTCTTGGATCAGCGGTCCAGTGGGCGGTCCTACTACATGATTGACAGATGTCTTGCATGTTTGTACAGGGAAGGTTGTAATCACTGATTGGACCAACTACGGGACCTCTGAGCCGAGAATAAGCAGAGATTTAATGAATAAAATAAAAGTCATTACTAATTTTTCCCCACAATAGAATGTATGAATCTACTGCTTTTTTCTTTCTGTATCATGATGTCAGAATATTGGACAGCATATTCATGGTGACATGTTCCCTTTTAATTTGATACAACAGTTTTATGTAGCGTAAACTTAAGGTATTTTAACATGAACAAAGTTAATTTTAATCAATAGATCTTGGAATAATAATTGATACAATTGGATGTGTTAAAAAAAAAAATGTTCCTGTGCTGAGATAATCGTATATATGTGCTCCTGCTATGTACTGTGTAATGGCCGTGTCTGACTGTACAGGGACATTGTCTGATCATACCACAGCTCCTGTGGAGAGGTCTTAAAATTGCTGTTGGGGGAAGACACCTTCAAATATTTGAGGCCTGGAGCAGTTTGTAAAAGTAGACTGATCCAAAATTCCAGTTGAGAGGTGTTAGAAGTTTGTTGATGGTTATAGGATTGATTACAGGTATTTATTCCAAAGGATGTGCAACCAAATATTAAATTTAGAGTATCAACAATTTTGTACAGGCCATATTTTTTTAGATTTGTGTGAAATTGAGTCTAATTTGTTTCTTTCCTCAGATTTTTTGGGTTGTTCCAACACACTAAAAAGGAAATTATGTATATTGTATCTTAGGAGACACTATAGATGACAGATTGTTTTCAATAATACTCAATGTTTAGTGTCCAAAGTCCTAATTATGGAGTTACCTGGGAAGTTGTGATGATGGGAAAAGTAACCTCAGTTTACTGTGCAGCTCCTGGAACTCCTCGAAGGATCTCTGTACATGAGTGGTCTCAAGCTGGCTCTCCCGTACCACCTTAATAACATACACCTGTAACAAGTGGCACAAACATTGTTAACGCACATTTACAACAAACCAATGACCTTTCCAAGTCTTGTCCCAGGCTATATTACTATGAAATGCTATCATTTATTGTATGTAAGCGATGATAAATAGACAGGTCTTGAGAGGACTCCACTCACATATCCTTTGTTAGGATTGAATATCTTCTTATAACGAGTTAGGAAAACATCAACGATCCTCCCATCCACTTTCATTGTGTGAGTTCTTGGTGCGAAGGAGAGTGTTAACCGCTCATCAGAACCACTGAACTTCAGCTGGGCAAGATTGTGAATGAAGAAATTTAACTTTGTGGCTACTGATCCTAGACTGGACTCTATGAGCCTGGTGAAGAAAAATAAAGACACACACTACTTAGTTTGTTTGTTTACTGTAACCTGACAAGTACAAGAATAACTCAGCTAAAAGGACAGCTCCAGTTACCGGGTAAAATATGTGGTGGCATCAGCTTCTGAATCTTGTGGGCGTAGAGCATCATAGACATACTTTAGATCCTGGAGGTCAGACAGCTCCGGAATTCCACATGACAACATCTAAAGCAGATAGTCGGAGGTTAGGTTCCCAACCAGGTGCCAAGATTTCAATAATTATAGGCTGCAAATATTTCTGGAACAGTTTAAATAAAATCTACTGGTTGGCCCCGGTTCAACTAATGCAAAGGAGAAACAGAGCATATAAATGTACAATCACATCTTAGGCGGGCTTTGCACGTTGCGACATCGCAGGCCGATGCTGCGATGTCGCACGCGATAGTCCCCGCCCCCGTCGCAGCAGCGATATCCTTGTGATAGCTGCCGTAGCGAACATTATCGCTACGGCAGCTTTACATGGACTCACCTGGCCGGCGACCCGCCTCCTTATTAAGGGGGCGGGTCGTGCGGCGTCACTGCGACGTCACACGGAAGGCGGCCAATAGGAGCGGAGATGAGCGGGATGTAAACATCCCGCCCACCTCCTTCCTTCCGCATATCCTACGGAAGCCGCGGTGACGCCGGTAGGAGATGTTCCTCGCTCCTGCGACTTCACACACAGCGATGTGTGCTGCCGCAGGAGCGAGGAACAACATCGGACCGTCGCGTCAGCGTAATTATGGATTACGCCGACGCTGCACCGATGATACGATTACGACGCTTTTGCGCTCGTTAATCGTATCATCGAGCCTTTACACACTACGATGTCGCATGCGATGCCGGAAGTACGTTATTTTCAATTTGACCCCACCGACATCACACCTGCAATGTCGTAGTGTGCAAAGCCCGCCTTAAAGTGAAGCTCCACTTCTGATCACCTTTCACTTAGGATAACCACCACAAATCCTTAAGACCCTTCAAGGCATAGCAAACACTGAATAAAGTCTCACATACACATTACACTGTCGGAAGAACCTGTTAATATCAATGGGTTCAACTGACTTTAGTCTAATGTGTATGTCGGCCTTCATTCAAATGTCGGTTGAACTCATCAATATCAACAGATTCAGCCAACACCTTAATGTGTGCATAAGCACTACCATGCTCGGATGCTCAGTACTCGTAATGAGCAGTTGGAGGCTCAGACGGGCTCGACTCATGTACCAAGTAAAAAAAATAGAAGTCAAGCATTTTTCCATAAGATTTTCCGGAAAAATATTCCTCATTGACTAATCCTCATTGACTTTCATTATACACGGTTAAAGAGTAGAGCCCATTCGAGCTTCCAATTGCTCATTACGAGTACAGAGTATGGTAATGCTCGGTCATCACTACTTACAATTCTACAGAATATCTGTATTCTTTACAGCAATATAAGAACATTTCACTTACTAGTCCCAGTAGATTGAGAAAAAGATGAGTATGTTTGCGGATTAGATTATATGCCTGGCAGCATAAATCCACAAAGTCATGAAAGCGGCTGGAAGTCTTGTCCCCTCCATTAATTACATATGCCATATCTGATGTGAAGACAAAAGGTGCCCGATCCCTGCAAGGGAAAATAAATAGAAATAAACCGAGACATTTAATGGGACTTTAGTAAAGTTTACTATTAAATTGTTTTATACAAAACACATGAAGACGTAAACACATACACAATCATACCCACCGTTTAATGTTTCCAAACATTTGAGCATGTCCCAAGAAACGGCCAAAGTCTATGTGAAACATGTGACCACTTGTCTTCAGCATAATGTTGTCATTGTGCCGATCACAGATCCCAAGTATATAGGTGGCTACGCAGCATCCCGCACAAGAGTAGATGAAATTCTCAACTGCCTGTACAATTAAATAAACATAGTCCAATGAATATAAATTAAGTGCATCTTAAACGGGGTGTCCACTACTTGGACAACCCCTACTCATTCCTTTTGTTTGCACCCATAAAAATAAATAAGCCTATACTCCCCTCCGGTGTGGCCACATTTCCAGCGATGTCTGAAGTCGCGTTCCCAGAACCCACATGACATTGTTATCACACGTGAGCCCAGCGAGGAATAAGGGCCGGCTTCCATCTCCTTGCCTTTGGGCATTTATGCAGGAAGTCAGCACAGTGCTCACATCCTGCTCAAAAGTGCAAAGGTGGGGAAGACAAACGCCAGGCACTGATTGGTTGCAGGGCTCACGTGTCGCGTGGGCGCAAACAACACGACTTCACACATTGCATCGCTGGAACCGTGGACACACCGGAGGTGAGTAAAGGCATGTTTATTTTTACGGGGACAAACAAGGGGAATGAGTAGGGGTTGTCCAAATAGTGGACATCCCCTTTAAGCTATTAGGTTCTAATTGGACAATAATTATCCAAAAGTAATAATATTGACAATTCTGTTTTGGTAAACACTTGTATTCTTCAGGAATTAGAAATGCGGCTTCTTTTCCTAGAATCCAGTGTTGTCCCTCAGTTATTTCTCCCTAAAAATATAATAGTTTGGTATTGCCCAACCAGTTCTGCCATTACCAGGCTATGCTGGTACACAGCCCTTTTATGAAAGGGAATAGTAACACCTGGTTATTAATTTGTTCATAAATTTGTCGGAAAAATTACAGAAGAACAGCACATCATCGAGATCCAAGAATAGATTCTCCAGAAGTCATTTCAGGTACTTATTAAAGCAGACATGTCAGGAGCGGTGACTGGTCGATCCACTGCTCACTTATTATTAATGCTCATGAGACCCAAGCGTAGGCAGGGATAGCCAGTAGGATGCTGATCTCAAAGATATACCCTTTCTTTGAGAGGATTCAGTATTTGTATGTAAAATTAAACAGGCGGTCCACTGCACAGCATAGAGGCCACACATTGATGTAAAGCTCATAGAGAAGGCTTTTCTCAAATACTTTGTGTAGTCAATTGTGCCTCTCAGAGGCACTATTGCGGTTCACTCATCCCCATCATGTCACCTCCAGGCTGTGGGCGGAGTTTTACCGCTGGTCACAGCCCAGCATTGCTCCTGGCGCTCTGCAGCCAAGTAGAGAGCGCGCAAGATGCTGGACTGTGACGAGCGGTGAAACTCCGCCCACAGCCCAGTCACTAAGGTGGGCTTTGCATGTTGCGACATCGCAAGCCGATGCTGCGATGTCGCATGCGATAGTCCCCGCCCCCGTCGCAGCAGTGATATCTTGTGATTCTTGGCGTAGCGAACATTATCGCTACGCCAGCTTCACATGCACTTACCTGTCCTGCGACGTCACTCTGGCCGGCGTCCCGCCTCCTTCCTAAGCGGGCGGGTCGTACGTCAGAGCGACGTCACACGGCAGGCAGCCAAAGCGGAGGGGCGGAGATGAACAGGATGTAAACATCCCGCCCACCTTCTTCCTTCCGTATAGCCGCCGGCGGCAGGTAAGGAGATGTTCCTCGCTCCTGCGGCTTCATACACAGCTATGTGTGCTGCCGCAGGAACGAGGAACAACATCGTACCTGTCGCGGCAGCGCAATTTTGAAAAAGTCGGAGCCTACACCGATGATACGATAACGACGCTTTTGCGCTCGTTAATCGTATCATCTAGGATTTACACATTACGATGTCGAAAGTGACGCCGGATGTGCGTCACTTTCGATTTGACCCCACCGACATCGTCCTAAGGGATGATGGTGCTGTTGGGTCAATAGGAAGTTGTTGTGACATCAACGGATCTCAGTGATCATGGAGCCCTGGGGACACGTGATGGGGATGAGTGAAACTCAATAGCGCCGCTCACAGGCAGAATGTACTACACAAGATATTTAAGAAAAGTCTTCTATATGAGCTTTACATTGATGTCTGGCCTCTATTCTGTGTAGTGGACCACCTCTTTAAAACAAGACAGGGTTAGGAGGAGTCAGCATGCGGCTTTCCCTGCCGCTCCTTTGTCACCTCTCCCCAACAATTGTGGAGTGACAGTGGCTTAGTAGATAAGTAATGCTTCTTGTGTGATCTTACAGCATCACCTGCCTGTCACATCATATGGGCTATATCACCTTTTCATACTCATCCTCTGTGGGATTGTGTTTTTTCAGCCAGATAGCAAGTGGACGGTCTTTAAATGGACCAGTGAGTCCATGCTCCACCTGGATCTTCCTCAGAGTTTCCGCAGATGGAATCATCTCAACCATACCTGGAAAACAATTGTCAAACTATTGACCTGCATCTAGACAGGAACATCTTATGTCCTAAAT
The DNA here is from genome assembly GCF_048569485.1 of Anomaloglossus baeobatrachus. Classification (NCBI taxonomy): domain Eukaryota; kingdom Metazoa; phylum Chordata; class Amphibia; order Anura; family Aromobatidae; genus Anomaloglossus; species Anomaloglossus baeobatrachus. The sequence continues at coordinate 227,446,557 of NC_134354.1, forward strand.
CTACTCATATTTTCATATTATAGCATAAAAAAAGTAAATGAACACAGTAATATACAATATTTAATTCATAAAAGTCAATAGTACACTAGAAGATAAGAAATGTCAGAGAAGACATTTATGTATTTATGTTTGTTGACTAGTCTGAGGTTGACCATCGGCCAAGAAGTGACCTCGGATTAGTCAGCAAAGGCAGATAGTTACCGTAATAGTTTGTGGCCAGCTTTTCATAGTATGTGGCGTTTCCTATAAAACACACCCAGCTGCAATCAGGCAGCCAGTGTCCGATTCATGAACATTTTTCAAATAGTATAAATTTGATGACCGGTCCCTTTAAATCATTTTTTTTTAACCCGTTGGTTTCCTGTACATAATCATAAGAAATACAATTGCACTTATCCACTGCCGCTCCTGAGGTACTTCTCCGCTTTTGCATCTGGTCTCTTTTGAAGTGGCTGCAGAGGTGACGGCATGTCGCCAGCAGTGACTGCTGCAGCCAATCACTGAGCTCAGATGACTGGGCCCAGTGATCACTGCTATAACCACTTTAGAAAAAAACAAAAAAACAAAGGCCGTGGAGAAGCATTGCTGAAGTGGCAGAAAGTAAGTATTGCTGTACTTGTTATTATACCATATACCAATAGCAACAGCGCCGCTGCGCCTGCATTCCCAGTGCAATATGCTCAAGGCACCCTCTTCTATGTATTAGTGCTAGAGTGCACCTTATCTTTCACCCTCCAGACACCCACTATTCAGCGACTTTTGACGTAAGGGTGTTTTACACGCTGCGACATTGCTAGCGATAGCTAGCGATGTCGTGCGCGATAGCACCCGCCCATGTTGTTGTTTTGTCATGGGGGTGATCATTGCCGTAGCGAACAATATCGCTACGGCAGCGTCACACGCACATACCTGCTTAGCGACATCGCTGGAGACACCGAACAATCTCTCCTTTAAGGGGGAAGTTCATGCGGCATCACAGCGGCGTCACTAAGAAGCCGCCCAATAGCAGAGGAGGGGCGGAGATGAGCGGCCAGAACATGCCGCCCACCTCATTCCTTCCGCATTGCCGGTTGACGCAGGTAAGGAGATGTTCGTCGTTCCTGCGGTGTCACACATAGCGATGTGTGATGCCGCAGGAACAACAAACAACCAGCGGCATGCACCACCAACGATATTATGATAAGGAGTGACGTGTCAACGATCAAAGATTTTTTAAGTTTTTTTGCGATCGTTGATCGTCGCTCCTTTTAGTCACACACAACGATATCACTAACGGCGCCGGATGTGCGTCACAAACACCGTGACCCCGATATATAGCGATATCGTTGTGTGTAAAGTACCCTTAAGGCCCAGGCGGGTCGAAACGTCGGATGATTGCATAGTTGCACTTCTTTATTTAATAAAAATGTATCACTTTTTGGATCACAAATATTGAGTGCATTGTTTGGCATATGACTTGTTATTTTTAATCACAGAAAAAAAAAAAATATAAAAATAAATAGCAAAACAAAATTACAACAGACAACCAACCCTTATAGCATTTAATTCATAATGTAAATGATGTACCGTACTTGTTATTTTGAAATCACAGAAAAAAAATATATAAATAAAATTGGAAAAAAAATTACTGAACGCTTATCGCGTTTAATTAATTAACATTTTATCTAAGTGGCAAAAAATAAAATAAATAATAAATCCATCATATAAATGTGCAATTTCACAAGGTTATGGAGTATGTCAGGTACAATTCAACACCTGTGCTATTCAAGATTTATTTTAGCAGCTTTTTTATATATGATCTACAACTGCTTTATAAGAAGTATGCAAAGGAATTATGACTTTACACAACACACACAAAGTATAAAAAGCCTTTATTTGATATATAATATATAGGGATATCTATTTAGAATGCTAAAATAGAGAGATATGAATGACAAAAGCAAATCAAGGGCGCAATGAAGGTGAAAGTGTCTGAGTAACAGAAAGTCCAATAAATAGTTCTATTAAAGTCAAAGTCAATCAGCTGACAAAGGAGGACAAATATACATTTTGGTAAGGTATCAAACAAAGTCATTTTGTAAACCACATATAACAAACACCGACCAATCAGATACAGAAATAGTAGGAATAAGGTATGCTAGGGTAAATACCTGAATACCATTAATAATATGGCACCCAGTAACAGACTATGGTTATTTACTGATACAGAGCACAAGATTATAGTGTTAAATGGAGAGCATGAACCATGTTAGACTAATACAAATGCTCTTGCCGTAGAGCGTCTGAAAAGAATAAAGCCAACTGCACAATAATTTGTAGAGTGAAGACTATAGTGATAAGTTGAGAGCAAAGAATCCTGTGGGGAAAGTAGATACTGTTATGTGCAATTTATTCATGTGGCTCTACCAGTGGCGTAACTAGAGTCTGATGGGCCCAGTGCAAAGTTTGAGCCTGGGCCCCCTGGGCCCCCCCCCCCAACACATGTTGGTCAGATGGATGGGCCATTGTAGTGTTCTAAATCCTATAAAGACATATGAGTTGAAGTCTCCTTCTTTGTGTAATACTGACCCCCATCCTGTACTAATGTTCCCCATCCCGGGCCACTTCCTGATAAATATGTCCTCCATCTTGGTGTATGACTTCATCATTGCAATATCCTGGAATATATGGCCCCATCCTGGTATACGTCCCCATCATGGCCCCATCGTGGTATATATGGCCTCATCCTGGTATGTCTCCATCATTACCGAATCCTGCTATATGTCCCCATCATGGCCACATCCTGGTGTATGACCCCATCATGGCTATATCCTGGTATATGTCCACATCCTGGCCCCATCCTGGTATATGTCCACATCCTGGCCCCATCCTAGTATAGATGTTTCCTTTATGGCTCCATTCTGGTATGCATGTCCCCATAATGGCCCCAGCCTAGTATACATGTCCCCATAATGGTCTCAGTCTGTTTTTTTCCCAATCCTAACACATATATCATCCCCGGACGCTGCACACAGGAAAAGAAAAAAAAAATATTAGACTCACTTTCCCTCCGCACTCTGTGTCATCCTCCAATAATTAGCATGCTGTAACTGACCAGCGTGTAAGCGGCGCACCGTGCATGACGTCACTTTCATGCGCGCTGCGCCCACTTACAGCGCGGTCAGCTGCCGGGTGCTGGCATAATGTCTGCTCCCCATGCTCTGGATTATGGACGTGGGGAGCAGTGAATATTCATAGCCTTAATTGGCAGCCAACAGATAACAGGGCAGGGACCAAACAGGCCTCTGTGCAGCGATGTATTTCAGCTGGATGCGTGCCCTCAGATGCACATCCAGCTGAAACAGGCGCTGGGGCCAGCGGGCCCCCTGTACCCCCGGGCCCGGTTGCGATCGTTGGGACCATGATCGGGCTCTACCTACATTATCTATAAATAACCATTGTTTTTTACTCGGTCCTATATTATTACTATTCAGGTATTTACCGTAGCGCACCTTAATCCTACTATTTACAGTATATATCTGATTGGCCTGTGTTTATTATATATTGTACGTAAAATGACTATTTATATCAGGGGTGGGGAACCTTTTTACTGCCGGGGGCCATTTGGAATTTCCTACTAACCTTTGGGGGCCGCACAACATTATCAACCTGAAAAATAACCCTGCTATATTTGGTCAAACGATTAATTAACTCACCCCTATTGTGGTGGCCGGAGCTGCTTCTCTTTGGTGCGATTGTGATGTTCGGTGATATTGATCATCTTGTTTCTCACAGCTGCTTTTCCAGGTTTGTCTCTGTCTGGAGATGCTGGGGGCATACACATCACAGGAGGGGACAGGGCGCATAAATTACAGGAGACACTGGGAGTACACATCACAGGATGGGCTGGGGCATATACATCACAGGAGGGGCTGGGGCATATACATCACAGGAGGGGCTGGGGTATATACATCACAGGAGGGGCTTAGGCATATACATGAGGGGCTGGGGCATATACATCACAGGAGGGGCTGGGGCATATACATCACAGGAGGGGCTGGGGCATATACATCACAGGAGGGGCTGGGGCATATACATCAGTAGGGGGCATGGACAGCCCTGGCGGTGGCACAGACATGACTGGGGACACGCACAGCACTGGGTGGCAGCACGGACTGCACTGGGTGGCAGCACAGACTGCACTGGGTGGCAGCACGGACTGCACTGGGTGGCAGCACTAGGGAGACAGACAGGTCTGGGGGAACATAGACATCAACAGGAGAGCATGGACTGGGGAGCATAGAAAGCAGTGGGAGGGTACAGACAGCAGTAGCGAGTTAAGAGCACTGAGGGGTGGCACACAGCACTGGGGAGCATGGACAGCATATGGGGGGCACAGGCAGCACTCACCGTGGCATGGACAGCACTGGTGGCAGCATGGACAGCATTAGGTGGTGCGGACAGCACTGGTGGGGGGGCATAGACATCACCCAGGGGGTACTCACTGCACTAGGGGGGGCACGGACAGCAGTGAGGGGTTACACCGCGCTGAGGGGGTACACAGCACTGGGGTGTACACAGCATTATGGGGTACACACAGCATTAGGGGGTACACACAGCATTAGGGGGTACACACAGCATTAGGGGGTACACACAGCATTAGGGGGTACACACAGCATTAGGGGGTACACACTGCACTAGGGGGTACACACTGCACTAGGGGGTACACACTGCACTAGGGGGTACATACAGCACGAGGGGGTACACAGCACTGGGGTGTACACAGCATTAGGTGATACACACAGCACCTGGGGGTACACAGCACTGAGGGGTACACACTGTACTAGGAGGTACACAGCATGAGGGGGTACACACAGCACGAGGGGGTACACACAGCATGAGGGGGTATACACAGCACGAGGGGGTACACACAGCATTAAGGGGTACACACAGCATTATGGGGTACACACAGCATTAGGGGGTACACACAGCATTAGGGGGTACTCACTGTACTAGGGGGTACACACTGCACTAGGGGGTACACACTGCACTAGGGGGTACATACAGCACGAGGGGGTACACAGCACTGGGGTGTACACAGCATTAGGTGATACACACAGCACTAGGGGGTACACACAGCACCTGGGGGTACACAGCACTGAGGGGTACACACTGTACTAGGAGGTACACAGCATGAGGGGGTACACACAGCACGAGGGGGTACACACAGCATGAGGGGGTATACACAGCACGAGGGGGTACACACAGCATTAAGGGGTACACACAGCATTATGGGGTACACACAGCATTAGGGGGTACACACAGCATTAGGGGGTACTCACTGTACTAGGGGGTACACACTGTACTAGGGGGTACACACTGCACTAGGGGGTACACACTGCACTAGGGGGTACACACTGCACTAGGGGGTACACACTGCACTAGGGGGTACACACTGCACTAGGGGGTACACACTGCACTAGGGGGTACACACTGCACTAGGGGGTACACACTGCACTAGGGGGTACACACTGCACTAGGGGGTACATACAGCACGAGGGGGTACACAGCACTGGGGTGTACACAGCATTAGGTGATACACACAGCACTAGGGGGTACACACAGCACCTTGGGGTACACAGCACTGGGAGGTACACACTGTACTAGGAGGTACACAGCATGAAGGGGTACACACAGCACGAGGGGGTACACACAGCACGAGGGGGTAAACACAGCACGAGGGGGTAAACACAGCACGAGGGGGTAAACACAGCACGAGGGGGTAAACACAGCACGAGGGGGTAAACACAGCACGAGGGGGTAAACACAGCACGAGGGGGTAAACACAGCACGAGGGGGTAAACACAGCACGAGGGGGTACACAGCACGAGGGGGTACACACAGCATTAAGGGGTACACACAGCATTAAGGGGTACACACAGCATTAAGGGGTACACACAGCATTAGGGGGTACTCACTGTACTAGGGGGTACTCACTGCACCAGGGGGTACACACTGCACCAGGGGGTACACACAGCATTGGGGGGTACATACAGCACGAGGGGGTACACACAGCATTGGGGGGTACACACAGCACGAGGGGGTACACACAGCATTGGGGGGTACATACAGCACGAAGGGGTACACAGCACGAGGGGGTACACACAGCATTGGGGGGTACACACAGCACTGGGGGTTCACAGCACGAGGGGGTACACACAGCATTGGGGGGTACATACAGCATTGGGGGGTACACACAGTACGAGGGGGTACACAGCACTGAGCGGGGGGGGGGGGCAGCGATGGGTTCAGTACTCACAGTGAGGGGGAGGGAGAGTCACACACACACACACAGCACAGTTTCGGGAGGCTGGTAAACCTGCTGCAGCTCTTCTGTGTGACTTTATCGCAGCGTGCTGCTTACCCGCCCACCAGAGCACACAGGCCGGGGATAAGCCTAGAATGTATGGGCTGCAGTCAGGTCCTGGAAGTCAGGATCTGGAGAGAGCCCGTACATTCTAGCATCTACCCACAGGGCATCAGGCAGTGGGATTTAAAGGGCCGGCAGCCGGGAAAAGCGCGGCTGCCACCAAAGCACAATGGTCCCCGGGAATGTGCCCGGGGGCCGCATAAAAAGTCATCACGGGCCGTATACGGCCCGCGGGCCGGAGGTTCCCCACCCCTGATTTATATGATGTCTTTTATAACCAGTACCAAAATGTATAATTGTCCTTGTGTGTCAGGTGATTGACTTTATTAGAACTATTTATAAGACTTTCTCTGTTAACCAGACACTTTCACCCTCGTTGTGCCGTGGATATACTTTTTTCATTTACATCTCTTTTTGTTGTACGGAGAGCCATTTTCTTTGCATCGGCTATACAGTTTAATTGACTCCAATGTTTTGAATGGCCACATAGGCTATTGACTGCCTTATAAGAACCACAGTGATGACTAGCTGTTAATAGCTTCAAAGTTTTTAAGGTTAAAAGGTTGACATTAGTCCATCAAGTTCAACCTATACCATATTGATTCCGAGGAAGGCAAAAATCCCACATAGCAGATGCGAATAGCCCCATATTAGGGGAAAAAAATCCTTCCTGACTCCATATACAGCATTCAGACTTGTTCCCTTGATCACAAAATCTAGTACCCATAACTTATATTTTTCATAACTTATATTTGTACTTTTGTACAAGGGTTGCACAATTTGGCCAATTTTATAAGTCTAGAAGTGATGGGTGAATAGTAACTATACCGAATATTATTCCAGTATTCGTCAAGGCAAGAGAAATGCTCAGGTTCCCCACTGACAAATACTGGAATCGTACTTTAGGATTTGTTACGAGTAATCCAAACACGAATAGTTACTATTCGCCCATCTCTAATATCCAGTCTATATTTGCAGTAATGCAGTTGAAAATTCATGTATTCAATGATTACTAGAATGGACTTATGGACAGTTCCTTATTCAGATGTCTGCGATTTTTCTCATACATAAAACCATGGACCAATATTCATCAGGGTTTCTCTATCCGATTTTCATCAGAATGGGAACACTGTCAGTTTTTACCCTCAGTGTTTCGTCAGTGATTTACATTGATGGAATAAAAAAATACTTCCAGTCGTCTCCTGTCCACTGACTGCACAAGTGTCAGTGATCTTTGCTGACCCAAAGATGTATTGAATAATTTTAATCCATAGCTCGATCATATCTCCACATGGTCAACAAAAAACATGGATATGACATCCTATACCCATTATACTTTATTTCTGAAAAACAGTGATGGAACACGTTTGATTGATGGATGTGTGAATGGGGCCTTAAGTAGCAAAACTAAAAGTCAGCCCTGAGGGTCATACAAATAGCTCTGACATCCTGCCCCTCTGCAGTGCAGACAGTCTAAGATTCACTCCTCCACAACTGATGACCTGTAGACATTATTTATAGCTCTTGATGCTAAAGCCTAGATTAGAACCTTGCATTTAGAACCTCAGAGGCCGCTCCAGTTTCCTGATGACATGTTTCTAGTCTAAGATATGGCAGGGAAGAGCCATAAATAACATAAAGACTGTCATTTGCAAAATTGCCAAAGCAATTTACATACTTAAACAATTAGAAATGACCAAGCAAATAAACGAATGTGCACCCCAGTGACTTTACAACTCATCTACTCAATTCCTTGCAATTGTTCAATGGGAAATTGGCATATAATACCTTTCAGTATCACATCTAATAATAACAATAATAACCAATCATCTATTATATTGTTGTACACAAACCTTATTAATAATAACTGTTAATGTAATTATAATTAATTTATAATTTTATATATATATATATATATATATATATATATATATATATATATATATATATATATATATATATATATTTTTTTTTTTTCCTTAAATGGGTCCCCTATAACAATAGCACTTGCAAAAGTATTATTTGAGGATTTAGGTACAGGCTGAGGTCTAGCCTATGAGAAGACTAAAACTTTCCATGGACCACAAGGATCTTATCCCCCATCTCTTTGATTTCTGGACTTGTCGTTCTCAGGTTGATGATATTTGAATGCAGGTCACAATACTTTATATTATAAATGTAACATTTACATATAATCATTTTTACAGTGTTAATAGTATAATAAAAAAAGATAGATTAGAGCTACCTCGCCCCCGTCCTGTTGAAAAGCAGCGAAAGATCACCATACGCATGTCCAAACCCTCTTGTATCCAGATTTTATTCATAATCCGAATCATCTGCAAGGTCAACATGTCCTGTCGGAGGTCATCTCCACACTGATGAAAAAAAATGACACAGGTTAACAAAATGTCTGTTACTTATTTTTTTTTGAAGTGCCAAGTAAGTTGGCAAAGTAATGACAAGAAAATATTACTACATGTGAACTCTCTTCTTTTGGAGATACCAATTTACACTACTGATTCTTGCTCTTTTAGTTAGATATATAGGATGTTTTCCTTTATTTCTGCCACTGCTCACTTTAGGGTACGTGCCCACGATCAGGACCCGCTGAGTCCTGGATGCGGCAGGTCCCGACTTGGAGGGTCACGAGTCTCCTCTGCAGGAGACAGCAACGGCCCGTGCTCACGATCAGGGTTTTGTGCGCTGCGGTCACTCGCTTGTGTTCTCCCTACAGAGGGCACTTGTGACTCCGTAGCAAAGATTTGACATGCTTGCGGCTCGGAAAGCCACACTGCAGGTCAGTTTTTGTTGCGGGCTGTACACACACAGTGGGCATGAGATTACTAGAAATCCCATCCACTGTGCTTGTACTGTACAACGCAGCATTTTGGACGCAGCGAGAATACTGCAAAACGCTGCAAACAGTGATAGTGATAGTGGACAAGTACCCTTAGGGTGCTTTTTTTCTGCATATATTTATGACGAAACCTGGAGAACGTTTTAGTGCAGTCTCATGCACGTTACTAATTTTTTCCTTGTAGATTTGCAACCGATTTAAAGGGAACCTGTCACCAGACTTGTCCCCTGTAACCTGCGGCCACCACCAGTAAGGCCCTATATACAGCAATCTAGAATACTGTATCTAAGAGCCCAGGCCGCACTGTATAACATAGAAAACAGCTTTTATTTTGCACACTGATGGGTGTCTCTGGTGTTTATCCGGCGCTTCCTCTCTGCCTGTGGTCGATGTCCTCTTTCCATGCTTCTTGTCGATAACGCTTCTTATGTCATCCACACAGTGTCCTCCATGGCGCACACGCACTTCTTTCTGCCCTGCTGAGGGCAAAGAACGACCCCGTATGCGCAGTACAATACTTTGCTCTGCTCTCAAAGAGAAGTGCGCGTGTGCAGGACACTTTGTGGATGACATAAGACGCGTTATCCACACAAAGCTGGGAAAGAGGATGGCGACCGGAAGCAGAGAGGAGGAGTCAGATAACACCAGCAACACCGAACGGACTGGACCATCCCACAAGTGAGTATAATAAAACGTGTTTTTTTATGTTATACACAGCGGCTTGGGGACTTATATACAGTATTCTAGTACTAGGAGAAGAGTTTTTCCAGCAATTGATCCACGCAAAATTTTCCTTAAAATCCAGTATTCTTTATGCAAGACATATTAAAAAGTCCATAACATGGTCAAGGAAGCCCATAGATTAGAGGACGCGTTTCGATCGACCTGATCTTAGTCTGTCTCGCTTTCAGGTGTTTGCCCCTCATCAGTGCAAAGAAGGATGCCTGTTTTGGCTGGGTCAGAAGCATCTGACAGGGGGATCTAACTGGAATGTTTCTCCTGGTGCCAAGGTGGTATAAGGAGAATTATACGCCACGGGAGGCTCCTCTGGGAATTTAAATATGCAAGTAGCCTCTTCAAAGAGAAAGACTTGAACTCTAGTTATACCAACTGGAGGTAGCAATACTAAGGGGTACTTTGCACGCTGCGACATCGCTAGCCGATTGTAGCGATGCCGAGCGCGATCGTCCCCTCCCCCGTCGCAGATGCGATATCTTGTGATAGCTGCCGTAGCGAACACTATCACTACGGCTGCTTCACACGGACTTACCTGCCCTGCGACGTTGTTCTGGCCGACGACCCGCCACCTTCCTAAGGGGGCGGGTCATGCGGCTTCACAGCGACGTCACACGGCAGGCGGCCAATAAAAGCGGAGGGGCGGAGATGAGCGGGACGTAAACATCCCGCCCACCTCCTTCCTTCCTCATTGCAGGCGGGACGCAGGTAAGGAGATGTTCTTCGCTCCTGCAGCTTCATACACAGCGATGTGTGCTGCCGCAAGAACGAGGAACAACATCATACCTGTCGCTGCAGCGAAATTATGGAAATGACCAATACTACACAGATCACAGATTTTCGATGCTTTTGCGATCGTTTATCGGTGCTTCTAGGCTTTACACGTTGCAACGTCGTTACCGGCGCCGGATGTGCATCACTTTCGATTTGACCCTGACGATATCGCAGTAGCGATGTCGCAACGTGCAAAACCCCCCTAAGAGTCAATACAGACCCTTTAACAACTCTTGTCATATGACTTAGGATAAGAAGCCAAATCAGACAGGATTATTACATCCAATAGGTTGCATTCAATTTCTCTCTGAAGAGATTATTTGCATTTTTAATTTCCAAGAGAAGCATTGCATGGTCTTTAAGTCACCTTACCCAGTCTTGGCTTGTTTCACAAAAAAGGAACATTACCTCTTACACATGTTGTCAGAGGCCTCTCACCCACCCAAATAAGACTTTCTGCTCTGCACTGGTAAGTGGCAAACACCTTCAAACATGTGTTTAGTTTCCATTAATATCCTTTGTGATATGACAAGTTTAGTTAAATTAACTACTGAAGAACTCGTTCTATCAGTCAGCGTAGGGTTAATCAATGAAGGGAATTTTGTTTACTTACCGTAAATTCCTTTTCTTCTAGCTCCAATTGGGAGACCCAGACAATTGGGTGTATAGCTTCTGCCTCCGGAGGCCACACAAAGTATTACACTTAAAAGTGTAAAGCCCCTCCCCTTCTGCCTATACACCCCCCGTGCCTCACGGGCTCCTCAGTTTTGGTGCAAAAGCAAGAAGGAGGAAAAGTTATAAATTGGTTTAAAGTAAATTCAATCCGAAGAAATTTCGGAGAACTGAAACCATTCAACATGAACAACATGTGTACACAAAGAACAACAGCCCGAAGGGAACAGGGGCGGGTGCTGGGTCTCCCAATTGGAGCTAGAAGAAAAGGAATTTACGGGAAGTAAACAAAATTCCCTTCTTTGTCGCTCCATTGGGAGACCCAGACAATTGGGACGTCCAAAAGCAGTCCCTGGGTGGGTAAAGTAAAACCTCGTAATAGAGCCGTAAAACGGCCCCTTCCTACAGGTGGGCAACCGCCGCCTGAAGGACTCGCCTACCTAGGCTGGCATCTGCCGAAGCATAGGTATGCACCTGATAGTGTTTCGTGAAAGTGTGCAGGCTCGACCAGGTAGCAGCCTGACACACCTGCTGAGCCGTAGCCTGGTGCCGCAAAGCCCAGGACGCACCCACGGCTCTGGTAGAATGGGCCCTCAGCCCTGAGGGAACCGGAAGCCCAGAAGAACGGTAAGCTTCGAGAATTGGTTCCTTGATCCACCGAGCCAGGGTTGATTTGGAAGCCTGTGACCCTTTACGCTGGCCAGCGACAAGGACAAAGAGTGCATCCGAGCGGCGCAGGGGCGCCGTACGAGAAATGTAGAGTCTGAGTGCTCTCACCAGATCTAACAAGTGCAAATCCCTTTCACATTGGTGAACTGGATGAGGACAAAAAGAGGGTAAGGAGATATCCTGATTGAGATGAAAGGGGGATACCACCTTAGGGAGAAATTCCGGAACCGGACGCAGAACCACCTTGTCCTGGTGAAACACCAGGAAAGGGGCTTTGCATGACAGCGCTGCTAGCTCAGACACTCTCCGAAGTGATGTGACTGCTACTAGGAAGGCCACTTTCTGCGAAAGGCGTGAGAGAGAAATATCCCTCATTGGCTCGAAATGTGGTTTCTGAAGAGCCATCAGCACCCTGTTCAGATCCCAGGGTTCTAACGGCCGCTTGTAAGGAGGGACTATGTGACAAACCCCCTGCAGGAACGTGCGTACCTGTGGAAGTCTGGCTAGGCGCTTCTGAAAGAACACAGAGAGCGCTGAGACTTGTCCCTTAAGGGAGCCGAGCGACAAACCTTTTTCCAATCCGGATTGAAGGAAGGAAAGAAAAGTGGGCAAGGCAAATGGCCAGAGAGAAAAACCCTGATCAGAGCACCAAGATAAGAATATCCTCCACGTCCTGTGGTAGATCTTGGCGGACGTTGGTTTCCTAGCCTGTCTCATAGTGGCAATGACCTCTTGAGATAACCCTGAAGACGCTAGGATCCAGGACTCAATGGCCACACAGTCAGGTTGAGGGCCGCAGAATTCAGATGGAAAAACGGTCCTTGAGACAGCAAGTCTGGTCGGTCTGGTAGTGCCCACGGTTGGCCCACCGTGAGATGCCACAGATCCGGGTACCACGACCTCCTCGGCCAGTCTGGAGCGACGAGGATGGCGCGGCGGCAGTCGGACCTGATCTTGCGTAACACTCTGGGCAACAGTGCCAGATGAGGAAACACATAAGGGAGTTGAAACTGCGACCAATCCTGAACTAAGGCGTGTGATCTTGAGACCGTGCCATGAATGTCAGGACCTTGTTGTTGTGCCGGGACGCCATTAGGTCGACGTCCGGCATCCCCCAGCGGCAACAGATTTCCTGAAACACGTCCGGGTGAAGGGACCATTCCCCTGCGTCCATGCCCTGGCGACTGAGAAAGTCTGCTTCCCAGTTTTCTACGCCCGGGATGTGAACTGCGGATATGGTGGAGGCTGTGGCTTCCACCCATAGCAGAATCCGCCGGACTTCCTGGAAGGCTTGCCGACTGCGTGTTCCGCCTTGGTGGTTGATGTATGCCACCGCTGTGGAGTTGTCCGACTGAATTCGGATCTGCTTGCCTTCCAGCCACGGCTGGAACGCCTTTAGGGCAAGATACACTGCCCTTATCTCCAGAACATTGATCTGAAGGGAGGACTCTGGCTGAGTCCAAGTACCCTGAGCCCTGTGGTGAAGAAAGACCGCTCCCCACCCTGACAGGCTCGCGTCCGTCGTGACCACAGCCCAGGATGGGGGCAGGAAGGATTTCCCCTTCGACAGAGAAGTGGGAAGAAGCCACCACTGAAGGGAAGCCTTGGCTGCCCGAGAAAGGGAGACGTTCCTGTCGAGGGACGTCGACTTCCTGTCCCATTTGCGGAGAATGTCCCATTGAAGTGGACGCAGATGAAACTGCGCAAAAGGAACTGCCTCCATTGCTGCTACCATCTTCCCTAGGAAGTGCATGAGGCGCCTCAAGGGGTGTGACTGGCCTTGAAGGAGAGATTGCACCCCTGTCTGTAGTGAACGCTGTTTGTCCAGCGGAAGCTTCACTATCGCTGAGAGAGTATGAAACTCCATGCCAAGATATGTCAGTGATTGGGCCGGTGTCAGATTTGACTTTGGAAAATTGATGATCCACCCGAAACTCTGGAGAGTCTCCAGAGCAATGTTCAGGCTGTGTTGGCATGCCACTTGAGAGGGTGCCTTGACAAGCAGATCGTCTAAGTAAGGGATCACCGAGTGTCCCTGAGAGTGCAGAACTGCTACTACTGTTGCCATGACCTTGGTGAAGACCCGTGGGGCTGTCGCCAGGCCGAAAGGCAGTGCCACGAACTGAAGGTGTTCGTCCCCTATGGCGAAACGCAGGAAGCGCTGATGCTCTGGAGCAATCGGTACGTGGAGATAAGCATCTTTGATGTCGATTGATGCTAGGAAATCTCCTTGGGACATTGAGGCGATGACGGAGCGGAGCGATTCCATCCGGAACCGCCTGGTTTTTACGTGTTTGTTGAGCAGTTTTAGGTCCAGAACAGGACGGAAGGATCCGTCCTTTTTCGGCACCACGAACAAGTTGGAGTAAAAACCGTGACCCTGTTGCTGAAAAGGAACAGGGATCACCACTCCTTCTGCCTTCAGAGTGCACACCGCCTGAAGAAGAGCATCGGCTCGCTCGGGGGGCGGAGATGTTCTGAAGAACCGAGTCGGAGGACGAGAGCTGAACTCTATCCTGTAACCGTGAGACAGAATGTCTCTCACCCAACGGTCTTTTACCTGTGGCAGCCAGGCGTCGCAAAAGCGGGAAAGCCTGCCACCGACCGAGGATGCGGTGTGAGGAGGCCGAAAGTCATGAGGAGGCCGCTTTGGGAGCGGTTCCTCCGGCGGTCTTTTTAGGACGTGACTTAGACCGCCATGAATCGGAGTTCCTCTGATCCTTCTGAGGCCTTTTGGACGAGGAGAATTGAGACCTGCCCGCGGACCGAAACCTCGATTGTACCTTCCGTGGTTGAGGTCTGTTTGGTTTGGACTGGGGTAAGGATGAGTCCTTTCCCTTGGATTGTTTAATGATTTCATCCAATCGCTCACCAAACAGGCGGTCGCCAGAAAATGGCAAACCAGTTAAGAACTTTTTGGAAGCAGAGTCTGCCTTCCATTCACGTAGCCACATGGCCCTGCGGACTGCCACCGAATTGGCGGATGCTACCGCCGTACGGCTCGCAGAGTCCAGGACAGCATTAATGGCGTAGGACGCAAACGCCGACGCCTGAGAGGTTAAGGACACCACTTGCGGAGCAGACGTACGTGTGACTGCATTAATCTGCGCATGACAAGCTGAGATAGCTTGGAGTGCCCATACGGCTGCGAATGCTGGAGCAAAAGACGCGCCGATAGCTTCATAGATGGATTTCAACCAGAGCTCCATCTGTCTGTCAGTGGCATCTTTGAGTGAAGCCCCATCTTCCACTGCAACTATGGATCTAGCCGCCAGTCTGGAGACTGGAGGATCCACCTTGGGACACTGAGCCCAGCCCTTGACAACGTCAGGGGGGAAGGGATAACGTGTATCCTTAAGGCGCTTGGAAAAACGCTTATCTGGACAAGCTCGGTGTTTCTGGACTGCCTCTCTGAAGTCAGAGTGATCCAGAAACGTACTCAATGTACGCTTGGGAAACCTGAAACGGAATTTCTCCTGCTGAGAAGCTGACTCCTCAATTGGAGGAGCTGGGGGAGAAATATCCAACACCTGATTGATGGTCGCTATAAGGTCATTCACTATGGCGTCACCTTCAGGTGTATCTAGGTTGAGAGCGGCCTCAGGATCAGAATCCTGATCTGCTACCTCCGCTTCATCATCCAGAGAGTCCTCCTGCTGAGACCCTGAACAGTGTGATGAAGTCGAGGGA
This sequence comes from Anomaloglossus baeobatrachus, assembly GCF_048569485.1. Taxonomy (NCBI): domain Eukaryota; kingdom Metazoa; phylum Chordata; class Amphibia; order Anura; family Aromobatidae; genus Anomaloglossus; species Anomaloglossus baeobatrachus. The sequence goes on from NC_134354.1 coordinate 227,462,363, forward strand.
ATTTCCAAGCGAGCCCGCTTAGGCGGCCTGGGACTGCGGTCCGTGTCAGAGACCTCCCCCTGGGACCTATGGGTCACCCCAGGAGCACTTTGCTGCTCCAACTGAGGGGGGCCTGGGGTCAATGATTCAACAGTGCCCGGGGCCTGAGTCACCGGTCTGGACTATAAGGCTTCTAGTATCTTAGCAGACCATTTATCCATACTCTCAGACAGTTTGTCAGCAAATACTGCAAACTCCGTCCCTGTCACCTGGACAGTGGTAGCAGGTGGTTCCACCTGGGCCACCAGTAGGAGAGGCTCCGGCTGAGTAAGTGCCACAGGGGCCGATCATTGCACACAATGAGGATCGGTGGAACCTGCCGGTAGTATAGCCGCACATGAGGTACAGGTTGCAAAGTAAGCCTGTGCTTTGGCACCCTTGCTTTTTGCGGACGACATGCTGTTGTCTCCTCTGAGTACAATCCAGGAAAGTATATAGCCAAAAATCAACAGTGCGACCGTACAGTGTAAATGTATAGCATATAAGCATATATATATATATATATATGTACACTTCGGCACTCAGTGGGGCCAGCACCACAGGTGCTGCTTACCGACCGCTCAAAGCGGTTGTGTGATCACCAGATTCCCTGCCTGGGCCTCCCAGAGCCGTGTTGTCTCTCCTCTCCAGCGTCAGAAGTGCTGACAGGAATGGCTGCCGGCGTTCTGTGGGGAGGAGGGGGCCGTGGGCGTGCCCTAGAAAGTGCGGGAATCTGATGCCCCACTGTGCTGAGTGAGGGGGGAGGAGTATACAAAGTATGCTCCAGCCCTCAGCGCTGACGTCCTGTGCAGCGTCCCGCCCTTCCCCTGACTGGCAGGCCTGGGGGCGGGAATATGCGATACTAGGCCGCAAAAGCCGGGGACTAAAGTTATAAGCGCGGCCGGCAAATAAGCGCGGTCGGCGCGGTAGTCCCCGGCGCACTAACACACCCAGCAGTGCTGCAGTGTGTATGGCACAAGCGCTCCATGCGCGGTCCCCCAAGGGGACACAGAGTACCTCACAGTAGCAGGGCCTTGTCCCTGACGATACCCGGCTCCTGTCCAGCAGATTCCCCAGGGGCTGCGGAGGGAGCACGGTCCCAGTGCCTGGAGACCGATTAGGATCCCACTTCACCCAGAGCCCATTAAGGGATGGGGAAGGAAAACAGCATGTGGCTCCTGCCTATGTACCCGCAATGGGTACCTCAACCTTAACAGCACCGCCGACCAGAGTGGGGTGAGAAGGGAGCATGCTGGGGGCCCTGTTATGGGCCCTCTTTTCTTCCATCCGACCTAGTCAGCAGCTGCTGCTGACTAAGATGTGGAGCTATGCGTGGATGTCAGCCTCCTTCGCACAAAGCATAAAAACTGAGGAGCCCGTGAGGCACGGGGGGTGTATAGGCAGAAGGGGAGGGGCTTTACACTTTTAAGTGTAATACTTTGTGTGGCCTCCGGAGGCAGAAGCTATACACCCAATTGTCTGGGTCTCCCAATGGAGCGACAAAGAAAATCTATTTACAATTTGCTGCAGGTTGGGATGTAGGTTACCTCTTCAATCCAAAACCTGTAATACTATACCATTTGTGTGATATGGACATTTAAATCTTATGGCAAAGGCAAAACATTGCTTTCTGCATTTTGCTATTGCACAGTGGTTGGTACATACCTTAAAAATAATCGGTATATTCTCTCCCAGGGGATCCACATTCTGGAAAGTAAGTTTCAGAGGCACGGCGTTTGAGTTGAAGTGTGAGCAGCCCTGGGAAATTAAATGCAGAAACGGAGGCTGTAACTTTGTGTTTATATACTTTCTCTAAGGTTTGCCAGACACATTACATTTTTCTCTACAGACCCTGACCATTCTGAAGGGACCAACAACTGAACATTTATGGGAAAGCTGGATTAATAGAGTAAAAAGGAAACTGCATGTTGATTTTAAACCTCAGAAATGAGTCCAGTTGTATAAATGACAGCTGTCCTGTTACTTTGTTGTTGTTGTTTTATAAGCATATATTGAATCTTATCCCATTATACTCCAAATATAACCATACACTATGACAGGGGTCCCCAACCTGTAGCTCGGGAGCCAATGTGGCTCACTGGGCCGTGATGTGTGGCTCACAGTTGCCTACCAGCTTGGCACATTAGCACCACATCTAACAGATAGGAAAAGCAGGTTTACAGATGGTGACTTTTGTGAGTAGCCCTGTACAGAAGAGATCTGGATCGGTATACACTGGTCTTGGTAAAGGAGGATACAACCAATCAGAGGAGGTGCTTGAAGCTGTATATTTAGTGGTGTGATAGCTTGATGCAAGAATACCAAAGGTGGGAACCCCTGGATGCAAATGCACTGCCTCGGTGTGATTTCTATGGCGAAGCCTTGGTTGGCATTATACCATTAATGGAGGCTGTGAGAGTCACTACTGTGGGGAATCGGGGTAAGAGCTTGACGTCACTAATCAGGGAACTGGATGTGGCTTTTGACTCTTTTTCAGAGCTGAAATGCGTCTCTCAAGGTAAGAAAGGCTGGAAACCACTGCTCTATGATATAAGAACTGGGAGTTATACAGTATATGACTACAGGTACATCAATAAAATTAGACGAAATGGTGTGGTTCCTCTGCGCTGCTACTGGATTGTCAATAACGACGAAGGATGAAGAATTCAGTGGGGTTTTTTTTTAATGAATCTATGCATTTCAAAGTCTTCCTCAGGCTGTAGCCACAATAAAGCAAATAACATGATTACAGGCTTAAATATCATACACTTTTAAATAAAGGCGCTAAAAAAAGGAGGACACGTGTGTGTGAAAACGGAGAGCGATTGTCAATTACAGTACACAGTAAAGTTGATCACAAAAAGAAAACAAACAGAACCTCAATAAGAAAAGCTGCATGTGTGAAGAATATGAAATAGTTCAAAAAAGTGTAATATATAAATTGCAAGAAAATATATAAATGCTACAAAACAAAAAATATGGAAGATAATCGGATCTACACAAAAAAAAAAAAAGTTCCAATTTTACAAATCTTCCAAATTTTTCTTTATAGCATTTATATATTTATTTGTAATTTATATATCTATATATACCATTTTTTGAACTACAGTATTTCACGTTCTTCACAATTCTATTCAACTTTCCTTATTCAGATTCCTCTTCTGTATCCGTTTTCTTTTTGTGATGAACTTTATGGTAATTCACAATTGCTCTCCACTTTGACACGTATCCTTTTTGTAGCGCCTTTATTCAAATGTTTATGATATTTCAGTCTGTGTTCATGTTATTTGTGTTATTGTGGCTAGATCCTGAGGAAGGTGTTGGATGACTTTGAAATGCGCAAATTAATAAAATAACATTGATCGAATTTTATTGTTCAAATTGATTGCTGGTTCATATTAAGTGCCAGGTAGTATTCGCAATTCCTCCTCAGGAGTCCTTCTATTGTTTTTTGTTTTGTTTTTTTTTTTTAATTCTGGTTTCTTTTGTATATGTACTAAAATACGTGAATTTTTAATTGCATGAATCGCTTTTCCGTCCTTTTCCGCATTGGTAGGGGACCTTTTGGTTTTATTAGGTATTTCTCTATCGCTTCATTGGGGGACACAGGAAACTGTCCTGTGTCCCCCAATGAAAACTCAGAGAAAAAGATTTTACGGTGAGTACACACAATCTTTATTTTGTAAGTGTCATGGTAACACTAATTTTGGACTAATTGAGTAATATTCTTTAATATGTGTCCAGGTGAGCACATTACTTGACACTACCAATTGTTCTCGGATAAGACCCTCTCTTTTTAGTTATCCTGATGTGGGTACAGCCAACCAGATTGATCAATGAATGAACATAACTCATATGCCGTGGTCCACATTTAAGAGCTCACGATCTGCATGACTAAAGATATGGAAACATACCTGAGGCACAATCCCTTTTACAAGAAGGCTGGGGCTCAAGGGAAGTCGACATGATCCATTCAGAATGAAGAATTGCTTGACATCTTCTAACCCATTTTTCAGAATTTCCTAGGTAAGAGAAGTATGTATTTTTTGTATGGTAGCAATATACTTGTATTACTGTAAATTTCCAAAAAATAAGAAAAAATAACAGACATATACTTGTATTAGTATCATGCTCATTTCCTACGACTAGTTTAGTGAAAATTTTATAACCCGAGAGGCGTACCCAATGCTCTACTAATGACAATACCGGAAGAACCGCACTTACAGGTCTTGATGATGGCGCTCCTTCCCGAACCTTCTGCGCTAATTTAGTCAGTGTGTTCACCAGCCAACACTGACGGTCAAACTCCTCTCTCAGACCTTTCCCACAACAGCACAGAAGAGCAGCGAGCAAGTATTGGTAGCGAATACTGAACTGGGAGTCCTTCAAACAGTCCTTTAGCAGCCTGGTCAAGACATAAATATTATTAATATTATTGGAAATCCAGGCAGGAAGATCTCCATGCAACATATAACCTGCATTATTCAGTTACCCGGTACAAAATACAAGCTGAACCCATAACAAAGAAAGATATATTTGGACACAAATCTATATTTATATATATATATATATATATATATATATATATATATATATATATATATATATATATATATATATATATATATTATATATATATATATATATATATATATATATATATAAAATATATAAAGCTCAGTGTGTGTGTGTGTGTATGTGTATGTCCGCTAAAGGAATCCGCACCGTCGCAAGTACAATCACGAAATTTTGCACAGACACTCCATGTGACTCAGGGAATGTCATAGACTATGTTTGGGTGGGAAAATTTAACCCCATGCTTTCCAGTTACTCTACAAAAATCCTGCAGCCATTAAACTGAATGGAGCTGGGAGCTGCAGCTATTAATAGCAACTGTCAGTGGTTGCTATAGGAACAAAATAAACTGTTAGTATACGAAGTTTATGTGCGAGGTAAAAAGATGTTGGTGGTGAGACAGATAAAGAGATACAGAGACAGCCGGGCACAGAGACAGCCGGGCACAGAGACAGCCGGGCACAGAGACAGCCGGGCACAGAGACAGCCGGGCACAGAGACAGCCGGGCAAAGAGACAGCCGGGCAAAGAGACAGCCGGGCAAAGAGACAGCCGGGCAAAGAGACAGATACAGAGATTGAGACAGATAGACTGATGTAAATACAGACAGAGAGATAGAAACAGACAGACAAGGAAAGAGACAAGACAGCGAGACAGACAGACAGCGACACACAGACAGAGACTGGGAGAGAGACAGAGAGACAGTTACTATCCCGGGTAACGCCCGGGTACTACAGCTAGTCTAATATATAAAGCTGGATGGATGGATGGATGGATGGATGGATATCTGCTAAAGGAATCCGCACCATCACATTTACAATCACAAAATTTTGCACAGACACCTGATTTGACTCCGGGAACGTCAGACTACGTTTTGAGGGTAAAATTTAACCCCGCGCTTTACAGTTATTCGCCAAAAAAAACCTAAGTTATTTACTGTTTGGATGTGTGAGGTAATATACTGGCTGTTTTGATAGTTAGCCTGGATATCTGTCAGGTGGCCTATAGCAACCAACCACAGCTCTGCTTCTATTTTTCTGCAGGTCATTAATAGGAGCTTTGATTGGTTGCTATAAGCAACAAAGCACATTCTTCGTATAAGAAGCTTATGTGTCAGTTAATATGATTTCGGTGAAGGCAGAGAGAGAAAGAGACAGACAAAGAGAGACAGAGATAGAGACACAGAGAGAGAGACAGGCACTTAGTTACTATCTCGGGAAAAAGCAAGTTTGGGGTTGCCATCCCTGGACCTGAGCACCCATTTATATGATCAAGAGTGCCGCCCGGAATTTTCTTAATCTAGATAGATAAGTAGATAGCTCAATAGAGTGGGGGGCAGGGGGGGAAGTATTTAGTCAGCCACCAATTGTGCAGTTCTCCCACTTAAAAAGATGAGAGAGGCCTGTAATTTACATCATAGGTAGACCACAACTATGAGAGACAAAATGAGAAAACAAATCCAGAAAATCACCGTCTGATTTGGCAGATTTTTTTTTTGAAAATTATAATGGAAAGAAGGGAATTTTGTTTACTTACCGTAAATTCCTTTTCTTCTAGCTCCAATTGGGAGACCCAGACAATTGGGTGTATAGCTACTGCCTCCGGAGGCCACACAAAGTATTACACTTAAAAGTGTAAGGCCCCTCCCCTTCTGGCTATACACCCCCCCGTGGGATCACGGGCTCCTCAGTTTTAGTGCAAAAGCAAGAAGGAGGAAAGCCAATAACTGTTTTAAATACAAATTCAACCCGAGAAACAGCCTCGGAGAACTGAACTGTTCAACATGAACAACATGTGCACCCGAAAAAAACAAACTTCCTAAGAAAACAGGGCGGGTGCTGGGTCTCCCAATTGGAGCTAGAAGAAAAGGAATTTACGGTAAGTAAACAAAATTCCCTTCTTCTTTGTCGCTCCTAATTGGGAGACCCAGACAATTGGGACGTCCAAAAGCAGTCCCTGGGTGGGTAAAAGAATACCTCGTGATAGGGCCGTCAAACAGCCCTTTCCTACAGGTGAGCCACCGCCGCCTGAAGGACTTGTCTACCTAGGCCGGCATCCGCCGAAGCGTAGGTATGCACCTGATAATGCTTGGTAAAAGTGTGCAGACTCGACCAGGTAGCCGCCTGGCACACCTGCTGAGCCGTAGCCTTGTGCCGTAATGCCCAGGACGCACCCACGGCTCTGGTAGAATGGGCCTTCAGTCCTGATGGAATCGGAAGCCCAGCCGAACGGTAGGTGTGAAGAATTGGTTCCTTGATCCACCGCGCAAGGGTGGATTTGGAAGCTTGCGACCCTTTACGCTGACCAGCGACAAGGACAAAGAGTGCATCCGAGCGGCGCAGAGACGCCGTGCGGGAAATGTAGATCCTGAGTGCTCTCACCAGATCCAATAAATGCAAACCCTTTTCAAATTGGTGAACTGGATGCGGACACAAAGACGGTAAAGTGATATCTTGATTGAGATGAAAGGAAGATACCACCTTGGGAAGAAATTCTGGAATTGGACGCAGAACTACCTTGTCCTGGTGAAACACCAGGAATGGAGATCTGCATGATAACGCCGCCAGCTCGGACACTCTCCGAAGAGACGTGACCGCCACTAGAAAGGCCACTTTCTGTGAAAGACGAGAAAGGGAAACCTCCTTCATAGGCTCGAAAGGCGGCTTCTGGAGAGCAATTAGAACCTTGTTCAGGTCCCAGGACTCCAACGGCCGCTTGTAAGGGGGGACGATATGACAAACCCCTTGCAGGAACGTGCGTACCTGAGGAAGTCGCGCCAGGCGTTTCTGAAAAAATACGGATAGCGCGGAGACTTGACCTTTAAGGGAGCCAAGCGACAAACCTTTTTCCAACCCAGACTGCAGGAAGGAAAGAAAAGTAGGCAATGCAAAAGGCCAGGGAGAAACTCCCTGAGCAGAGCACCAAGATAGGAATATCCTCCACGTCCTGTGGTAGATCTTGGCGGAGGATGGCTTCCTAGCCTGTCTCATGGTGGCAACCACTTCATGAGATAAACCTGAGGCCGCTAGGATCCAGGACTCAATGGCCACACAGTCAGGTTCAGGGCCGCAGAATTCAGATGGAAAAATGGCCCTTGAGACAGCAAGTCTGGACGGTCTGGTAGTGCCCACGGACGTGAGGTGCCACAGATCCGGGTACCACGACCTCCTTGGCCAGTCTGGAGCGACGAGAATGGCGCGGCGGCAGTCGGACCTGATTTTGCGGAGCACTCTGGGCAACAATGCCAGAGGTGGGAACACATACGGTAGCCGGAACTGCGACCAATCTTGAACTAAGGCGTCTGCCGCCAGAGCTCGGTGATCGTGAGACCGTGCCATGAAAACCGGGACTTTGTTGTTGTGCCGTGACGCCATCAGGTCGACGTCCGGCATCCCCCAGCGGCGACAGATCTCCTGAAACACGTCCGGGTGAAGGGACCATTCCCCTGCGTCCATGCCCTGGCGACTGAGAAAGTCTGCTTCCCAGTTTTCTACGCCTGGGATGTGAACTGCGGATATGGTGGATGCCGTGTCTTCCACCCACGTCAGAATCCGCCGGACTTCCTGGAAGGCTTGCCGACTGCGTGTACCCCCTTGGTGGTTGATGTATGCCACCGCTGTGGAGTTGTCCGACTGAATTCGGATCTGCTTGCCTTCCAGCCACTGTTGGAAGGCTTGTAGGGCAAGATAGACTGCTCTGATTTCCAGAACATTGATCTGAAGGGTGGACTCTTTCCGAGTCCACGTACCTTGAGCCCTGTGGTGGAGAAACACTGCTCCCCACCCTGATAGACTCGCATCTGTCGTGACCACCGCCCAGGATGGGGGTAGGAACGACTTTCCTTTTGACAATGAGGTGGGAAGAAGCCACCACCGGAGAGATTCCTTGGCTGCCTGAGAGAGGGAGACCTCCCTGTCGAGGGACGTCGACTTCCCGTCCCATTGGCGGAGAATGTCCCATTGTAATGGACGCAGATGAAACTGCGCAAAAGGAACTGCTTCCATTGCTGCTACCATCTTCCCTAGGAAGTGCATGAGGCGCCTCAAGGGGTGCGACTGGCCCTGCAGGAGAGATTGCACCCCTGTCCGTAGCGAGCACTGTTTGTCCAGTGGAAGTTTCACTATCGCTGAGAGAGTATGAAACTCCATGCCAAGATATATTAGTGATTGGGTCGGGGTTAGATTTGACTTTGAAAAGTTGATGATCCACCCGAAACTCTGGAGAGTCTTCAGTGCCACGTTCAGGCTGTGTTGGCATGCCTCTTGAGAGGGTGCCTTGATAAGTAGATCGTCTAAATACGGGATCACAGAGTGACCTTGCGAGTGCAGGACTGCTACTACTGCTGCCATGACCTTGGTGAAGACCCGAGGGGCTGTCGCCAGCCCGAAAGGTAGAGCTACGAACTGCAGGTGTTCGCTTCCTATAACGAAGCGTAGAAAACGCTGATGCTCTGGCGCAATCGGCACGTGGAGATAAGCATCCTTGATGTCTATTGATGCTAGGAAATCTCCTTGAGACATTGAGGCGATAACGGAGCGGAGAGATTCCATCCGGAACCTCCTGGTTTTTACGTGTTTGTTGAGCAGCTTTAGATCCAGGACGGGACGGAACGACCCGTCTTTCTTTGGCACCACAAACAAATTGGAGTAAAAACCGTGGCCTTGTTCCTGAAGAGGAACGGAAGTCACCACTCCTTCCGCCTTTAGAGCGGACACCGCTTGCAGCAGAGCATCGGCTCGGTCGGGCGGTGGAGAAGTTCTGAAGAAACGAGTTGGAGGACGAGAGCTGAACTCTATCCTGTACCCGTGAGACAGAATGTCTCTCACCCAACGGTCTTTGACCTGTGACAGCCAAATGTCGCCAAAGCGGGAGAGCCTGCCACCGACCGAGGATGCGGAGAGAGGAGACTGAAAGTCATGAGGAAGCCGTCTTGGTAACGGTTCTTCCGGCTGGCTTTTTTGGGCGTGATTGAGTCCGCCAAGAATCTGAGCTCCTCTGATCCTTTTGAGTCCTTTTGGACGAGTAGAATTGGGACCTGCCTGAGCCTCGAAAGGACCGAAAACCAGACTGTCCCCTTCTCTGTTGGGGTTTGTTTTGTCTGGGTTGCGGTAAGGATGAATCCTTACCCTTGGAGTGTTTAATGATTTCATCCAAACGCTCACCAAACAATCGGTCACGAGAAAAAGGCAAACTGGTTAAGCACTTCTTGGAAGAAGAATCTGCCTTCCATTCTCTCAACCACAGGGCTCTGCGTAAAACCACGGAGTTGGCTGACGCCACCGCCGTACGGCTCGTAGAGTCTAGGACAGCATTAATCGCGTAAGACGCGAATGCAGACATTTGAGAGGTCAATGGTGCCACCTGCGGAGCAGATGTACGTGTGACCGTGTCGACCTGTGTAAGGCCAGCTGAAATAGCTTGGAGTGCCCATACGGCTGCGAATGCTGGCGCCAACGACGCTCCAATAGCTTCATAGATGGATTTTAACCAGAGCTCCATCTGTCTGTCAGTGGCATCTTTAAGTGCCGCCCCATCTTCCACTGCAACTAGAGATCTGGCTGCAAGCCTGGAGATTGGAGGGTCCACCTTGGGACACTGTGTCCAGCCCTTGACCACGTCAGGGGGAAAAGGATAGCGCGTATCTTTAAGCCGTTTGGAGAAACGCTTATCTGGATAAGCGTGGTGTTTCTGGATTGCGTCTCTAAAGTCAGAGTGGTCCAGAAAAGTGCTTAATTTACGCTTGGGATACCTGAAATGGAATTTCTCCTGCTGTGAAGCTGCCTCCTCCGCAGGAGGAGCTGGTGGAGAAATATCTAACATCTTATTGATGGACGCTATAAGATCATTCACTATGGCGTCACCATCCGGGGTATCTAGATTGAGAGCGGCCCCAGTATCAGAATCCTGATCAGTTACATCCGCCTCATCACACAGAGAGTCGTCCCGCTGGGACCCTGACCAGTGTGATGAAGTTGAGGGTCGTTCATAGCGAGCCCGCTTAGGTTGTCTGGGACTGTCGTCCGAGTCAGAGCCGTCACCCTGGGGTGCATGTGACACCCCCGGAGCTAGGAAGTGTTCCAGCTGAGGGGGACCAGGGGGCAATGAATCAACAGTGCCCATGGTCTGAGTTACTGGTCTAGACTGCAATGTTTCAAGAATTTTAGACATAGTCATAGACAATCTGTCAGCAAAAGCTGCAAACTCCGTCCCTGTCACCTGGACAGCATTCACAGGTGGTTCTCCCTGGGTCACCTCTAGCAGAGGCCCCGGCTGAGCAATTGCCACAGGGGCCGAGCACTGCACACAATGGGGGTCAGTGGAACCTGCCGGTAGAGCAGCCCCACATGCGGTACAGGCAGCATATAAAGTCCGTGCCTTGGCACTTTTGCTTTTTGCGGACGACATGCTGTTGTCTCCTTGAGAAATCTAAGGAGGGTATATAGCAGAAATACCAGCGACCGTACAGTGTAAAGTATTGCCAGCACAAAATACAAAGTACACTATGGCACAAGTGGGGGAGAGCCCTTGAGGGCTGCTTACCGCCCGCTGAAAAGCGGGTGTGAGGTCGTAGAATCCCTTGTCTGGGTCTCCCAGCCTCCCCTCTGCAGCTCAGCGTGCAGGCAGGAATGGCTGCCGGCGTCCTGTGAAGAGGGGCGGACCGTGGGCGTGCCACAAACAAAAGTGCGGGAAACTGCGTCCCACTGTGCCTAGTGTAAGGGCTGGAGTATGTAAAACAGACTCCAGCTCTTAGCGCTGCTGGTCTGTACAGCGTCCCGCCCTCCTCCTGACTGGCAGGTCTGGGGGCGGGAACGATACGAACTAGGCCGCAAAAGCCGGGGACTGTAGTAATCTAGCGCGGCCGTCATATATGCACGGCCAGCGCGGAAGTCCCCGGCGCACCACAAATCCCAGCCGCGACGCAGTAAACACTGACCCCAGCGGCCGGATCGGCCGATCGTACTAAGTCTCCTCACTCAGCAGAGCTGTAGTGAGTAACGGCACAAGCGCAGCAGCGCTGTTTACCCCGGCGCACTAACACACCCAGCAATGCTGCAGTGTGCGTGCGGTAAGCACGGGGACACGGAGTACCTTAATGAAGCAGGGTCCTGTCCCTGAGGAAACTCCGCTCCGTATCCAGCAGGTCCTCCAGGGGCTGTGGATGGAGCACGGTCTCAGTGCCCGGAGACCGGTAAAGTCCCACTTCACCCAGAGCCCTAATGGGGATGGGGAAGGAATCAGCATGTGGGCTCCAGCCTCCGTACCCGCAATGAGTACCTCAACCTTAACAAACACCGCCGACCGCAAGTGGGGTGAGAAGGGAGCATGCTGGGGGCCCCCGTATGGGCCCTCTTTTCTTCCATCCGACATAGTCAGCAGCTGCTGCTGACTAAACAGTGGAGCTATGCGTGGATGTCTGACCTCCTTCGCACAAAGCATAAAACTGAGGAGCCCGTGATCCCACGGGGGGGTGTATAGCCAGAAGGGGAGGGGCCTTACACTTTTAAGTGTAATACTTTGTGTGGCCTCCGGAGGCAGTAGCTATACACCCAATTGTCTGGGTCTCCCAATTAGGAGCGACAAAGAAATAAGTATTTGGTCGATAACAAAAGTTAATCTCAATATGGTGTTATATATCTTTTGTTGGCAATGACAGAGGTCAAACGTTTTCTGTAAGTCTTCACAAGGTTGGAACACACTGTTGGTGGTATGTTAGCCTATTCCTTCATGCATATCTCCTCTAGAGCAATGATGTTTTGGGCCTGTTGCTGGGCAACACCGACTTTCAACTCCCTCCAAAGGTTTTCTATGGGGTTGAGATCTTCAGACTGGCTAGGCCACTCCAGGACCTTCATATGCTTCTTACAAAGCCACTCCTTTGTTGCCCTGGGGGTGTGCTTGGGATCATTATCATGCTGAAAGACCAGCCACGTTTCATCTTCAATGCCCTTGCCGATGGAAGGAGGTTTGCATTCAAAATCTTATGATACATGGACCCATTCATTCTTTCATGTACATGGTTGCCACCCTCATGCTTCACAGTAGGTATGGTGTTCTTTGGATGCAACTCAGAATTCTTTCTCCTCCAAACACGACAAGTTGTGTTTCTACCAAACAGTTCTACTTTGGTTTCATCAAACCAAATGACATACTCCCAATACTCTTCTGATTAATCCAAATGCTCTATAGCAAATTTTAGAAGGGCCCAGACATGTACTGGCTTAAGCAGGGGAACACGTGTGGCACTGCAGGATCTGAGTCCCTGGTGGCGTAGTGTGTTACTGATGGTAGCCTTTGTTACGGTGGTCCCAGCTCTATGCAGGTCATTCACTTGGTCCCCCCATGTGGTTCTGGGATTTCTGCTCACTGTTCTTGTGATCATTTTGACCCCACGAGGTGAGATCTTACGTGGCACTCCACATCGAGGGAGATTATCAGTGGTCTTGTATGTCTTCCATTTTCTTACTATTTCTCCAACAGTTGATTTCATCCCACCAAGCTGCTTGCCTATTGCAGATTTAGTCTTTCCAGCCTGATGCAGGGCTACAATCTTGCTTCTGGTGTCCTTCGACAGCTCTTTGGTCTTCACCATCGTGGAGTTTGGAGTGTGACTGTTTGGGGTTGTACACAGGTGTCTTTTATACTGATAACAAGTTCAAACAAGTTCCATTACAACAGGTAATGAGTGGAAGACAGAGGAGCCTCTTACAGAAGAAGTTACAGGTCTGGGAGAGCCAGAAATCTTGCACGTTTTTAGATGACTAAATACTTATTTTCCACCATAATTTGCCAAAAAAATCTTGCCAAATCAGACAAGGTGATTTTCTGGATTTGTTGTCTCATTTTGTCTCTTATAGTTGTGGTCTACCTATGATATTAATTACAGGCCTCTCTCATCTTTTTGAATTGGTGGCTGACTAAATACTTTTTTCCCCCACTGTAGATAGAAAGATACATGGACAGATAGATAGATAGATAGATAGATAGATAGATCTATATAATAAATTAAATACTCACCAGAAGAAGTAGTGAGTAATCCTTAAGTCACAGATGGCTCTTTTCAGTAGGAACCTGACAAGTGGGCTATCCAGATAGCATTCATATTTAAGAGCCTAGAATGAAATAATACAAAAAAATAAAAAGACAAAAAAAAAATAAATGTAAAAAAAATCCAACAAAACTTTCTCTGAACAATTAATTTCATCATAGAATTCATACAGACCTGTACAAGCTGTGGTAAATAATCCAGAAGCTCCGCATCAGATATAGTATCAATCCACTGCACGGCTGTACGTCTTACTTCTTGATCAGGGAAACTGTTAAAAGTAAAAACACATAGGAAATGTGATGTATAATGGATGTTCATTAAATATGGAGCAGCATTAGCATCTGAGAGATACATTTCTAGCCTTAGCAACTTTCATATAGCATTATCAAGTTATCAAAATCAGAGAACAAAATTCCCTCATTGGCTGGTTTCTTATACTATAAAGAGAGTGCATCAAACGATAATATACAAATACTGTATACTTTTATCATAAAAAGGAGACTTTCTTAAAAATATATTACGGTACTTTATGAATCAAAATGTAATTACGGTACATACAATTATAAAACACATGGCAAGAGGTTTTAAGGAAAAAAACAGATCCTGAAGTATAGCTGTAAAATACATACGCATGAGCTACACAGCTAAACTGCAAAAATAGTAGCAATGGCACAATCATGAACTCTTTGTGCTAAGATTGTTCTCTAAATAATTGATGGTAATAGACATGGCACATCACGTACCATAAAGGCTGAATTTAATTTAATATATTGGACAACATAATACAGAGTGTACATCAAAGAGTTACCAGATTAAGAAGATAAAAGTACATGTACTGCCATAATTGGTTCGTTATCAAATATAATGCAATGGCATGTATAGAAATGTGGTTTTTTTAGCGCCGCTCAAGAAGAAGCCTAGGCGAAACGCGCATCAAGGGGATCCTTTATGTATTCAGCTAACCTTTTTTGGTAATCTGTATGGCTGTGTTGTTATCCTAGCAATATATCTATCTTTTTTTATTAGAGGGCTATGGTATAGCATTATATGTATGCATTCTGTGATTTCAAAGGCAGTTTGCAATTAGCATTTTATTTACCTTTACCCTATTCCTACTCACAGATTGTTTGCATTTAGAACTTTATTTATTCATTTAGAGGTGTATCAGTAATATGATACCTGTTAACCTGGTACACTAAAGGTTAATCACATGATATATAGTGTAATTATTTTACCTGTATAGATGCCAGTAGCAGCTTTGCATGTATTGTTGGTACATTGACTATATATAGTTCATCATTACACCCCTAGCAGGTCACCCTTGGAAATAAAAAGGACAAACTTTGCACAAGGAGTTTATGCTTACGTGCCATTGCTAGTTTTTTACTCTGTAGCTCATGTGTATGTGTGTACAGCTATACTTCAGAATCATTTTTTTCCTTTAAACCTCTCGCAATGTGTTGTAATATTAATATGTCATTACATTTTGATTAGTAAAGTAGATTTTTAATAAAGTCTCCTCTTTGTGATAAGAGTATATTAAATGTTTGTGAGATTATTTAAATCAGTTTGGCTCTCATATTGGTCAATTAGTAAATTATAACTATTTTTTTATTATGTCATTATCCTCCAGGGTTTGCAAAGTTATGCATTTTTGTAATACTTCATTGCCTTATTTTGCTGTCTTCTCTCACAAATATTTGCTACAGTGCTATTCACAAGCTTCTTTAGAAGCTGCTTTCAACTGCTGCTTGGTAATTTCGTACATTGTATTCAAACAGTCTGTGTACAGGAGTTTCTCTGCTTCCAAACTGTGTACTCAGACAGGAGAACTCCTGTGTACCGAACATTTGAACATATAGAATGGATATTGTTGAGCAACAGTTGAAAGGTGATTATGTATCAGCATAAACTGGACATTGAATTAGCACTGCAGCAGAGTGGGAAAGCAGGAGTCAAGGTAAGGTAAATGAAGTACGGTATATTGCAAAATTCATCACTTTGTAAAACCTGGAGGGTAATTAAATAAAAAAGAAAAAAAAGTTTCCTTAAATAAGTTCGCCATATAAATAAATCCTGACAAGGCTCATAACTGGACCGACCCATGCAAGTTGGCAAAGTGCTACAATGATAATTTCAAAAAAAAAAGTGCTTACGTGGCATGAAGAAGACCCAGAGCATCCTGATGTTTCATGTGAGTCCACTGACCCAGTAAAGCATAAATGTCTGGAAGGCATGACCACTGCCAACTTGGTGCGCTAGCCAGCAATAACGGAAGGGAGCTAATCTCGGAGTGACAGTAATAGCGCATCTCCCACAACTTTTTCTTATCAGCATCTGTCAACCTTTAAAATAAATAAATAAATAAATAAATCTCATATTACAGCAGACCTATACAAATTGTGGCTTCTGGGCCTCATCTAGTCCTTTGGCTGTTACTGCTTGGCCCATGGAATGAGATGGCCAAAGGGCTGGTATTGATGGCGTGCCGCACCCCTTTGCATTCTTCAGGCTCCCTGTTCCACTCTCCAGCCTGTCTGTCTGAGTCTCAGTACAGCAGGTGCAATGACATCACAAGATTGTGCCTGCTGCATGGAAACTCAGGCCATAGAGTGCACACACAGGAGCAGAGCATCTGAGGAACAAAGCTAGATGAGTAGCTTTATTTATTTATCAGTCAGTACTTGAGTGAAACTGTGAGAGCAATCATATTGTGTGCATGTGCGTGTGGAAGGGAGATTGTAGGGCCATCCTACTGCTAGATAGTACTTGTTAGGGGAAACTGAAACTGGGCACCATTATACTGTGTGTGTGTAGGGGAGGAACTGCAAGCTATCGTACTATGTAGGGGGAGGGCATCATACTGTGTGTAGTGGAGTGCAGGTCCACCGTGTGTGTGTGTGTGTGTGAGAGAGAGAGTGAGAGAGTGTGAGAGAGTGTGAGAGAGTGTGAGAGAGTGTGAGAGAGAGTGTGAGAGAGTGTGAGAGAGTGTGAGAGAGTGTGAGAGAGTGTGAGAGAGTGTGAGAGAGTGTGAGAGAGTGTGAGAGTGTGTGAGAGTGTGTGAGAGTGTGTGAGAGAGTGTGAGAGAGTGTGAGAGTGTGTGAGAGTGTGTGAGAGAGTGTGAGAGAGTGTGAGAGAGTGTGAGAGAGTGTGTGAGTGTGAGAGAGTGTGAGAGAGTGTGAGAGAGTGTGAGAGTGTGTGAGAGTGTGTGAGACTGTGAGAGACTGTGAGAGAGTGTGAGAGAGTGTGAGAGAGTGTGAGAGAGTGTGAGAGAGTGTGAGAGTGTGTGAGAGTGTGTGAGAGAGTGTGAGAGAGTGTGAGAGAGTGTGAGAGTGTGTGAGAGTGTGTGAGAGTGTGTGAGAGAGTGTGAGAGAGTGTGAGAGAGTGTGAGAGTGTGAGAGAGTGTGAGAGAGTGTGAGAGAGTGTGAGAGAGTGTGAGAGTGTGTGAGAGAGTGTGAGAGTGTGTGAGAGTGTGTGAGAGTGTGAGAGAGTGTGAGAGAGTGTGAGAGAGTGTGAGAGAGTGTGAGAGTGTGTGAGAGTGTGTGAGAGTGTGTGAGAGAGTGTGAGAGAGTGTGAGAGTGTGTGAGAGTGTGTGAGAGAGTGTGAGAGAGTGTGAGAGAGTGTGAGAGAGTGTGAGAGAGTGTGAGAGAGTGTGAGAGTGTGTGAGAGTGTGTGAGAGTGTGTGAGAGAGTGTGAGAGAGTGTGAGAGTGTGTGAGAGTGTGTGAGAGTGTGTGAGAGAGTGTGAGAGAGTGTGAGAGAGTGTGAGAGTGTGTGAGTGTGAGAGAGTGTGAGAGAGTGTGAGAGAGTGTGAGAGAGTGTGAGAGTGTGTGAGAGTGTGTGAGACTGTGAGAGACTGTGAGAGAGTGTGAGAGAGTGTGAGAGAGTGTGAGAGTGTGTGAGAGTGTGTGAGAGTGTGAGAGTGTGTGAGAGTGTGTGAGAGTGTGTGAGAGAGTGTGAGAGAGTGTGAGAGAGTGTGAGAGAGTGTGAGAGAGTGTGAGAGAGTGTGAGAGTGTGTGAGAGTGTGTGAGAGTGTGTGAGAGAGTGTGAGAGTGTGTGAGAGTGTGTGAGAGAGTGTGAGAGAGTGTGAGAGAGTGTGAGAGTGTGTGAGTGTGAGAGAGTGTGAGAGAGTGTGAGAGTGTGTGAGAGTGTGTGAGACTGTGAGAGACTGTGAGAGAGTGTGAGAGAGTGTGAGAGAGTGTGAGAGTGTGTGAGAGTGTGTGAGAGTGTGTGAGAGTGTGAGAGTGTGTGAGAGTGTGTGAGAGTGTGTGAGAGTGTGTGAGAGTGTGTGAGACTGTGAGAGACTGTGAGAGACTGTGAGAGAGTGTGAGTGTGTGAGAGTGTGAGAGTGTGAGAGTGTGAGAGAGTGTGAAAGGATGTTGGCCCATCATACTGTTAGTCAGTACTATGGGGGGGGGGGAACAGGGAGCCATCATATTGTGTTTTGGAAGGAGGCTGTGGGCTTCGGGGCAATAATATTGTGTGGGGAGCTTATGGGACATTATACTGTGTGCGGGAGTTGTGGGGACATTATGCTGTGTCTGGGGTTGAGGGGACATGATACCGTTTATAGGGAGACTGTGGGGGCATTATAATGGGTGGACAGCTCTGCAGATCAAAGGATATTTATATTAATTATATATAGTGAAGGCTGAATAACAAGGAAGAGTATGGTTTATAAATTTTATAAAAGGTAGTAAATTATATGACTTTGATTAGCTGCAACATGTATGATTACATGTTAGCCCTAACGTAACAAGAATTAGCAGCAGCACTCATCAACATACTTAATTATGCTAAACATATGATGATAATAATAATAATTAAAAATAATAATTAATTGAGCCTTTTGATACATATGAAGTTCAGTGACAGGTGATCCCCAGGAGAAAAAAGTCCTTCTTGGAGATTTCTCACAGCCCTGATCTGTAATATCTATTTAGACTAAGTACAAACTGTGAACCATCTGTTCTTGTAGAAGAAATACTACTATCAGGTCCACAGAGATGAAATGTCAGGGATGCTTGATGACAACCATCCAGTCTTTATAAAGAGAAAATGTTTTTTACATGGGAAAAATTAGCCAATGCATATAACCATTATATGGACCTTCGATGTAAAACTACAAAATAACGGATTACGTTCCATATAATAGAAAGGAATACACCTTGTCTTGTATTGCCGCTGTTTATCCCATCACATGCATATATAAAAATTCATATTCTGCCATACACCTCACAGAAGGCATGTCCAAGAATTGTTTACACAGATCCATGTCCAAAGCTGACCTAAAAAATAACCTACATGGTGTGCATATTATGAGGTCTCAGCTCAGGGACCAGATCTGTATATAAGAGCACTGACTCTTAGTAAAGTAGAATCTGTCCATTCGCATTCTGAGTGCAGGTGTATTACAGCCACTAGATGGCAGCACACACAACAATCAGAAGAACCTGACCATATCCTACTTTGAGGACTTCCCTCACATGGACAGGTTGATCTTATAAGATATATTATTTTTTCTACATTTTATTTATTTCAGAAAAAAATAATATGTAAATATGAGAGAGCAAAACATTACACAAAACAGTGAATGTCATTACAATTAAAATGCAAAACCCTAGTAACTACACGCACACAACAAGCATGAAACAAAGCTCCTCGGAGACGAGAAGTCTGAGCTATCACTTGCGAGTCTCAAATGACAGGGTATGCCGCCACAAGACAAAGTCTTTGTGAAACTTGGTTACAGTCCTTTTTTGCTATATTCCCAGGCCATTCTGGGTGTTGAGTTACCATCAGACAGCTGCAACATGTATGGGAGTATGCGGGACGCATGGATCACAGCATCGACATGTTCAGAACTGTTGTGACATCTGGAGTCCGGGTTTGGGGACACCAGAAACTTGAAGATGGCAGTGTAGAGAAGTTTGTGTGATAAGTAACGTGAGACGCTTCATGTATCCTTATGGGCTACTCCATGTCAATATTTGGAACATCATTTGTAACTGTGGACTGCCATGCTCAGCTTCCACCGAGTAGATCGAAAACCAAGAAACATGGTGCAGGGTTAATGGCTACGTCAGGCCTGGAAACAAAGCATGCATGCCCAGGGTTTTTTGCCTTGTGACCAATGATCGCCACTGTCAGTTGTACAGTAAATGCCACTGTGACCTAATGCAAGGGATAAATGTTGTCAATCTTTGGGGAACAGTTTTTCGAACTTAAAGGGAATGTCCAATACATTTAAATTATCCTTAGGATAGGTCATCAATATCAGATCAGAGGGGGTGCGACACCCAAACCCTCAACCAATCAGCTGTTCTTGGTGCGGGCAGCGGTCCGATGACATCAATTCCGGAGCTGAACTACATTAGCTCTGTCAACTGTAAAGTGGTCACGGCTAGATACTGCTCATCAGCTCCTATTGCAATGAATAGGGGCAAATTCGTAGTACCCTTCACTGATCTGATATTGATGACCTATATTCGAGTTAGGCCAGCAATATAAAATACTTGACAACCCCTTTAAATACATTTTGGGTTAAAAATTATTAATCACATTTGTTTAAAAGTTTTGTACAGTTCTCCTGTAGCCTCTGTGTTATACTGTCTATTGCTGGCTACAGAATGGATCAACTGAGAATCAGTCAGTGAGCTCATTCAGATGGTCCAACAGGAGAGTTTGTATTTGCCTTTTTCTGATCCCCTCTTGGCTGATAGGACATATTATATGAGGGTGTGGCTAAGGCAAGACATGTGTCTATGCGGGAGTTATGACATATATATTGCAGTATTGTCTTCAAAGAGAGAACAAAGTGTACTATAAGATGGACAGTCTCTCTGTAATCTGGCCTGCCCATTTTATGTGGAAACAGAATATGTGATTCATTTTATCACACAAGTCACCATTCATTCATTATAAGGGTTGTCTTCTCATCTATTTTGTCACGTCAACAGTGCTGCAGTCAATCGCGAAGCTCAGCGGCTCATCCAATATGGACAGCACGAGGGGCAGAGCTCAGCGGCGGGCTGCAGCACTCCTATTGTAAGCTCACTGCTGCAGAGACTAAAGCAGCGGTGGAGGACAGCTCTGGACCTGGGGAGGGCAAATAAAGTCTAAAAATAAACTAAATGGGTTGTCCCAAGAATTAATTTTATGGAATAGTCACAGGATGTGGTTAAATTAAATGTTATGATGATTTTGTACATACTAATATAGTATATTACTGCGCATAATTATTCTACATCCCACAGGTAACTTCACTAGGTGATAAAATGAGTATTTAGGAATGGCAGAAAGTCACCACTGTATATTATAAGGCTATGATTATATTTTCTGGCTCTTAGACGGACATCTGAATTGTACATAGTTTGGTTCTGCTCAGTATTTACTCTGGAGAATTCTAGTCAGATATACTCAGTAACCATGTTTAAAGACCATAAAAATATGTCCAAAAAGGCTATTTACCTGCAGATATAGGTGTAATCCACAGGGAAACAGTTACAATTATGTTAAAATTATGTCTTACTGGAGCATCGGCTACAGAGAGAAAATATAGTTTTCTTCTCCCTGCAGACGCTCACTACAAGTCATTGGGGTGGGAGGGAGCTACACTGTGAGTGTATTGTTATAACATACATTGACAGCATATTCTGCACACACAAGCCGCAGAGAACACTCTCTACACATGTATGGAAACAAATGGCTTTGGGGAGGCTAAAACATCTTTTTTTTTTTTCTTGTTATTGCTGCTCTGGTAAGGCAACCAAGTAACATTTTAATGGTTATAAAACATAGCTGGAGAAAAAAAAAAAAAAAAACATGGACCGCACATCCAAAAATCATAAGTTGATCTAATGCCGCTGGGCAAAACATTACCATATTTTTCGGACTATAAGACGCACAGGACCATAAGACGCACCCTGGTTTTAGAGGAGGAAAATAGGAAAATAAAATTTTAAGCAAAAAATGTGGTCATGACACACTTATGGGGCGAGGATCTGCTGCTGACACTGTTATGGGGTAATGTCCTGCTCATATACTACCCAGCCTGCTCATATACTCCCCATGCTGCTCATAATATACCCTAATCCTGCTATATACCCTCATGCTGCTCATATACTCCCCATGCTGCTCATATACCCTCATCCTGCTCATATACTCCCCCTGCTGCTCATATACTGCCCATGCTGCTCATATACTCTCCATGCTGCTCATATACTCCCCATGCTGCTCATATACTCCCCATGCTGCTCATATACTCCCCATGCTGCTCATATACCCTCATCCTGCTCATATACTCCCCATGCTGCTCATAATATACCCCTATCCTGCTATATGCCCTCATCCTGGTGTATGGCCGCATCCTGTGGCACATAAAAAAAAGAAGGGAATTTTGTTTACTTACCGTAAATTCCTTTTCTTCTAGCTCCTATTGGGAGACCCAGACAATTGGGAGACCCAGACAATTGGGTGTATAGCTTCTGCTTCCGGAGGCCACACAAAGTATTACACTTTAAAAAGTGAAACCCCTCCCCTCTGCCTATACACCCTCCCGTGCATCACGGGCTCCTCAGTTTGGTGCAAAAGCAGGAAGGAGGAAACTTATAAATTGGTCTAAGGTAAATTCAATCCGAAGGATGTTCGGAGAACTGAAACCATGAACCAAAAGAACAATTCAACATGAACAACAAGTGTACACAAAAGAACAACAGCCCGAAGGGAACAGGGGCGGGTGCTGGGTCTCCCAATAGGAGCTAGAAGACAAGGAATTTATGTTAAGTAAACAAAATTCCCTTCTTCTTTGTCGCTCCATTGGGAGACCCAGACAATTGGGACGTCCAAAAGCAGTCCCTGGGTGGGTAAAAGAATACCTCGATAAAAAGAGCCGAAAAACGGCCCCCACTTACAGGTGGGCGACCGCCGCCTGAAGGACTCGCCTACCTAGGCTGGCATCTGCCGAAGCATAGGCATGCACCTGATAGTGTTTCGTGAAATGTGCAGACTCGACCAAGTAGCCGCCTGACACACCTGCTGAGCCGTAGCCTGGTGCCGCAATGCCCAGGACGCACCCACGGCTCTGGTAGAATGGGCCTTCAGCCCTGAAGGAATCGGAAGCCCAGAAGAACGGTAGGCTTCAAGAATCGGTTCCTTGATCCACCGAGCCAAGGTTGACTTGGAAGCCTGCGACCCCTTACGCTGGCCAGCGACAAGGACAAAGAGCGCATCCGAACGGCGCAGGGGCGCCGTGCGAGAAATGTAGAGCCAGAGTGCTCTCACGAGATCTAACAAGTGCAAATCCTTTTCACATTGGTGAACTGGATGAGGGCAAAAGGAAGGTAAGGAGATATCCTGATTGAGATGAAAAGGGGATACCACTTTAGGGAGAAATTCCGGGACCGGACGCAGAACCACCTTATCCTGGTGAAACACCAGGAAGGGGGCTTTGCATGACAGCGCTGCTAGCTCAGACACTCTCCGAAGTGATGTGACTGCCACTAGGAAGGCCACCTTCTGCGAAAGGCGTGATAGAGAGACATCCCGCATCGGCTCGAAAGGTGGTTTCTGAAGAGCCGTTAGCACCCTGTTAAGATCCCAGGGTTCCAGCGGACGCTTGTAAGGTGGGACTATGTGGCAAACTCCCTGCAGGAACGTGCGGACCTGTGGAAGCCTGGCTAGACGCTTTTGAAAAAACACGGAAAGCGCCGATACTTGTCCCTTGAGAGAGCCGAGAGACAAACCCTTGTCCATTCCGGATTGAAGGAAAGAAAGGAAAGTGGGTAAGGCAAACGGCCAGGGGGTAAAACCCCGATCAGAGCACCAGGATAAGAAGATCCTCCAAGCCCTGTGATAGATCTTGGCGGATGTTGGTTTCCTGGCTTGTCTCATAGTGGCAATGACATCTTGAGATAACCCTGAGGACGCTAGGAGCCAGGACTCAATGGCCACACAGTCAGGTTGAGGGCCGCAGAATTCAGATGGAAAAATGGCCCTTGAGACAGCAAGTCTGGTCGGTCTGGGAGTGCCCACGGTTGACCCACCGTGAGGTGCCACAGATCCGGGTACCACGACCTCCTCGGCCAGTCTGGAGCGACGAGGATGGCGCGGCGGCAGTCGGACCTGATCTTGCGCAACACTCTGGGCAGCAGTGCCAGAGGAGGAAATACATAAGGCAGTCGAAACTGCGACCAATCCTGAACTAATGCGTCCGCCGCCAGAGCTCTGTGATCTTGAGACCGTGCCATGAATGCCGGGATCTAGCCGCCAGTCTAGAGACTGGAGGATCCACCTTGGGACACTGAGCCCAACCCTTAACTACGTCAGGGGGAAAGGGGTAACGTGTGTCATTAAGGCGCTTAGTAAAGCGCTTGTCCGGAAATGCTCTGTGCTTCTGGACAGCATCTCTGAAGTTAGAGTGATCGAAAAACGCACTCCGTGTACGTTTGGGAAACCTAAACTGGTGTTTCTCCTGCTGTGAAGCCGACTCCTCTATAGGTGGAGTTGGGGGAGAAAGATCTAGCACCTGGTTGATGGACGCTATAAGGTCATTTACTATGGCGTCCCCTTCAGGTGTATCAAGATTGAGAGCAACGTCAGGATCAGAGCCCTGAGCTGCGACCTCCGCCTCATCCTCCAGAGAGTCCTCATGCTGAGACCCCGAACAGCGTGATGAAGCTGGGGAAGGTTCCCAGCGAGCCCGCTTAGCCGGTCTGGGACTGCGGTCCGTGTCGGAGTCCTCCCCGTGGGACCTAGGTGTCACCCCAGGAGCACTCTGCTGCACCGACCGAGAGGGGCCTGGGGGCGATGAACTCACAGTGCCCGGGGCCTGTGTGACCGATCTGGACTGCAAGGCTTCTAGTATCTTAGCAGACCATCTGTCCATAGACTGAGCCATGGATTGTGAAAGCGACTCAGAGTTTCTCAGCCAAAACTGCAAACTCTGTCCCTGCCACCTGGACAGTGGAAGCCGGCGGTTCTACCTGAGCCGAGGGTCCCACCAGTGCCCGAGGCTCCGGCTGAGTGAGTGCCACAGGGGCCGAGCATTGCACACAGTGAGGGTAGGTGGAACCTGCAGGTAACATAGCCGCAGAAGAGGTACAGGTTGCAAAATAAGCCTTGCTCTTTGCGAACGACATGCTGTAGTCTCCTCTGAGAGTGATCACTGAGGGTATATAGCCAAAAGCAAAACAATGCGGCCGAACAGAGAAAATGTATATAAATATATATTATATATATATATATATATATATATATATATATATATATATATATATATATATATATATATATATATATATATATATATATATATATATATATATATATATATATATACACACTTCGGCAACCAAGGGGGGCCAGCACCGGGTAACCGGTGTGGCTTACCGACCGCCCCAAGCGGTTGTGTGTCCACCAGATTCCCTGCCTGGGCCTCCCAGAGCTGTAGAGCTCGTTCTGAAATCCTCCACCGGCAGAAGTCCTTCAACACAAAGCATAAAACTGAGGAGCCCGTGATGCACGGGAGGGTGTATAGGCAGAGGGGAGGGGTTACACTTTTTAAAGTGTAATACTTTGTGTGGCCTCCGGAGGCAGAAGCTATACACCCAATTGTCTGGGTCTCCCAATTGTCTGGGTCTCCCAATGGAGCGACAAAGAAAATAAACTCACCTTACCTCACCTCTCTCCCTGCAGCACTGCTCCTCTTACCGTCTATGTCAGCGGCAGCGCCGCTGAGTGGAGCCGTCCCCGTTCCCCTGCAGCATCGCAATGTCCTCCGGTGGTCTGTGCCGGCAGCGTGGACAAGTGCGCACAGCGATGACGTCATCCCTGTGCGCGCCGCTAGTCTCCACGCAAGTCAGCTGACTGGCACAGACAGGAGATCGCGATGCTGCAGGGGAACGGTGAGTAATGTGTACTGATTCACTGCCCCCCGCACTGATGATGATGCGCGGGGGGCAGTGAATACAGCCGCACATGATCACTCCAGGCTGCAGTTGCCAGGGGTGATCATGCGGGTCGACTGTTTATCCCTGTCCATCACCCCACCCACCTGTCAGTGCCGGGTTCAGCACTGAGAGATGGGTGGGAGGATGGGCATGCATATTAAATGAGCGGGCCCACATGGTCACGGCAGGCTGCCAAAGCCTGCTCGTGCCCCCGATGACCCGCTCCACCGCAGCACCCTCATTCCCCGCAGCCACAGTCAGACCATAAGACGCACCCCCCACTTTCCCCCAACATTTGGAGGAAAAAAAGTGTGTCTTATGGTCCGAAAAATACGGTATATACGTGAACATTAGGAGTTCTGCCTTTTTTTGCTCTCAGTTCACATAATGGGAGCTTGTGGAAGGAAAAGGCCACTTCACACATAAGATTGTTAACGACATTGTTGCTACGTCACAGTTTCTGTGACGAAACAATGACTTCACCAGCGATCTCGTTATGTTTGTCACGTACCAACCATTCGCCCCCTGCTGTGAGATCGTTGCTGAATGTCCTGGGCCATTTTTGGCTCGTTGGAGTCCTGCTGGGCAGGATGGATCTGTATGTTTTACACCTACCAACAATCTAGTTAATGACCTAGATGAGAACTTAAAAGTGTGACACGTAGGCGTGTAGTTGCGTCACCTTTTGCGCGCCCCCTCTGCACCGATTGGTTGGCGCTGAGATCAGTACCACGTTCTGATTGGGTATCGCTTCATGCTTTGTTCCTTTTTGACCCTTGCTTTGAGAATAAAACCTGCGACTACACCCAGATTCATTCGTACTTTGTTCTCGATTGATTGCTTGCTTTTCAGATCGAAGCTGAAGTTGCAGGTTCTATCCTCAAAGCAAGGCTCAAAAAGGGACAAAGGATGAAGCGATACAAAGTTGCCTTCTAGGCCGGCCTCTTAATCAGAACGCAGTATTGGTGACGCATATGCACGCCTACGTGGCTTACAGCGTCAAACACTATGCCCTTATACGAGGTCGGAATCGTTACATAGCTGCTGTGTGACAGGGTCCCAACGACCAACGAGATCGTTATACAGGTCGCTGCATCGTTACTAAAGTCGTTGGGAAAATGACTGTGTGACATCTCACCAACGATCTCACCAATGATTTAACAACGATCCGGAAACTGTGATGTAGTAACGATCTCGTTATGTGTGACTGGACCTTTAGTGTACAGCTCCTTTCACAGGGGGTTAGTGCTATGTAGCGACCATTGTTGCGGTGGTTTTGTGTCAATGGGGCCTGGAGCCATAGGGACTTAGCCTTGCAGCATGGTTGTTGGGAGACACCACGTCATCTGCCCTGTTGGTGCACTGTCCCTGTGGTTGTTGCACTGCGCTGCACCTTCACCTTCAAGGCTTCAAATAAGTTAGGCACCCATTCAGAGGTTTGCTGTGAAGTGGCAGTGGGCTTCATACAGTCTGACCAGAATGTTAAACTAAGAACCTCATGTTCAGGTATATAAATTTTTGCCTAGCGGCACTAGATCAACGTATGATTTTTGGATGTGCAGCCATGTCTTGTTTTTCTTCAGCTTTGTTGCTTTTAAATTCTAATTAACCCTATATCTGCAGGTAAATTGCGTTTTTAGACAAGAAGGTTCCCTTTCATTTCTCATACACCTATATATGCATCAGCCTGTGAAATCAGACTTCTATGTTATATCCACTAAAAACCCGCTGTGCAACAAATCCCTCAGTGTAATGGCTTATTCCAGAGTGGTAGAATATCGCTAAGATATATCTTCACTTTATTACTGGTGGGTCCTGAGAAAAAAATGGTCTTAGCAGTGGTTTAGCACTGTGCCTCTTTAAAGTCTGCCCTGCAAAGCAATGTGCTTAGTCCAAGCTGTTCTAGACAACTTGGATGGGTCAAGCTGCACAGCACCTAGCGAAGAAAGCCATAGTGCAAGGAGAAGCTGTAATGGGGACACAGAGCCAAGGCAGAACTGCAGCCAGTGGTGTACCAATAGAGGCAGACCAACGCCTGCGTTTTCACTTTCATGTATCATGCCCTGGGCCAGCACCAAGCAGCTGATTAACGCCACTGGGTGCCGACACTGTTTGTATAGCTGCAGGCTGGCCAGCGCAGAGATGTGCTCTGCCGTGTGTGTGTGTGTGTGTGTGTGTTTTGCCCATGTCGTGTTCCATCAGTGTGTGTTTTGCCCATGTGCTGTTCCATCAGTGTGTGTGTTTTGCCCATGTGCTATGCCATCAGTGTGTGTGTGTGTCTGTGTGTGTTTTGCCCATGTGCTGTGCCATCAGTGTGTGTATGCCTGTGTGTCTGTTTTGCCCATGTGCTGTGCCATCAGTGTTTGTGTGTGTTTGTGTGTGTTTTGCCCATGTGCTGTGCCATCAAAGTGTGTGTGTGTGTGTTTTGCCCATGTGCTGTTCCATCAGTGTGTGTTTTACCCATGTGCTGTGCCATCAGTGTGTGTGTTTTGCTCATGTGCTTTGCCATCGGAGTGTGTGTGTGTGTGTGTGTGTGTGTGTGTGTGTGTGTGTGTGTGTATTATCCCTGTACTTTGCAGAGTTTTACTAGAGATCCTAAGGCTATGAAAAGGGTCATAATCGTTACCATTATATGGGGGAGACATGTGAAAATGTATATTGTGTGTGTGGTGAGGGGCACGAAGGAGGACATCCCTACTTTAGGCCAAGTTTAC
This sequence comes from Anomaloglossus baeobatrachus, assembly GCF_048569485.1. Classification (NCBI taxonomy): domain Eukaryota; kingdom Metazoa; phylum Chordata; class Amphibia; order Anura; family Aromobatidae; genus Anomaloglossus; species Anomaloglossus baeobatrachus. Next base: position 227,490,661 of record NC_134354.1, read on the forward strand.
ATAGTGCAGATTTTTTGGGGAATTGTAGTGTGATCCCACTGGTCTTGGTGCAGTGGCCTTTGCTCAGTAACAGGACGGTGGTTATATTCAGACTATGTGGTGATATTTGGTCAAGGTGTGGTGGAATTATTTTGCAATGTATAATTGGCCTTGGTATGGTGGGTGTTGTTCAGTAACACTATGTAGTATGTGTTATTTCTGACTATAAGCCGTCACCAGTAACATGTATGATGATTATGTTAATATTTTATTGTAATTTTTAGTTTTTTGTTTTTTTTTTTATCGGGGGAGAGAGGGGGGGCATTCAGACTTTTGCTATGGGGCCCCATGATTTCTATGTACGCCCCTGACTGCAGCCCTCGATTCTCAAGGATAGTGGAAGTCATCTCCGCTTTCTCAGATACGTGACACTTTTTATATCCATGGGTCTAATGAATCTTTAAAAGGCAGGAAAATACGAACCCAAAAAATGATAAACATATTCAGCACTAAGAAAACTCCCTCATCAATGAGAAGCCCTGATGCTTACCAGTATAAAGACTCCTTCTGCATGGCCTCTCGTAATTTGCCTTTATCGTCCACAGACAAGCTGGAAATATCGTATCTGGGGCTAAAAGCTTCACCTTCAGGTTTTGTGAATTTGACATCAAAAGCGGACGTCGGAAAATCGATCTGTAATCAAAATATAAGGGTTAACAGAAGATCTGATAACACTGGACAGATGAAATTTATTTTGACCCATAATACGAGGGGATGATCATATTATACATAATCATCACATAAAAAGGTGATAAAAGTGAGTGCACCCCTCAGATTTTTGTAAATATTTTATTATATCTTTCACGGTACAGCACTGCAGATCTGACACTTTGATACAATGTAAAGTAGTCAGTGTACAGCTTATATAAGGTTATGTTCACACAGGACGTTTTTGCAGCATTTTCTTTTCCTGACCAAAATCTGATCTTGTGGCAGGATGTCTGTCTCCTGGGAGTCATCTGCGGTTTTGGTGCGTTTTTTGTGGCATTTTTACATTGTTTTTTTCTGTGATGTCAAGACCAGCAAGGGTTCAAAAGTACCAGAGTGCTGGGCTGGGATTGACCTGGATCCAACACTCCAGTAGTAAAAATAAAAAAAAATAAATAAAGCAAGCGCGCTATAGTTATCAGTCTCTGGTAGATGCTAGAGTGTATGGGCTCCTTCCAGGTATGATGTCATTCAACAGGCCCCTATCACAGGGGGCAGGGGGGTGGAGCATGATTTTAGTGGAAGGGAGAAAACATTGCCAAGCTCACTAACCAAGCCATTCATGTCCACTAACCCAGCTGGTCACACCCGCTAACCCACTAATTCTAGGCTCAACCGTACCTGCTCCCGCAGTCCCTCCTACTTCTGGTGCCGCTCATTAGCCTAATGCATATTCACTGCCTAGCCCCCCCTACTGGAGTCTGCGGATCTATCGTACAGTAATAAATTTAAAAAACAAAATGACGTAGGGTCCACCCATATTCTGATACCCATCACAGGTAAAGCCTGCAGCTACAGGCTGTAGCTCCCAGCTGTGTGCTTATCTTGGCTGTGTATTAAAATAAGAGGGACCCTATGCTGTATTTTAATTATTTAAATATATAATAATAAAAAAACCGTGTGCAGTCCCCCCCAATTTTGATACCTAGCCAAGATAAAGCCCACAGCTGGGGGCTGGTATTTTCTGGTTGGAGAGACCAGCCTAAAAATATCAGCCTGCAGCCGCCCAGGATTGTTGCATTCATTAGATGCGACAATCCCAGCACTTTAACTGGCTCTTCCCGAATTGCCCTGGTGTGGTGGCAATCGGGGTAATAAGGGGTTAATCGCAACTCATAGATGCGACTAAGCCCTCAATTGGTAATGGCAGGCGTCTATGAGACACCCCCCATCACCAATCTGTAATAAGTGAAAAGAAATAAACACAAACATCGAAAAAGTCCTTTATTTGAAATAAAATACAAAAAGCCACCACTTTCACCACTTTATTAACCCCATAATCACCCCTGCAGATCCGACAATTTACACGAGGTCCCATGGTGATTCAGCTCTGCTACATCTGAAGATCGCAGTAAGCGGCCATAGAACAGGACTGCGCGCTGTGAGTTCCAGAGGATGAATGAGCCGCATAATCAGCGGTCACTTCACTCAGGTCATTCATGGTCACATCTGGCGATACCTGTGACCGTAAATAGCCTGAGTGAGGTCACCGCTGAATGAGTGGCACACTCATTCTCTACGCTAGAGCCGCAGACCAGGTCTGTGATTGGTTGCAGTCAGATGCTGGGAGCGCATCTGACTGCAACCAATCACAAATGAAAGCAGTGAATATGTAATGAGCGGGGAAGTGGAGGAGCTGCGGGAGCGTACAGCCGCGCCGGTGATTTGGTAAATATAGCGCGCTTGCTCTAATCCCCCTATCCCCACCACCATTTTTAAGTAACGGCCAGATGCCATGGATCAATTCCGGGCTGGAACCAGGTTTTTTATTAACCCAGTTAGACGCGTTGATCCAGAGTACCTGTGAGTCCACCTGTCACTAGGTTGAAAAACCCGTGGCAAAAGCACTGAAAAGAATTGACATGTTCATTATTTTCATGACGCAGCAAAAACGGAGGTGGTTCACACAACTGTCTGGAAAAAATCCTGACGCGGGCGTGTGTGTGTGTGTGTGTGTGTGTGTGTGTGTGTGTGTATATGTGTATGTAAAAAGGAATATTTGATTAGCATGGATTTGCATAAAACAAAGGCAAATCTGCAGCTAAAAAACACTGCAAAAACGCCCTGTGTGAACAAAGCCTTACATAGTAAATTTGGTGTGCTCTCTAAATAACTGAATATACGGCCATTAATGTCTAATTTATGTTCCATCCTAAGATAACACATACCAATGGCATTTTCCTACCTTACACCAGTAATTCAGGGGTTAAAGAAGAGCAGACTGGTTTTATGGTAAGAAAAGTCTGATTTCACAAAAGAAAGTCTCTATTATTATACTCAAAAGTTCTTTCACTCTCTAAAGTTTCCTGGCAAAAATCAACATTAGCAGCTGTTTTATATTCATTCTTTTTCCCTTTTTCTTAATCCAGAGAAATGCTGCTCTATTTCAAATACTAGAAGTGGAAGACGTGGCACATACAGCCTTTCTTTAACCCCAACCTGTAGACCAAGGACCAGCACCAATAGGTATTTTTGGCTCAATTATTATTTTTGTATTGGGGGGGGGGAAGACGTTTATGACCTTAAGAAATCAGAGAAAAGGGAAAGGACATATTCATCGTACTATATATGATAGTAGGTCTCACTGACCGGACATTAAAAATCAACGAGAAATCGACGTTGCAGATTTCAAGCACGCTGCGGGTCAGTTTAAAGGGAACCTGTCAGGTGCTATATGCACCCAGAACCACGAGCAGTTCTGTGTGTATATTCCTATTCCTTGCCTAAGGGTCCCGTTAAGTGTAGAGACGTTCCAGCGATCCCGACAACGATACGACCTGGTGAGGATCGCTGGTACATCGCTACATGGTTGCTAGTGAGCTGGCAAACAGGCAGATCTAATTAACGATGCAGCAACGATACGGCGATCCATATAACGACCTCGGCGGTCGTTGGGACCCTGTCACACAGCAGCTATTCTGACGACTCAGACCTCGGCAGACCACGTCAACGAGGATGCTCGTCGTTGTTATGGTGTCAAACACAGTGATGTATGCTGCCCAGCGGGACACCAACGATCAAAAAATGAACCAGGACATTCAGGTACGATCGGAGATATCGCAGCTGGGGGCTGGTCACTTATATGTGTCACACGTAGCGAGATCACTAACGAGGTAGCCATTGCGTCACAAAACCTGTGACGTTTCAGCAATCTCGCTAACGACATCGCTATGTGTAACGGTGGCTTAACTGCCCCAACATATAGTAGCATAGATAAAGGGATCTTTAGAAAAGGTATTTCTAAAGATCCTTTATGATATGCTAATGAGGCCAGCGATCTGGCGTTATTTCCCTCGGCTAGTTGGCGCACATTAGCATGTTAGTACACGCCTGTAGGTGTGCTAACATGCTAATGAATTCGCGGCGTCAGAGGATGGTCGCGCTCACCTCTCTGCTGCCATCGCGTCGAAGTCCTGATTTCAGCTCAGTGCGCATGTTCCTGGACGTTTGGACATGCGTACTTTATAGGTTTGAATCAAGGACTCGTCCACCCAGCGGTCATGCGCTAACATGCTAAGGTGCCGACTAGCCAGGGGAACTAATGCCCTTGTGTCTAGTCCCTGCGCTCATTAGCATATCATAAAGGATCTCTAGAAATACGATTTCTAAAGATCTCTTTATCTATGCTATTATACGCAGGCACGGTTAGGAAGGGATTAGCAATATACACACAAATGCTCGTGGTTCTGGGTACATATTGGACCTGACAGGTTCCCTAAGCAATATAAAAAAAACTCAGTGGGTAAGTAAACCTATTGGGCAGTACTCGCACATTCATGGATGATCCAATGATATTCCAAAGGCTGCAGAATAAGAGGACACAATGTAATGTAGTATAATGAAATGGTAATATTGACGCGTATTAGTATTCTTACTGTTCTCACCTATTTAAATCCATAAAAAAGGGGAGCATGTATCATGTGGCAATTGGCAATTTGGTGAAACTTAGAAAACAAACACAGATATTGTTCAATTGTCCAATTTTTCAAGGACATTAATTGAAGGAAAAAAGTAAATTAAGGACACATTTTCTAGGAAATTGTAGAAGCCAATACACAGGGCTATGGAAGGATCCCAGTATACACGCTGGCTAACAGCAGCATGAAAGATTAAAGACAGACACTGACTATTTGCCAATAACACAAATGTTAATGATTCCATTAATACTTTGAGGATCAGGGGACATATTTGACTCAGTTTTAAACCGAAACTAATACAACGAAATCAACTTATGGTCTTTAAAGGGTTAAAAGGAGTTGTCAAGTGAAATCCCATCCATAGGACAGATAGTTAACAGATCAGAGGGTGTCCGAAATAATCTGAAAAACAGAGGACAATACTCCCCCTCCTACAAAAATAAATGAAATAGCATGTTAAATGCCCGACTGCCACTCTTCCATTCATTCTCAATGGGGCTGCCGAAAAATTATAAGCGCAGCGCTTTGTATCCCCGTAAGGAATGAATGCAGCTACAGTCCAGCATATGCACTAATGCTCCACTCTAATGCCAACTGGTCTGGGTCCCAACATTAATTATTACCAATCCTGTGGGTAGGTGATGACTTACTTTTACTGGAGAAACCTTTAACGAAAGAGGTTTATCATTATGAATATTTGAAGTTGTCAACGTAGCACCAGCATTTATGTATATATATGTATATATATATATATATATATATATATATATATATATATATTTATATATACACACACACATATATATTATATATATATACATATATATACTAGGGTGACCGGATCTCAATGGGGGGGGGGGATGTCTTTAAACTCAAAAATATACCAAAAAAACCCAAAATGTATCACTTAACAAAATATACAAAGTATGCTCCTAGTGATACCAGGTCACGTTCTTGGGGCTATAAGCTGTTGTAACTCAGTTTCACTAAAAATAACAACAATTATGTATAAAATATAAATTTTGAAGAACAACATTAGCTTTCTTTTGAGATATTAAGCGTGTTTTTATTATTTACTGTTCTGGAGTTATGGCTCCATATGTCAGCTTTTTGACCAAAAATTTGGATTTTTTTCAAACTTTGAGCGACGAGCGGCACGGGTTAACGTCGTTTGATCGAGCTCAAATTTTGGCTCTCTCAATATCTGGAAAGGGGAATCGTTTTGTGGGGTCCAGACGGACAAAATTCCGACATCGATTTTTTGCGGTCCCCCTAATATATACAGTATATATATTTATTTATATACAGATTATATATTCATATACAGGGATATATTTATATACAGATATATATCTGTGTATAAATAAATATATATATTTATTTATTTATTTATTTATATACAGAGATTATATATATATACATACCGTATATATATATATATATATATATATTTTAATTCCTTTGAAAAAGGCATGGTATATATCGTATATGTGTTCATATATTTACCAATCAGTGTCTTCTCCATTAATGACTGTGTTGCGTTATTTAGAGGGCACAGCAAATTTACACTGTTATACAAGCTGTACACTGACTACATTATACTGTATCAAAGTGTCATATCTTCAATGTTGCCTCATGAAAAGATATAACAAAATACTTACAAAAATGTGAGGGATGTACTCACTTTTGTGATATACTGAATAAATTGCAAAGGGACTAACAGAAACGGATTTTGGTGGGAGTGTTTTTGATTTCTTTTGGTTTACCCCCCTGTGTCTGATATGTGATGGCTGGGAATCTTACTATGCAGTGAAAAACTGAGAAAGGGCCACAGCGCTAAATCAGTCCCATTATACTTAGAATTGACAAGGTTCCTTCAGTAGGACCCCACCAATCAAGTAACTGCATAGCTCAACATGATGGAGAAGGGAGTGGTAGATCCACTTAACGCTCTTATACGAATATAATATTGAATAAATTAATATGCAAGAGGAGGTAAATACTCTAGCTGCAAGTCTAATAAAAAATATATCCAAAGATCACCCCCAGCCCCTCCGTCTCTTTATTAGCAGTCATGGAGGAAAGGGATGGCTAAACAGCTTCCTTCATAGACTAGCAACATCGGGAGAGAGCTTTCTTCAGCGTCAGAGCGTAGGTAGAAGTAAAGTAGTGCTGATAGCAAGACACCAGAGGAGATACATATAGTGCAAACATTATTAGAGCTCCATTGATTCCATGGCACTTGACAAGTGAAAAGAGGTGTACATTATACAAACAAGTACAATAATCATGAAACACAGACCGGTATAAGAGGAGAAAGGAAAACTTGATGAGGGTCCAACTGCAACAATTCCCAACACTTAAGGCTACTTTACACGCTGCGATATCGGTACCGATATCGCTAGCGTGGGTACCCGCCCCCATCTGTTGTGTGACACGGGCAAATCGCTGCCCGTGCCGCACAACATCGCCAAGACATGTCACACATACTTACCTGCCCGGCGACGTCGCTGTGATCGGCGAACCGCCTCCTTTCTAAGGGGGCGGTTCGTTCAGCGTCACAGCGACGTCACAGCTGCGTCACTGAACCGCCGCCCAATAGAAGCGGAGGGGCGGAGATGAACATCCCGCCCACCTCCTTCCCTCCGCATAGCGGCCGGGAGGCAGGTAAGGAGAGCTTCCTCGTTCCTGCGGTGTCACACGCAGCGATGTGTGCTGCCGCAGGAACGAGGAACAACCTCGTTACTGCTGCAGTAACGATTTTTGAGAATGGACCCCCATGTCACCGATGAGCGATTTTGCACGTTTTTGCAACGATGCAAAATCGCTCATAGGTGTCACACGCAACGACATCGCTAATGCGGCCGGATGTGCGTCACCAATTCTGTGACCCCAACGAGTTCGCATTAGCGATGTCGTAGCGTGTAAAGCCCCCTTTACTGTATAAATGGTGCAGTGGCACATCCCCGCTCCACTCGTTCTTGATGGGACTGCTCAAGCTTGCCATGTAAAATACTTGTTTTTTCCAGCAGTTCCATAGAGAATGAATGGAGAGGTGGCCCAAATACTCACCCACTGCTCCACTCAGAAGGGGCTCAATCCAGAATTCCAGATTGGTGTGGGTTTCAGCAGGTGGGACCTCCACCGATCAGCAAGTTATCACCTATCCTTTAATGAAAGTATATTAGTAAGTTGTATTCATTTCAAATTTAAACTTGTCCAAAGTGTTTTTATTTGGCTGGACAACTCCTTTAAGCCTTGCGACAGTTGCACTCCATTTCTTTCTTCTATGTTTAAATGTTCAGTTTCACATTAAAGCAGTTGTCCAGCTAGATAAAAACACTGTAGACATGTTAAAACTGTTCAGTTTGATTTATACGCGTGTATTAATAACAATGATTATTGATATAAACTCACGTATAAATGAAACTGAACAGTTCTACCCTACTAATAGATATACTGTGATCAAATTGTGAAGTCGTTATGAAAAAGCTGTGAGCCCACAAAGATATACAAAAATCAATCTACTCAACCACAACTATTTACAATAGAAGTAAACACGTTACAAGTTTTACAAAAATGTCATAACAAAACCTGGAAAATGTTGCAAAGAAAGTTTTCCAAATTTTAAGAAGAAGAGGATCAAAATGCCAAATAAAAGATAACTTACAACAATAAGAGTACAAATACCAAGTGTCTTGGTTACACATATATCAATGTTACCTGAAGAATGGTGCTGTCCGGTTGGTTCACATTTGGTGTACTGAAGCTAGTGCTACCATGTTTTGTGGTTGGCCAGAGACCAAGTAAACGACGACCACAGGTTAAAAGTCTTAAAGAGATCGAAAGAAAAAAAATATGTTAGTGAAACATAAGCCTGTATCATAAAGCCTAGGAAGAAGCTCAACAACTGCAGAGTGTTTCACATATGAAGAGTTTATTACAGAGATAACAATCTTTAGGAGAATTTATGAATTATATCATTGCAGATTAATAGATAAGTTGAGAAGTAACCCCAAAATCTCAGAAACCTGAACAATAAGTGATCCACTAGTGTGATTGTCCACTGTTGAACTTCATCAACCCATGGCTCTCCTAACATGTTAGTGCCTGTGTCCAATGGATCTCCTCTGGGTAGCCAGATCCATCCAAGACATCCCACCATTACTCTTATTTGCAGAATTCTATTTTTTAAATGGATTTTCTGATTTTCATACACTTTTGTAAATTATGCAGTAATGACATCCAAAGTTGAAGAGAGGTTGTGTCACGCTGGTCTTTTTCCAGCGAGGCTCGTCCTCATTTAAATGGATGTTTTTCCTTTTAGCATCTGAGGGTTAATGTTTCTTTTGCAAGTTTGCTTGGAGGCATTCCCTCAGGTGCTCTAAGTTACTTATTAGGCTGGGCCTTTGAAAGGTCCCAGCATCCTTCACACAGGGCTGGTTATTTTCTTTCCTCAGTTTAGTGTGTGTGTGTGTGTGTGTGTGTGTGTGTGTGTGTGTGTGTGTGTGTGTGTGTGTGTGTGTGTGTGTGTGTGTGTGTGTGTGTGTGTGTGTGTGTGTGTGTGTGTGTGTGCCATATCCCAGTTCCAGTAGCCTTCTGCAAACAAGGAGTAGTTTGCAGAAGCGATTGTAGTTTTATTTTATTTTTGGTGTTGTCCCCTGGAGGCGTCCCGCAGAACAGGTAGGGGTCTCTAGATCAGGATCCAGGTAGGAGCCAAGAACAGGTCGGGGGAGTCACGCCTCACTACCTTCAAGCATACCCGTGGCTTGAGGGCAAGTCAGGGAACTCTAGCGTACAGGGTGAGAGTAGTCCCCTGTCCCTGGGTAGCAGCCTTAGGCTATGTGCGCACGTTGCGTATTTGCATGCAGTTACGCTGCGATCTGCACCGCAGCGTAACTGCATGCGTCCTGCGTCCCCATCATAATCTATTAAGATTATGCAGGAGATGTGCACACGTGGCGTATTAGAGCACAGCGCTTCGGCTGCTGCCCGAAGCGCGTGTTCTAAGAAGTGACATGTCACTTCTTTCCTGCGCTCTGCATGCAGCGCCCGCTCTGTCTATGGGAGGGGCTGCAGTCAGAGCGCATGGAATCGGCTTTTTTTTTTTTTTCATTACGGACTCTTTCTGCAGCGATTTGAAGCGCACGTGTGCTGTTCAAATCGCTGCAGAAATTTCTGCAGGGACAAACGCTACGTGCGCACATAGCCTTAATCATGACAGGTTGTCTAGGTTTGAGAGCCAGTCTGTTAAAACTCTGTGGCCCCGATTCATCATTTGTCTTTTTTTTTTTTAAGCCACTGTCCTTGTTTGTCTTGAGGTATTCATTGCCATTTTTGGCATCAAATTCATCAACATGGTGACTAAAGTGATTACAGTGACTAAGAGCTGCTGGAACCATGTGCAAAAAACACAAAGTGCATAAAACAGAGTAGATCTTACCCTTTTGTTGCTAAAGGGGAATTACTCTAAGTTAGGAATGAGAGCTTAATTCCTATAGGGGTAGTATTCTTCATATCCGTTTATGCCCCATGCATAGCTTCCACCCTGACAATGCCAGCACCCAGAATAGAACACCCAACGAGTTTCCTCTTCAATGTGCAGGATTCATCAGGGGAGTATAGATGAAGGAGTTAATGTGAGTCTTCAATGGCAAAAACTCAAGTGGGCTTGCATGGTGTTTGCACAACCAAAAGAAGAAGGGGACATCTATACTCCTTTGATGAATTCCTGCACATTAAGGAAAAACCGCATCTCGACGGCTACTCTTTTGAAGGTAGCCAGCACAACACCTAGGTGCGGAAGCTATGCATGGGGCACATGGGGCTTTGAAGAATATCTCCCCTATAGGAATTAAAGGTAAACTAAGGTGTCACGTTTTTTTATTTTTGTATTAATAAGTGATTATGAAATAAAGTATTTTTAATACAAAATTAAATTCACTATTTATTTTGTTTTTATTTAATTCTAGTTTTACTGAAACACTGAGGGCCACCATCTTGGATTTGCTGTGAGTAACGACAGTTACTCACCTCAAATACGGAAGCTTCCTTTGCATAGAAAACCGTTGTCGGGCTGCGACCCTATATTTTAACACAGAAACAGCATCTACTGTGTACTGGAAATTCCCCCTGGGCTGTCTAGATCACAGCAGAGGGAATAGATCTCCAGCTCGCAGCGTATGCTGTGTGCTGTACTTTCCCAGTCACTCGCTGTGGCTGTGGTGAGTATCTGCGGTGATTGCAATTGCACCGTAACTGATCCTAGCTGCTCTCCACCCCGCTAACCCTCCACTCCGTCGCTCACCACCCCCTGCCCTGCTCACCTCCATCACTCACCACCCCCTCCCCCGCCCACCATCCACTCTGTCACTCACCACCACCCCGTCGCTCACCATCCCCTACCCCACTGCTTGCCACCAGCCACTTCTGCCGCTCACCCCCCCTCCCCCACGTGTGCTCACCTGAGGCCTCTGGCACAGGTCTAAGGAGAGTGCATGCGGCTGAAAGCGGTGATCATGGCGTGACTTCTGTAGTGCAGTGCCGCTGAGGCTGCAGATCACTCCTCCTCGACGCATGTCACCTAGACCTCCAATCCAATCCCGGCCAGCAGCACAGTATACAGTGGGGTATTGGGATACAGTGGAGCACTATGTAGCACATTATATAGGGGCACTGGATATAGTGGGGCATTGGGATACAGTGGAGCACTATGCAGCTGTCCTAAGTGACACATTAGGATTACTTTGCGGTCACCAGCAAAATAGCTCCGCAGTGTGATCCTAAACTTCATCTTCCCTTATCCTTTTGGAAACACCCAGATTGGGAGGGGGAGCTGTGACATCACACACAGGAGAGCAGATTTCTGCCCACTTTTACTGCAGCTGTAATGTGAGCTATTTCTACAGTAGGATTTCTGTAGGATTTCAGCAGCTTCTCCCCCTAGTGGTTAAGAGTGGAAAATATCATTTTTTAAAAAAAAAAAAGTATATTTTGCTCAATTAAAAACAAATTTTAATATTTAAACAAAACATTAATACTTTATATTTTCAGTTATTGATTTTTTTTATTTTTTTTTACGACACCTTCCCTTTAAGCTCTGCTACCTGACAAACAGAGTAATCCTCCTCTACCAACAAACAGATGAGAGCTACGCTTTATGTACTTTATATGTTTTTTGCACTGTTTTGCATATGATACTAGCAGCACTTGCAGATTTGATAGTATTATACATGAATAAAAGTTATATTTTATCGTTGTATGATATATTCTATTGATCTGTGAGAATGAACCGTAAATCTCCAATTATTAGGATAGACTATATTCTGCATGCGATTCATAAATTTGGCACAATGTCAAAACTGGCTTTTTCCGGTCTTGAACTACTTCTGCCACTTTGGTACCATAAATTGTGAATATTGGGCAACAACTTGGGCATACTTAAATACACCACAGGGAGACTGGGACTAAATTGCGCTGAATTTTACATTTTGTTTTTTTTTTTAAAAACAATTCTTAAATCAACCTACAACATCTAGAAATGCTAAATTCGCTCGCAAAATGCAGGAAAAAAAAACAAACAAAAAAAGCAGGCGAGAACATATAAAATAGACTTCAAAAAAGGCTCAAATAGAATAATGAGGTGGGTACACGAAAAAAAAAGGCGCAAAGCTCACAAAACAGGTATTCAGGCAATGATGAATTGGGCAGAACTGACAGCGTGCAATACGCACATTTTCTTGATGCCCTGATATTGCCGATACAAGTGAGCATCACGTCCACATATATGCAGCTTGCATACATGCAGTCATGTGCCGCCATCTAAATCTGTTCAGCTTGTATCAATTCACTTCTAGCGTAAGAAGCTGGAAGAGCTGAGTTGGCACGCGACCACATGTATGTAAATCGCATAAATGCAGTCACTTGCCCCAACAATATCGTGTAATGAAGACATAGTGTGCACCGCACACGGTCATGATCCAGTGCCTGCAGACTTGCCTGCTCTTTGTTTAGGATCTATCTAGCCAGAGTAGATCTGTAGAGAACAGCTAAGAGAAATGTCTCATATCCATGCATCACATGGGCAGAATACTGATTTCAATGAGCACCATATAGTGTTTCCTTGGTGGCGAATAAAACATTTCATAGAATACAGCGGAAGACTGGACACAAATTTTCATGGGACCTTTATAAAAAAAACTAAAAGTGGATCACTCTAATATTTGTCAGTCATTATGCCCCAAGATGAAATTAGTCATTTCAATCCATTAATATAACTCCTATTAGTTTGTCGGGTGAAACGGAGGGCATGTCCCAGGGACGCCAGATCTAAGTATTAGGATGAATGTGAGTGTTGAATGAAGGATAATACTAAGCACGTACTGCCTAAAGTTGAACAGGGGAGTGGTGACCCAGCCCAGCGGCTGAGGGTTTCGTCGCTGCTTGCTGGCTTCGGAGGAGCTCCCAGGAGGGGGGACTGGCACCGCATACAGTGTAATTGTGAGAAGAGTCTCTCGTGGCAGGTGGTTTATCTGGACTGGAAAACAGATCCTGCGCAGGAAAATAAAAGGCAGGTAAAGCACAGGTGTCTCCAACATGATACAGTGAATATAGTAGTAATTCAGCAATAGACGTGCCATAAAATATCATAAAATGCCTTATTTCTCATGTTGATGTAGACAAAGTCCAGCTTTTTCTGTAGATCCCAGAACGTCTGGTGACTGCAGATTCCCCACATAAATCTGAACAAATGTTTCACGTTTATAGACACAATTCAATTTGTAGCCCTGATGTAGTTACATAGACATGTGGACTTCATAGAAGCCAGGAAGGAAACACGCAGAACACATGGAAGCCATAAATGTAATAATAATTGCAGTTCTAGCAGATCATTACGCAGCTTTATAAATGTATGAGTAGAGCAAAACCACAGCCATGTATTATCCCATGTGCAAGCAGATGTGGAACAGTCCTCGGCATAATATGCACAATACTGAATGATGGATGCTGGGAAGGGCGATAAAGTATTATATATACTAATATATAGCTCGCTGTACACTATCACTTTATACTACGGTTAGAGACATGTTAGAGAAGCAGATCTGTCATCACGATAAACCAGTTCAGCTGCCTGGATGAATGTTAGGAATACGGTCCTCTCCTGGGGTGGCAGGATCAGGACCATTTCCAGGAGAATTAATGGATTACAGAGGGCAAATGAGAACTTTTGTGTATGTTTAAAAGATGCAATGGTCATTTATGCTCCAGACAATAGCTCATGCTTTGTAAAACAAAATACACATACCGTACCGGGAATTTTTATCCCAATAGATAATTTTATGATCAGTAAACAACTCACCAGTATCTTACATGATAGCTCAGGATGAAGAAACTGGAGGGGACAATTCCAGCACAATAGAACTTCATCCAATAATCCAGTATTATAGTGAGAGCAATGCTGCTCACATTGTCGGGTTGTGTGGTCACCTTAGTTGAAAAGAGAGAATGCATCCCCAACAGATTGGAGGCCCCAATGTGGTAGCAAATACAGTGGAGAAAGTGGGTGATCGACGCTGCTTGTTTCATATCCACAATAAAAGTCCAATATCAGAGTGTCTATGTGGTTTTATTCCTATCATGTTCTACGTCTTCAGGAGAACCACAATAGTTGACCCTTGAAGAAGCTTGTTCAAGTTGAAACACGTTGAAAATAACACTGCATAGACACCCTGATACCACATATTGGCTTTTTCACTGTGGATTCGAAACCAGCAGTGCAGATCACCCACTTTCTCCACTATATTTATGACACTCAAGATACATTTTTGAGGATGTAGGACCCATGGATAACACAGGCACATCTACTAATGTCAAGCATTTTTTTCTATGTTTTTGGATAATTGCATACCATGATGTAATACCTCATATCTATATCAATTGCTTTACTTCTTTATTGTGTGTGTGAAAAAAAAAAAGTTATGCCATGTGTACCACAAATTACCCACTCCACTTTATATACTATTCCATTTTTTATTTTTAATGATTTTTCTAATGATTTCTAAAAATATTTGCTTTTTTTATTTTACTCTTGGTTTTATTGTTAAAACAAAATATAATAAATATATTAATACAAGAAAAAGAAGCTGTGAACGCCAAAGAAGCATTTTATTGCTTCTCATTTGATCCTTTGACATTTTGCACGCTGGGCAACAAGCCAGTGTAAAAAGGCCGCTCAGTATGTCTACCATGAGTAGATAATATGTAATAATATAGATCTTTAGCAAATCATGACTGGCAAGAAAAAGTAACACAACCTCTCAATCACCAGCAAATCACTAAGAGCTAGGAGTGTATTAATCAGTAAGAAAAAGGCCCATTTCACATGAACAGTCTAAAGGTCAAT
Source organism: Anomaloglossus baeobatrachus (assembly GCF_048569485.1). Classification (NCBI taxonomy): domain Eukaryota; kingdom Metazoa; phylum Chordata; class Amphibia; order Anura; family Aromobatidae; genus Anomaloglossus; species Anomaloglossus baeobatrachus. Next base: position 227,505,727 of record NC_134354.1, read on the forward strand.
GGGTGAAGAAGTATTTTTCCATAGACACTACGGAATACTCGAAATTCTGGATATAACGGTTGTGTTGAAATTAAGTATTCAGGAGAAGTAAATAAGCATCCAATGAAAAAACGGTTTCAGCTTTTGACCTAAAAACTAATGAATGGAGAGCTGGGCAACTCCCACAAGCTCACAAATGGTCCTATGTCTGTGTATTCAGAACACGTCCAGAAAAACAAAAATGAAAAAAACAATTTATGTAAAAATTCTAAACTTTTAGGGATCTGCCAAGTGGACTACTCTACCAAATCAAAAACATAAGACCACTTCTATAATTTTGAGGCTCCCATATACATTAGACTGATTTTGGCTGAGCACACCGATATCGACAGGTCGTCCAAAATTCTATGTGTACGGGAAGCTGGCCTTCTGATGGTCAGGAGATGTCAATCAGACACGTCCGATTTCAGACTGCCCATCATATTGTTCTCTCAGAGAGAAGCTACCGGCCAATGTGTGAGTTGGTGGATTTCTAATAGAGAACACATGAGCCCTTGGCTAGCGCTCCTGTGTATGGGAGTGTCGGCAGAGATGGATGTCAGCCGACAGCCATCTAATGGGTAAGGCCAGCTTTACACAAAAGGGTGATTGGTAACTTTCAAACACGTTTGAGACAGTTTATATCTGGAAGAAAAAAAAAAGATGACCTTCCTTATTCTACTAAGCGGAAAACAATTCAACAATGTGACCAAAGGACCGTCCAATGAAATTTTATTGGCTAGGTTTGTGGACATTTTGGCTACGGAGTCATTTTCCGCTCCCATACACAATGTATTCACTCACAATCTAGCAAATGGATGTCTAAAGGCCCCGTCACACTAAGCAACATCGCTAGCAACATCGCTGCTAACGAACAACTTTTGTGACGTTGCTAGCGATGTTGCTGTGTGTGACATCCAGCAACAACCTGGCCCCTGCTGTGAGGTCGTTGGTTGTTGCTGAATGTCCTGGGCCATTTTTTAGTTGTTGCTGTCCCGCTGTGAAGCACAGATCGCTGTGTGTGACAGCGAGACAGCAACAACTAAATGTGCAGGCAGCAGGAGCCGGCTTCTGCGGAGGCTGGTAACCAATGTAAACATCGGGTAACCAAGAAGCCCTGTCCTTGGTTACCCGATATTTACCTTCGATACCAGTCTCCTCCACTCTCACTGCCAGTGCCGGCTCCTGCTCTGTGCACATGTAGCTGCAGCACACATCGGGTTAATTAACCCGATGTGTGCTGTAACTAGGAGAGCAAGGAGCCAGCGCTAAGCATTGTGCGCTGCTCCCTGCTCTGTGCACATTTAGCTGCAGCACACATTGGGTAATTAACCCGATGTGTGCTGTAACTAGGAGAGCAAGGAGCCAGCGCTCAGTGTGCGCTGCTCCCTGCTCTCTGCACGTGTAGCTCCGTGCGGTGGTAACCAAGGTAAATATCGGGTTGGTTACCCGATATTTACCTTAGTTACCAAGCGCAGCATCTTCCACGCTGCGCTGGGGGCTTGTCACTGGTTGCTGGTGAGCTCACCAGCAACTTGTGTAGCGACGCTCCAGCGATCCCTGCCAGGTCAGGTTGCTGGTGGGATCGCTGGAGCGTCTGACTGTGTGACCTCTCACCAGCAACCTCTAAGCAACTTACCAGCGATCCCTGCCAGGTCAGGTTGCTGGTGGGATCGCTGGAGCGTCGCAGTGTGACATCTCACCAGCAACCTCCTAGCAACTTACCAGCGATCCCTATCGTTGTTGGGATCGCTGGTAAGTTGCTTAGTGTGACTGGACCTTAAAGCACATAGTAAGTTTGTCATGCGAAAAATACTCCAAAAAAGGGAAACAAAAGATCTACAGTGTAGAGGTAGGTGAAAATATAATCAGTCCTAGTAAAAACATGGATAATTAATATCTCCTAGTAGATAATTACGCCATTAGATCAATACTAGTGCATGTGTGCTCATCCTTTCATAATTGTGTAATTATATACTAGATTCTACTCAAACTTTATTTATATTTTCGCAACGTGGTGGTTATCATTTTTTTTCCACTAATCTATTAATTAGCTCATATTGATATGTGCGTATTTTTCGACTTGCAGCAGCAGTGAATAGTGCATGCATTTGCATGCATATGCATTGGAAAAAAATGTTTTCCTCACGTTTAGACTGTAGATTGTGAACAATATGCATTGATGAGACCATGATGAGACCCTCTAAACCTTTTTACAGTGGTCATTATTGACCTTTTTTTTTTTTTTTTTTTTTTTACAGCATAATGGGTCGGGTACCTAGCGCACAAATGGGCATCCATATTCTAGCATCCACAATAGTAGGCAGTTTCGCTGGGATGATTTAGGAAAACCTGCACGCGCAGGGGGTTGGACCCGATGGCCCGAGGTCCCTTCCGACTCTACAATTCTATGATTCTATGATTTTATGTAATGTCATAATAGTCAAGATCGCTGCAAAACTCGCGATCCCAAAGAAGCTTAAGTTATAGGAAAAACATCCAACTTTTGACATTTAGGGGAAAAACATAAAATTGTAAAAATAAAACAAAAATACAACTGTAAAGGCCCCTTTACACACTGCAACATCGCTAGCGATATCGCTGTAACGTCACCGGTTTTGTGACGTAATAGCGACCTCCCCAGCGACATTGCAGTGTGTGACACGCATCAGCCACCTAGCCCCCGCTGTGAGGTCGCTGATCGCTACAAATCGTTCAGGACCATTTTTTGGTCCTTTGTTTCCCGCTGCGCAGCATGCATTGGTGTGTTTGACACAGTTACAATGACATAGTTAGCGACTTAGCACCCAACCCGTAGGCGTGCTATAGCGTTCCCTTTCCCGCCCCCTTACCTCCGATTGGTGGTCGCTGTTGTGTTCTGATTGGGCGGCTTTCACTGAAAAGAAGTCAACTTTAGCGCTTCCGGCCTTTGTTTCAAAGCTACCTTGTTCCTGAGCTTGCTGGTTTGCGGATCATTAGAGAGTTTTCCAGTCTGCAATACTATAAAGCCTATACGGTAAGCATCATTTGATTGAAGCTGTATTGATGCTGTATAGATAAACCAGTGTGGAATCGTCGCACAGAGAACTCTACAAAGATCCGCTAAGCAACAGAAGCTCAGGAACAAAGGATATACAAGCGCGACTTTTGCCAATCTTTCCAAGCTCGAAGTCGCCAATACGAACGCACTAGCGATCACCAATCGGAGCTGAGGGGGGCGTGTAAAAAGGACAGCTAGATGGCTTCAGCACCAAACACCATGCCCCTAACATAGGTGTGAGTCGTCAAATAGCTGCTGTGTGGCACGTCCCCAACGACCAGCGAGGTCGTTCTGCAGGTCCGTATCGCTGCTGCATCGTTAGCCAGATCTGCCTGTTTGACAGCTCACCAGTGACTGTTTAGAGACTTTCCAGCGATCCCGGCCAGGTCGGGATCGCTGGTGGGATCGCTAGAAAGTCTCAGTGTGTAAAGGGGCCTTTATATCTAAGATGTTTAAAAGAAAAGATAACCCTAATCTTCACATGTTGCCTCTGCAAATACTAAACTACTGTAAACTTGCAAAGACTTTGAAGAACATAGAAAGACCCATACTAGACATATTATCAAACCGAGGGCATATAGTGATTGTCACATCTAGACGAGTAGAAGAGCAAACACGATCAAATATTACTTCTACTACTCAAATAGAGAAAAATACCAAAGCAAAAGAGTTATAGACAAAGCAATGGATGAAAATAAAGACTGTGTTCACTAAACAGTTATTAAATACAGGCAGAGCAAGAAAGTCCAAGACGTCATTAAGCTGATTCATGGTGACCTCTACTTCTAAAGTACTTTTCCGAAATGCGACAGTGCTCTGCACCAACATATGTGTACCCATGATTTCCCAATTTATCCCAGACACTCAATTACTGCTCAGTGTGCCATTACCTTCCTGCTGACTGGCCGCCCTCCTCAGATCCAAAAGCTGTGGGAACCACTGGGAACTCCCATATTTTCCAATCCCTTTAAATCAATCCCAAGGTTACATCAGGTCCACCTCATAAAAGTTTCAGATTAAGTAACGTTCTGTGCTATGTGAAGCTACCAGCTACCAGCAGCCATGCAGAACTTCAGATTGTGATACAGCATTGGTTAGTTCTCTCGCTCATAAGCGATAACTAATCCGGACTTTAAAGCCTTCAAATCCTGTGGGACTTTACATCCACTGTTCTTGTCCGCTGTATTTCTGCTATTAATCCTCGTTTCTCTGTCTTTTCCTGTCCCCGCGTCGTCTCTGCCTGTCTCTGCTCCAAGGCCATCAGGCTCTTTCTAATTTTATCTGTTTTCCATATGCTTTCAGTTGCTTCTCACAGGACAGGGAGGGAATAAGTCATGGACAGAGTCAATTCCTGAAAGCTATTTTGGGAGCACAGCTGAGATTTAAGACCCTGTGGGGTGCAGAAAACAAAGATGCAGCCCAGGCCCTTCTGCAGGACTAAACTACGATCGGCACAAGCAATGCAGATTAATAAAGTGCAGAAAGTCAGGTCTATAAATATCTAGTATTGAGTTCTTAAACTGAGGAACCCTAGAATAAATAATATTAGATAAACTATTGCATGACTGGTGTCAGGGAAGCACGTACTGTAAGAACAAAGTGTGGTGTACATAGATCAGCAGTTTTGATTTGGCAGGCTTCGGAATAAGCATCTACGCCGATTTACAACTGTACCTTTCAACCCTACTAAAATGGATAAAACTATGTGTTTTCTTATAAGTATGTATAAGTGACAGCTGATTTTGTTTTTTTTTTAAACTCTGTGTCTTGAAGAGGTTGCCCACTACTTTTACATTGATGGCCTAACCTTAGGATAAGTCATCAATGTGTCATCGGCCGGGATCCGACACCCCCACCAATCACCCGTTCTCAGTGCTGGCGGCAGTCGGATATGCTCACTTCCAGAGCTGCCTCGTCAACTGATAGAGCCATGGCCGGGTACTGCACATCCACCTCCTATTCAAATCAATAGGAGACGGATGTGCATTACTCGTCAGCGCCCGCTATCAGAAGATGGAACAACTCCGGAAATGAGCATATCCGGCTGCCTGCTGCTGCACCGAGGACCAAGAACAGCTGATCGGCGGGAGTGCGGGGTGTCGGTCAGACATTGTGAACTATCCCAAGGATAGACCATGAATGTAAAAGTAGTGGCCAACCTCTTTAAGAGTAAGAGCAGATAAGGCACATGCGCAATGGATTACCCCTTCATATTACACTAGGAGAGCAAATGTTGAAAGGTGGCATAACTGCACAATCTCTGCGATTAAATCAGCAGTGATATTTTCCACTGTAGCTTTCCTGTTGCACATATAACAATTTCTAAGCGTGCTTGGTTATCACTATATACATAGAACAGGTAATAGATATATATATATGGAAACATCTCGCAAACACACAATCATTATTACATCTTTCTTTTCTTATTACTATTTATCATTGGTAGAGATGGAACCATAACTAAATATTTTGCCATTTAAAGAAAATTATCAGTGCTTACATCTGGTCCCAAACGATGAGATGAAACAGGTACTTATATACGTGAATCTTGCGAGTTTGTAGGGGACTGCACAGTTCCTTCCCTCCATGACTCAGAGAGCAGGATACATAGAAATCCTCATAACTTGAAGGAAAAAACAAACAAACATTAGGATTTTGTGGTCTTGTTTCCAAATTTACCATACTTACTTTGATACATAAAATAAACAGAACAGTAAGTACAGTGCAAGAGTATTAAACTGTTGTCACAAGGAATAGTGGTCTTAAAGAGGTTGTCCAGGACTTTACCATTGATGACCTACTCTTATGATAGATCATCAATGTCTGATTGGTGAAGAGGGTACACCCCTCACCCCCACCAGTCAAATATTCAAGGGGCCGCTACTGGCTGAAACTACTCAGTTGTGGAGCTGCACATCTCCATCAATGGGATATTGGCCTCGGCCAGGTATTGCACATCTGCCCCCGAATGATTTGAACATGGGGCAGATATTCAGCATCGAGCCACAGCTACTATACGATAGGCGAAGCTGTGCAGCTCAACGACTAAGCAGTTCTGGCTGACGGTGGCACCAGGAACAGCTGATAAGTGGGGACCCGGGTATCGCACCTTCAATTATCAGATAAGTCATCAATGTTAAAGTCTCAGACAACCATTTTAATACCTGTATCATATTTTCTGCATCATTCATAATTTAGTTCTTACATTGCCAGATATATTCATATTTGCAAACACATACAAATGTGTAAAAGTCTTCGGGTATGTGCCCTCGATCAGGACTCATTGCATCCTGGACGCAGCGGGTCCTGACCTGCGGGGCCGCGAGTCTCCTCATGAGACCGCAGCTGCTCGTACCCACGATCAGGGTTCAGTGCGCTGCGGTCTCCTGCTTCTGTTCCCTTACGGAGGACGCATGCGAATCCGCAGCAAACAACTGACATGCTGCAGCTTGGAAAGTCACACCGCAGGTCAGTGTTTGCGGTGGAAAAAACAAGCACAGTGGGCACGGGGTTTCTAGAAATCCATCCACTATGCTTGTACTGCACAACACAGTGGTTTGGACACAGCAAAAACAAGCTACATCCAAAACGCTGCAAACACTGATCGTGGGCACGCTGCCTTAGACATCTTGGATTAAAATTTTTCTTGTACTTGTCAGAATTCAGAGATTAAGTTGTACAGTACATGTGTAGAACATTAAATGTTAGACAATGAATATAATATTATTACTGCCCGTATTATATACCACAACAGTGAGTATATATTTATGTATGTATACAGGGCTGTATTTTGCCTTCGTGCTGCCCTAGGCACTTTAAGTGGTCGCGCCCCTTAGTGACAACGTAACCAGGGCTGTGGAGTCGGAGTCGGAGTCGTGGAGTCGGAGTCGGAGTCGGAGCTCATTTTGGTGGAGTCGGAGTCGGAGTCGGTATAAAATGCACCGACTCCGACTCCTAAAATATATAATAAATTGGGGACAGGAGTGCAATGCAGAATGTGCTGAATATTTTACTAAATAATAACATTTAGTATAATGCTTATATTTAAGTGAAAAATTTATTGTAGTACAATGTGAACATCAGACATTTAATTGTTTTTATGATACAATAATCAAGATATTTGGATAGAACATAAAATATTTATTGGAATACAACTTTAGAACACAAAAAAACTAATAAATTGTAAATATGTAATATATATAATATATATATATATATACAGTGTATATACACACACACAAGATATATATGTAATCTACTGTATATTACATAGTGTATTACATATTTACAATTTATTACAGTTTTTTGTGTTCTAAAGTTGTATTCCAATAAATATATTTTATGTTCTATCCAAATATCTTGATTATTGTATCATAAAAATTATTAAATGTCTGATGTTCACATACACATATTCATGTACTACAATAAATTTTTCACCTAACTATAAGCAATATATGTAGGAGTCGGAGTCGGAGCCGGAGTCGGAGCCGGAGTCGGAGTCGGTGCAAGAGAATTTGAGGAGTCGGAGTCGGAGTCGGAGTCGAAGGTTTGGCTTACCGACTCCACAGCCCTGAACGTAACACTATGAGTTTTCGCACACGACCTCTTTTTAAGGCAGATCTACTCTGTAAAACACTTGAAAAAGTATCAATGAGAAACAAAGGGCACTAACCCCCCCCAATGGGGATCACCACAGGCACATCAAAACATAGCATGAGTATAAAATATTCCCACCACACCGTCCCCACTTATATGTCACTGTGACTGTGACACTGCCCCTAATAAACTACACACTACCCTCCCTTATAAATTATATCCACCACACCTTCCTCAATTATGAAATATGATCTGCACATTGACCTCACATCATGCTGCCCACTCCTAACAATGTCCCATGCATGCTTCCCCCTCCTCACAAGTGTCCCATGCATGCTGCCCCTCCTCACAAGTGTCCCATGCATGCTGCCCCCTCCTCACAATGTCCCATGCATGCTGCCCCCTCCTCCCAATGTCCCATGCATGCTGCCCCCTCCTCCCAATGTCCCATGCATGCTGCCCCCTCCTCCCAATGTCCCATGCATGCTGCCCCCTCCTCCCAATGTCCCATGCATGCTGCCCCCTCCTCCCAATGTCCCATGTATGCTGCCCCCTCCTCCCAATGTCCCATGCATGCTGCCCCCTCCTCACAATGTCCCATGCATGCTGCCCCCTCCTCACAGTGTCCCATGCATGCTGCCCCTCTCCATGAGCTCCTAATGCTGCCTTCCTCTTTTCCATAATGACACCTCCATGCTGCCCCATTCATCATACTAAGACCACCACACTAACGCTTATGCTGAGACCCCCCCCCCACACACACTACCCCACTTTTGATATTGACTCCCCTACATTGCTCCACTCCATACTGAGCCCACACATGCTGCCCCTTCTCCATAATGAGCTCCCAATGCTGCCCCCCTTTCATTCTGAGTCCTTTTACACTGCCCCCCATTGATTTTGTCATTACACTATCCCTCAACCCTTGTCCTCTGTCTCTAGCATTGGCCCCTCTCTCCCATTCCCCCAGCAGCAGCCTCTCCCCCAGCATCAGCCTCTCTCCTCCCAGCCTCCCCCAGCATCAGCCTCTCATCCCCAGCTTCCCCCAGCATCAGCCTCTCTCCCCCAGCTTCCCCCAGCATCAGCCTCTCTCCCCCAGCTTCCCCCAGCATCAGCCTCTCTGAACCGAGCATCAGCCTCTCTGCCGCCAGCATCAGCCTCTCTCCTCCCAGCCTCTCCCAGCATCAGCCTCCCCCCCTCCCAGCCTCCCCCAGCATCAGCCTCCCCCAGCATCAGCCTCTCTTCTCCCAGCCTCCCCCAGCATCAGCCTCTCTTCTCCCAGCCTCCCCCAGCGTCAGCCTCCCTTCTCCCAGCCTCCCCCAGCGTCAGCCTCCCCCCTCCCAGCCTCCCCCAGCATCAGCCTCCCCCCTCCCAGCCTCAGCCTCCCCCAGATTCAGCCTCTCTCCTCCCAGCCTCCCCCAGCATCAGCCTCCCCCAGCATCAGCCTCTCTTCTCCCAGCCTCCCCCAGCATCAGCCTCTCTCCTCCCAGCCTCCCCCAGCATCAGCCTCCCCCAGCATCAGCCTCCCCCTTCCCAGCCTCCCCCCTCCCAGCATCAGCCTCCCCCAGCATCAGCTTCTCTCCTCCCAGCCTCCCCCAGCATCAGCCTCCCCCAGCATCAGCCTCTCTTCTCCCAGCCTCCCCCAGCATCAGCCTCTCTCCTCCCAGCCTCCCCCAGCGTCAGCCTCCCCCAGCGTCAGCCTCCCCCCTCCCAGCCCCCCCCAGCGTCAGCCTTCCCCCTCCCAGCCCCCCCAGCATCAGACTCTCCCAGAATCAGCCTCTCCCCTCCCAGCCTCCCCCAGCATCAGCCTCCCCCAGCATCAGCCTCTCTTCTCCCAGCCTCCCCCAGCGTCAGCCTCTCTCCTCCCAGCGTCCCCCAGCGTCAGCCTCCCCCCTCCCAGCCTCCCCCAGCGTCAGCCTCCCCCCTCCTAGCCTCCCTCAGCATCAGCCTCTCCCCTCCTAGCCTCCCCCAGCATCAGCCTCCCCCCTCCCAGCCTCCCCCAGCATCAGCCTCCCCCCTCCCAGCCTCCCCCCTCCCAGCCTCCCCCAGCATCAGACTCTCTCCTCCCAGCCTCCCCCAGTATCAGCTTCTCTTCCCCCAAGTCTCCCCTAGTATCAGCCTCTCTCCTCCCACCACGTGCGCAGATCTCCGGTCTGCATTAGAGACACCCCCAAGCTCCTTATGAATCTTCAGCTCTGCGAGCACTTACCTGCTCCAGGGCCCGCCGTCATCTTCCTGGCTCATGTGAGTATCCTCTTCTGACACCGGCTTCCATCGCGGCGTCCTCTACGGCGTCCTGCTGTGAGCTCTGCATGTGACGTCCACACAGCATTGGACGCAGCACAGAGGAAGGAGCTGATTGGAGCGCCTGTGACCCCGGAAGTGCAGGCGCCGGCAGTTCCGAGGTCAATCAGCTCTCTGTGCCCTGCCGCCACAGTTTGTCTGCATTCGCGTCTTAATTGACGCGGATACAAATAAATGGAGGTGCGCCTCTCCCCCCTCCGAAAATACAGCGGATTTAATGGATGTGTAAAAAAAAAAATTTTATTTTTTTTTACTGCTAGAAGGTGCCGCCCCCCCCCCCGCATCCTGCCACCCCACAGGCACGGGACCACGGGTGCCTAATGGTAAATACGGCCCTGTATGTATAGTCAAAGACAAAAGCTGACCAAAATGTTGGTTTTCTTAAAGGTTTGCGGCTTTAGCTTCTATAGTAGCATTTTTCATTTACTCTATACTGTTATAAAGAGTGAGGAGTACCCAAAAATACATCAGAAGCCTCATCACTGTAATACCTTAGAGCAGGGGTCGGGAACCTATGGCTCGCGAGCCAGATATGGCTCTTTTCATGGCCGTATCTGGCTCGCAGACAGGGCTCCTACCTGTCTATGGGAAGGATGCATGCACCGCGCTCCATCAGGCCGCGGTGCACTCACCCTGAAGATAAACAGCCGGCTCCGCTCTGTGACAGAGTCGCTGCGCTGTAACTATACTGTACTAGCTCTTATACAAGTGGCCGGCAGCGCTGGGCTCCGCCCCCTCCAGCCACTTCCTACCTGTGACCTCGGGCTGACTGCCTGGCTCGTCATCTACTCTTCTGCAGTGTGTGGAGCCAGTGACTGCTGTGATTGTGGATGCATGTCATGTCGGCAGTTGCAGGATATGCAGACTCAGGTCAGAGATGAATATGTCAGGACTGGAGGCTGCAGACAGAGCGGTCTGAGTGGCAGACAGTGGCCGACACAGTCACAAAGTTTGTGACTTGCAGTGAGAACATCCTCTGCTGCCTCCCCCTCCCACTAGCTCTGGTCAGTGCGCCGATGTCGACCCTTAGCTTATTTAGTAATGTGCAGGCAGCCATGTGCTGGACAGGGTTAACAGTAAGCTATACAGAAAACTGCATCTGGCACTTTTTGCATTATATCTTTGTAAAGATTCGCCAAACTGCCAGGAACAGTTTGAAATCTGGATTCCAAATCTGGAATCTGTGCACAAGATGGAGATTTGCAGAAATTTCTGCACCAAGTCTGCATCTACTGCCAGGAGAAATGCTGCAGCAAAACCAAGGCTTTTTGCCACAATTTGATGCATTATATGTATTTTTGCTTGCATTTTATTTTCATTACTTTTAATGGGGAAAACGTAGCAAAAACACAGAAAGAATTGACATGCTGCAGTTTTTTTTCTACAATACAAAGTGCAAGGAAAAGATCCTGAACATGTTTACAATACTTCAGGATTCTCATTTACCATATTTTTCGTTTTCTAAGATGCACTTTTTTCCCTCAAAACTGGCGGTAAAATGGGGGTGTATCTTACAAAACAGATATGGCTTATGAAGGTGGCGATGGTCGAGCGGGCTCATAGGAGACAGGCTCACAGGACGCGCTCGGCGGTGTCGCAGTGGGCAGCATTAATCTGCGGGCAGGCGGGCTGCGAGGGTGTCTCGGCGGTGGGTGCATTGAGCTGACTGCCGACTCAATTGCATCACCCACGGTTCATGCAATGAGCTTCAAGAAAATGGCCGTGGAATCATATCTGCGCACGCGCCACCTCCGCGATCATTTTCTTGACGTCCATCTTGTCAAACCTGGGTGATTCAATGGAGCCGGCAGTCAGCTCAATGCACTTGCCACAGAGACACCCTGTGTTGTGACACCTCCGCAGACCCCCTGCCCACAGATCAATGGCGGCCTCTGCAACACCCCCGAGTGCATCCTGTGACTCTGCTCCACCACTACCGCCCTGGTAAGCCATACCCGGGGGATTCAAATGCACCCATGGCTACACCCCCGAGCCACAGCATTGCTGACCCTCCTGAGCAGCAGCACCCCCTCCTCCGAGCTCGCAGCATCACTCTTCCTCCTGTGACCTTCCTGAGCCGCTCCACCACCACCACCAGCGCCTCTCCCCCTGGTGAGCATTAGGATTAAAGGTAAGGTGTCGCATTTTTTATTTTTGTATTAATAATAGTGATTATGAAATCAAGTATTTTTAATACAAAATTAAACTCACTGTTTATTTAGTTTATATTTAATTCTAGTGTTACTGAAACACTGGGTGCTGCCATGCTGGATTTGGTGTTTGTAACAATAGTTACTCACCTCAACTCCTTTATGGCAGCGCCCTGTACCCGGACTGCGACCTGTACTTAATACAGGAAAGCTCCCTGCTGTGACCTGAACGCGCCGCCTGGGCTATCCAGATCACAACAGAGAGAGGAGATCGGTGCCATATTTGTGCAGCTCAAAGCTTATGCTGTGCGCTGCACTTTCCCCGTCACCCGTTCGGCCTGTGTGAGTACCAGCGCCCTTCCCCCCGCCGCTGCTGCTACCTTCACCAAACACAACCCCTGTCCCCCCCCCCCCCCCCCCCGTGCCACGACCACTACCCACCCCCCCCACTCTCCTTGCCTGGACTGATGTCATGCATCGCAAGTTCACAATGTAAGTTATTTATTTGATTTTTTTACTGCTAATTACCATTGTTTCAGTCCAGTTGTGGCTTTATACAGCAGGGAGGAGCATTCCTTGCTGTACTAAGTGAACATTGGAGCGATTGATCTGTCAATGGCCCTTTAAACATATTGTACGGCTCTCGCGGAATTATATTTCAAAATATGTGGCGTTTACGGCTCTCTTAGCCAAAAAGGTTCCTGACCCCTGCCTTAGAGAAACTAAGAGTCCCAAGAGTAAACTAGTGAAACCCTACATAAACTATAGTATAAAAACCACACGAAACCAGAAAAATGCTAAAAGTACCCATTAACAAGTAGATTGACAGTGAGAAACTTAGTTTGCAGGAAATTGGCCAATTATAATCAATACAATAATGAATCAATATGAAGTAATGGATTACTAGTTTCTCCTGACTTGTCATGCAAGTACCTTAGTCCTAACTGTTATGTATTTGTGATGATTAACCATATTATGCTTATGATGTGAATAAATATGGATATGTACCTTTTTTTTATATGGAAGGTAGATCAAGGCAACAGGATCAATTCATGCATAATAAATTAGTATAAATAATCCGAATATATAAATTACATAAATTCATCCAAAAGTCAACTCAAATAAATGTAAACACATCCTATAAGCTTTTTGACCTTCAATAATCAGAGCCTATATCAATCACGAGACATGCCTACCAGACACCACACTCTTTAGTAAAACTGACACACGTTTCGAGTGCTGCTTTTTTAGGAGGCTGATTGTTATCAAGAGTGATCAGGTAAATTGCAAAAAAAAAAAATACCTTACCATGAAAATCAAGCTAATCTCAAAAAACCCTATTCTACTGAATTTACGCTCTACCTATTAATGATGTGCTTACATCATCATTTCAGTGATCTTCTTGTTAGCTTTGGGAAAAGTGATAATGAAGGCAATGTAGCGGATATCACTCTTTTATGGTGACTGAATTATAAAGAGCAGACTGGTTGCTTTAAAAAGGGACTGTTACGTGAAATCACAGTCTTCAGTACGTTCCGCTTGCAAATCCTACTTATAAATCATATCATTGGCACAATGTAAAACCCAGCAGTATGATTATCGCTTCTCTAGACCTTTCATCGCTTACCTAGAATTGGAAACTATTGTCCACGACTAAACAATGACCAGTCTGTAGAATGGGACAGCAATATGAGATCAGTGGGGGTCTGATCATCCTGCCCCCCAATATTTAGCTGAAATCAGCAATACTCGTTAGCAGCCAATAATCTGCAAAGAGGGCAACCCTATATATGGAGCAGATGTCAGATGATCATTGGGGTGGCGGGTGTTCAATGTCTACTGATAGGTCATCTTTTCATTTAATCCTGGAGCCTTCAGTGTTATATTACGTGTACTATTTAATGGAGTTCTGCACTAAACTCTCCATTATGGTGGACATTCCTTGACTCTCCGAGCCACGCTGTGTATGTGCAAGCAATTTATAGAATAATTCTGGAAAGTGTGGGAAGACCGAATAGAAAAGCAAAGAAAGAAAGGAGTCAAGAGAGACCGACATGAAGGTTTGTAGGAGAATAAAATTAGACAAGAAACGCTATGAGGGGGGGCGGAGCTGGACATGGCGGGGTAAAGACGTGCTTCTCTGGAGCTCCTCATAATCCTCCATAAAGCCGGCTATTATATACATAAAATGGGCAAATCATCGGCCAAAAAGGGCAAGCTCAACACCCCAGGACGGCCACCTGCACCCCTGAATAATATTGGAGCCTACTTTACCCGCTCCAAGGAATCGGGGGCAACCTCGCAGCCGGAGCAAGAATTGCGGCCTGCAGAATCCGAAATGAGTCCTGCCCCTGTCCGGATGCCTGAGGACACAGCAACCCCGGAGACCCAAAAGAGGGGTGAAGCAGCTGAGACCCCCCATGATGCGAAAGGACCCACCGGGAGATCCACAGCAGCGGTGAGCAAGAAACAAAGCCCTGCGGCGGGGGACTTAGTGAAGCTGCAGACGCCATTCCAAGATGGCGCCCACCTACCTGAACCGCGGCCCCGGAGGCCGGAGCTGGAAGACGGGACACTCGCAGCCGCGACCTCGCCTGCCTCATGCCCTGCTGCATCGCGGATGGGAGCGGTGAGTCCCCGCAGTCCACCCGCGGCTGGTGTCGGCGGGATCAGGGAGATCTCGGCGTGCAGCCGTGGATTGCACGCGAGATCGGGCCTGGAGGATGAGTCACCGCCCCAGCCCCGGGCTCAGGGAGAACAGGCTCCACGCAGAGCAACTGAGGCCCAGACGGGAGCAGCGGATACCCCTAACAGACTGCCTGATCCCAGGCCCCCGGTGCGGGGCTGGAGGGGGGACTTGCTGCCGAGGGCCCATATTAGTAACGGCAATAACAACATAAGCCACACTTCCTCGCCGGGGGACACACAACCCCTGGGGGACCCAGTGACTGGAGGGGGACCGCATGAATCCAGGGAGACGGCCACTGAGTTCTGGGGGACGCCCCAGATGGAAATGCCCCCCACCTCACCCAATAGTTGGTGCACAGGATCCTCCTGGGCTGAGAGCCTGGGGGACACAGACGGGGTTCCGGAAGGGGGTGCACTGATGCCCATGAATAAGGGGCCCATGGTGTCAGGGGTAGCCCCACTTCGTCTTGTAACCGTATCACCATCATGGAGCGGCATAAATAATCCCCAAAGTGCACAGCAAATGATATACGGTCCAGCTGTACAGGACTCTTTCTGTGCATACCCCAATTTATCCTACGCTGCCGCCTCGACAAGGGAGGACCGCCCGGCGTCCTTGGCAGACCTGCGATCACTGCTGCAAGCGATCCCCACCAAGAATGACATCGCAGCACTGGCTAATCAAGTGGTGGCGGAATGTAAGCAAGAATTTATCCAACTGCGATCTGATCTTTCCTCACTCACCCATAGGGTTGATACCCTCACTGAGCAGCAATCACATTCACAAGTCTCTATACAATCTATCCAAGAGACAGTACAAAACCAGTCTAAGCAGCTATTTGCCCTTCAACAACACGTTGATGATCAAGAGAACAGAAATAGAAGGAACAATTTAAGAATTAGAGGCCTACCTGAGTCTATAGCTGCTCCCGACATCCCTGGCGTCCTTCGTTCCATTTTTAATAATTTGCTAAAGAAACCGCCTGGTGCCCCCCTAGAGCTCGATAGAGCACATAGGGCTCTGCGTCCCCCAGATCCGGATGATCCCCGCCCAAGAGATGTGGTCTGTAGGGTGCATTTCTTTGTAGCAAAGGAGGCTATTCTACAGGCAGCCAGGAAGAAGCCAAACTTGTCATACAATGGTTCTGCCATCCGCATAATGCCAGATCTCTCAAGACACACTCTAGCCCAACGCGCTACTTTGAAGCCCCTTCTGGATGTTCTGAAAGAAAAGGGACTTCCGTTCCGGTGGGGGTTTCCATTCTCCTTGGCGGTGCAAAAAGACTCTCAATGGCGGGTCCTGCGCTCCCCAGAGGACCTCCCGGCATTCATCAGGAGCCTGGGCCTACCCACAATTTCTATAGCAGCCTGGCCAACTACCCTGCTTCAGACCTGGACCCCCAGGGAAAGGATCACACCCACCAGACCAACCTCATTCCCGGGGCCCAAGAGGGGCCTGCCTCCGAGAGGAGAACGGGGCCGAGGGGCAGGACGCTTTCGATACCCGACATAGAGAAGCCCTGAGGCCGTGTGTGCCTTCATGACATATTCTACACACAGTTATTTACAGTTATTTACAGCTAAGTGACTCTCATCTGCTGAGTTTAAACCTATCCATTGCCCGTATTACATTAGTCATCAATTCCTTAGCCGATGCTTGTGGTCATCCTTAATGTTTCTAGTATATCCGGAGTTCTGTTTTGCTTTGCTATGTCCGACATCTTTTTTCCCCAAATAGGTTGGGATCCCCTGTCCTGCCATTCAAAGGCGGACATGTTCCCTAGGAACGTTTGTTCGAATCTAGTTTATCATACAAGGTTTTGTGCTTTGTTGTTCTCTTTGTTTTCTTCTTCGCTATACTCTACCTCTTTCAACTCTCTTCCTCCTTCCTCTCTTGGCGACCGGGCTGATCGTGTTCGATTCCCTCTCTCATTTATCTTTAATGTCACACTCTCTTTTAGATGGCGGACCTGACTATTGCCTCTTTTAATGCCAGGGGCCTTAATGTTCCGGAGAAACGAACACAGATCCTGTACCACTTCCATAAACAGAAGGTGAGCATGGTATGTTTCCAGGAGACCCACTTCAAACAAGGGCATGCCCCCATTTTCAAAAATAAGTATTATCAGACATGGGTATCCTCAGACAACCCGGATTCCCGATCTAAAGGGGTGGCGATAGCCATCCATAAATCCCTCCCACATCAAATCCTAAAATGTACGACTGATAGTCTTGGACGGTATATCATCCTCTCGCTAAAGGTAGGGGATCAAACACTCACAGTCATTAACGCATATGCCCCAAACCAAAAACAAGACAGCTTTGTCACCCGCCTGATAGACGTTGCGGTCCCTCTGATTCAGGGTACAGTGGTTCTGTGTGGCGACCTCAATGTCACCCTCGACCCCACATTGGACAACTCCAGGGGGAAATCTAACATTGCCTACAGCACGATCAAACGTATCAAAAAAGCTCTATTGCGTATTCAACTGTTCGACACCTGGAGACTGAAACACCCGTCCGACAGGGACTATAGTTTCTATTCCCATACTCAAGACTCATACAGTCGCATAGACTATATACTTTTACAGCACAACGCTCTCCCCTGGATTCGATACACTGGGATGGACAACATTCTATGGTCGGATCATGCCCCGGTCTATTGTACAGTTGAGATACCCTCCCTCCCGACCCCCAGGGGTTCGTGGCGGCTAAATGAGTCGCTGTTGCTGGATGAGCTTTGTGTTTCCGACGTTCAGACCTCTATCACGGGGTTCGTAGCAGACCACTTAACCGATGACACAGCCCCCACTTATAAGTGGGAAGCATTGAAATGTGTCATACGGGGTATTTTTATTAAGCATGGGTCCCGAATCAAAAAAGAACGGGCCCAAGATATAGTAACAGCCCTTCGTAGGGTCTCTGAACGTGAGCTTATACACAAACGAGCACTATCGGCCACGAACCTGCAGGCCCTTCTACAGGCCAGGATGGAAGTCAAAAAGTTGTTGGACTCCTCGTATAGGCGCCTGATACAGGTAGGGAAAGGGAGGTTTTATGAGTTTGGAGATAAACCGGGCAGATTGCTGGCCAACGCATTGAGAGAGGGAAGAGCCCACACCCTTATACCTTGTATCAAGAACACACGTGACGAGCTACTCTATGCCACCCCCGACATCTCCAACACGTTTCACGACTACTATTCCAAGCTATATAATTTACCTGTCGAACCCTCTGAGTTGAGTGCCGAATGCCCCTCAATGCCCTCACCCTTTACGCGCCTTAGTAGCTCCACAATTGAGGACCTGGAAAGTCCATTTTTATTGAATGAATTGTTGATGGTGATTCGTGACACACCGGGTAATAAGAGTCCTGGACCTGACGGATTCCCCGCTAAATTTTATAAAGCCTTCTCGGAACAGTTAGCTCCCTTAATGCTCCTCTCTTTCAACTCAATCTCGGACTCGGTCCCTTTCCCGCCCCATTCAACCACTGCCCATATTTCTCTGATTCGTAAGGCTGGAAAGGACCCCACAATATGTAGCAGTTTCAGACCGATATCACTCCTTAATGTAGATTTAAAAATCTATGCCAAGCTTTTGGCAAATAGACTGGGCCCTTTGCTTCCTGACCTGATCCATCCAGAACAGGTCGGGTTTGTCCAGGGCAGAGAAGCTAGGGACAATACTATAAAGACCTTGGACTTAATCCAACACGCACACACTAAAAAACTCTCTTTGATGCTGTTATCTTTGGATGCTGAGAAGGCCTTCGACAGAGTCTCATGGCAGTCACTTTCACAGACATTGGAGCATATGGGCCTGGGACCCATTTGCTCCTCTAAGATTATGGCTTTATATCACTCTCCGACTGCATACATTAAGATTAATGGCACTCTGTCGAGGCCCTTCCCCATCCGGAATGGGACCCGGCAGGGATGCCCCCTATCACCTTTATTATACGTGTTGGTAATGGAACACTTAGGGGTGCTTCACACACAGCGAGATCGCTGCCGAGATCGCTGCTGAGTCACGCTTTTTGTGACGCAGCAGTGACCTCATTAGCGATCTCGCTGTGTGTGACACTGAGCAGCGATCTGGCCCCTGCTGCGAGATCGCTGCTCGTTACACACAGCCCTGGTTCGTTTTCTTCAAAGCCGCTCTCCTGCTGTGACACACAGATCGCTGTGTGTGACAGCAAGAGAGCGACAAATGAAGCGAGCAGGGAGCAGGAGCCGGCGTCTGACAGCTGAGGTAAGCTGTATCCAAGATAAACATCGGGTAACCAAGGTGGTTACCCGATATTTACCTTAGTTACCAGCCTCTGCAGCTCTCACGCTGCCTGTGCTGCCGGCTCCGGCTCTCTGCACATGTAGCTGCTGTACACATCGGGTTAATTAACCCGATGTGTACAGCAGCTAGGAGAGCAAGGAGCCAGCGCTCAGTGTGCGCGGCTCCCTGCTCTCTGCACATGTAGCTGCATTACACATCGGGTTAATTAACCCGATGTGTACTGTAGCTAGGAGAGCAAGGAGCCAGCGCTCAGTGTGCGCGGCTCCCTGCTCCCTGCTCACACTGGTAACTAATGTAAACATCGGGTAACCATACCCGATGTTTACCTTAGTTACCAGTCTCCGCAGCTTCCAGACGGCGGCTCCGTGCAAGCGCAGCGTCGCTTGCACGTCGCTGCTGGCTGGGGGCTGTTCACTGGTCGCTGGTGAGATCTGCCTGTTTGACAGCTCACCAGCGACCATGTAGCGATGCAGCAGCGATCCTGACCAGGTCAGATCGCTGGTCGGATCGCTGCTGCATCGCTAAAGTGTGAAGGTACCCTTACTGTCGGCCATTAGGGCTAACCCAGATATTCAAGGCATTCGGGTTGCAAACCGGGAACATAAATGTGCCGCATTTGCCGATGATCTCCTTATTTATTTATGTAATCCTCTCACCTCCCTTCCGTCCCTGCTAGTGGAGCTAAACCGCTTTAGTAAATGGTCCAATTTCAAAATTAATTTTGACAAGTCGGAGGCGCTGAATATCTCTCTGCCCCACACAATGGTAAACGCCCTAAAACCAAGTTTTCCCTTTAAATGGCCATCCCATGGTAGCATTGAATACCTGGGCATAAAGATTCCCTCCGATCTGACTAGGCTCTTTCAATTAAACTATCAAACCTTTCTGTCAAGACTCGAGGGAGACCTAGCCTCATGGCAAAAAGGCACTCTTTCGTGGTTTGGCAGGATTGGCGCTCTCAGGATGACCGCCCTGCCGCGATTATTGTACCTGGTCCAGACGGTCCCGGTATATATCCCGGCAGCATATTGGGCCAAGATACAACGCATATTTAATCAATTTGTCTGGTCCAAAAAACGCGCTCGCTTGAGATGCAGCGTTTTAACCAGGACCAAGAACGCGGGGGGAACAGGTCTGCCCGATTGTAGGCGATATTATATGGCAGCCGCCCATGCCAGGGTCTTGGACCTTTTGCACTGCTCTAAGTCTAAGCTCTGGGTTTGCCTGGCACAGGATCTGTGCCCTTTATCGACATCGACCTTGCCGTGGACCTGGCCCCTCCTCATCAAACATAAAATTGAGATGTCCTATAGTACCAAACAAACACTACGAACGATACACTCTATATCATCTCGCAACCTCATGATCCAGCCTAGGGGACCCCTCATGCCACTAACTGACAACCCGGAGTTTCTACCGGGAGCATCGTCCAACAACTTTCTAGGTTGCACGAAACTAAACCCCCTGAGATTAAACCAGGTAGTTTCGGGGGGGTCCCTCCTTCCACTCCGGGAGATTGTAGAGAACCGCAACTTCAAATTGCGGTTCCACTTTGAATATGCCCAGCTCAAGCACTTCATAACCTCCCAGGACATTGACATAGCCCACCACCTGCCCCAAACGCCTTTTGAAAACCTTTGTAGTGGGCCCTCTGGTGCACGCCATGCAATCTCAAAGGTGTACAAATGTATGACGAACGCGGCGGAGACGTCTTCCCCCCGATTCTGTGCGGCATGGGAAGAGGAGCTCGGCCAGACTTTCCCTGAGAATCAGTGGAAACGTTGTTTCCGTTTGACCCACAGGTCCGTGGTGGCCACCAGGATGCAAGAAACCAGCTATAAAATACTGTCTAGATGGTATAGGGTCCCAGCATCTCTTCATGCATGGTATCCCGACGTCCCTGACACGTGTTGGCGATGTGGAGCGCAGGGGGGCACTATGTCGCATATCTGGTGGTACTGCCCGAGCTTGTCGGCCTTTTGGAAAAAAATACTGGCGGCCATTCATGAGGTCACCGGGGTTGTGGTTCCGAGTCGCCCAGAGGCGGTATTATTGTACATCTTTAATGTATCCGAAAAGGTCTATAAAAATTCTATCCTGGGCCATCTTCTCCAGGCAGCTAAGACAGTGATCCCACGACGATGGAAGGACTCTGCTCCCCCTTCGTTGGAAGAATGGGTCATGGAGGTAAATGTGATTCACCGTATGGAGGTGGTGATGGCTCAGTCACGCGGGCAGTCGGTGGTGACAGCCACCAAATGGCTTCAGTGGGAATCTTTTCTGTCTAGTAAAAAATTCTTGGATCTGTGTGACTCCTGAGGAGCAGGAACCCCCGGCTCCCTCCCTTCTTCAGATAACATACACCATCTTTTCGAATGGTCTTGGTCCAGCGGACAGTGTATCAGCCCCGGTCACCGCGCTCTACTTTCTATTTTTCCTCCTTTCTCTCTGACCTACGCTATCTTTCCTACATACCATGACTGCTACTCTCCTCTGTCTTTCCTCTCTGTGTTACTGGTTTCTATGGTTTCTACGGTTTAAAATGAGGACCTATGTGTCAAAACAATGACTTATAATCCATTATGACTCCTATGACAGTTTAACATTGTTCAGATGTTTGATGAAATCTGTCTATCATTACATGGTCCCATGCTCTTTATTGTATGCCTATGAAAACTCAATAAAAATTTAAATTGGAAAAAAAAAAAGAAACGCTATGAGAAAGATGTCAGGAACCTGGTATAACTGAGGCATGGGGAGGAGACCATGGGAATAAATATCAACAGATTAGAGAGGAGGGGAGAGGGGGCACGTGAGCTATGGTACATGAACAAGTGGAGCCAGTGCCCAGCTGCAAGCCTCCATCCCCACCCTTTCCAAAGAAATTCACAAGGCAAGTTGTAACAGATTTATTAAGGGAGGGGTGAGGGTGTAGAGAAAAATACCAAAGGTCATGCTCTCCCCTATTTCTACACCTCCTCTAATCTCCTCCTCTTCCCATGGCACAACAGAAAGAATGAAAGGCACCTTTAAACAAAGGGGATCCCCTCCACCCACTTCTTGCCTAGGACAAGAAGAGCAAAGCCTGAAACTGACCATCTGTCACTGCATTGAGCATGGAGGGGGTGGAAAGCGGAGAGGAGGGTGAGGCTGAGAGAATGAGGAAGCTATGGGACAAGAGCAGAGAATTCCAGCACAGCTGTGAGCAGAGGGGAGCGGCTGAATTAACTGCTCCCTATTCATCCCATGGCCCTCATGATCAGCAGACAGAAAGGCCGAGCAAGAGGGGAGGGACTGGTAACATCTACTATCTTCATCAACCCCCTGCGGTCAGCGGCTCCGAGTCAAATGATGCATTACAGGGTCTGCATTTGCAATGTCAGCTCCCCATGTACTATGCAGCAAGCTCATTCCGATTTCACCCCTCCGTTACATGGGAACACACACTGGACGTGCATAGAAAACACCAGACTGATTCTAAGTAGGTATCAATAGAAAGAAAACGGCAAAACACAGCTAAACATAAAAAATGAAAACAATAAATCAGCTAAATAAGGAAAATGAAAATAATAGTAGGCATTATTTTTATTATATATCCCCATCTATTAGAACAGATCACACTATGTTTTATCACTATTTTCATAGCATAATATATAATTGTATCTATGTTTATCATTTTGAGACCTATTCTGTTTATTATATGTGGTCCGTCGAGATAAAGAGAAAATGTATCTTGTAACAAAAAAAAGCAAAAAGCACTAAGGCCGTGTGTGCTCGCTGCGTTTTTGCGTGTTTTTTTGGGGGGCAGTTTTGGTCTCAAAACAGTATGAATTTCCTTCCCCAGCAAAGTCTATGAGATTTCATTTTTGCTGTCCGCACAGTGCAGTACTTTTCCATGTCTTTTACTCATTTCACCCATGGACATGAGTTTCACCCTCTGAAAGAAGGCAGATAGCTCTGTAAAGACAGGATAGTCCAACTTTATCTTATCTCTAAAGGCCCCATTACACATAGCGATGTCGTTAGCGAGATCGGTGAAACGTCACAGGTTTTGTGACTCAACAGCGGCCTCGCTAGCGATCTCGCTACGTGTGACACATTGCAGCGACCGGCCCCCCGCTACGATATCGCAGAGCGTACCTGAACGTCCTGGTTCATTTTTTGATCGTTGGTGTCCCGCTGGGCAGCATACATCACTGTTTGACGCCATAACAAAGATGAGCGACCTCGTTGGCGACTCAGAACTTAGCGACGTGGTTTTGCTTTGTCTTTTCAACGCCCCCTCAGCTCCGATTGGTGGTCATTACTGGGTTATGATTGGGCGACCTTGCCATAAAGATGGTAACGTACTAGCGCTTCCATCTTTTGTTCCTGAGCGTGTGCAGGTCAGCTATCAATTATATGCAATCATAACCATATTCTGTATTGTGCAACAAAGGAAGGAAGCACTACTGTGTTGCCTTCTAATGGCAAGGTCGCCCAATCCGAGAATGACAGCGCAGCAGTAGTGGCCACCAATCGGAGCAGAGGGGTGTGGAAAAAGCAACGCAAAGGCACGCCTGGGTGGAAACACTATCGAGGTCTGAGTCGGCAGAATAGCTGCTGTGTGACAGGGTCCCAACGACTGCTGAGGTCGTTATACGGATCGCCGTATCGTTGCTGCGTCATTAATTAGATCTGCCTGTTTGCCAGCTCACTATCGACCATGTAGCGATGTACCAGCGATCCTGACCAGGTCGTATCATTGTTGGGATCGCTGGAACATTGCTACGTGAAACGGGACCCTTAGGAGCACCTGTCGGTGAAAATGTCTTATCACCTGTGAAACCAGACCACAATTGTAATTAGCCATTCCCTGTATCTCACCTGGTGGCCCAAGAAATGGGGATGCGATGTGCTGCATACACTGTAAAAGCTAGGGGGCTTGTAAGGAGTGAGGACTCTTGGGTCATACTCAGTTTGCGTTCAGCATGAAGGGCAGTCTGAAAATCAGCATTGAATGTGCTGCAATACAGATGAACCAGATCCAGAATGGCAGCTGTAAGGCTCTCCACAACTTTTTCTGCAAAACAGTGCATCTTCCATAATTCACTTGTGCAATTCAAAATTTTAAACTAATATATTAAAAAGATAAATAAATAAATTTAAAGGGGATTTGTCATCAAGTCAAAATTGTCCAGTTTTTGCTCTTATTTTATTCCTGCTGCTTCTCTAAATATACTTTTTATTTTGTAGTTAAATCTGCCTTATGATTCCGGAGATATGGGCCTTTATATTTAGTGCTAATTTTTATTGTTTTTACCAAGGGGCCGGTGCTTATATTGTAACAAAAGCAGCCTAAAGACACGCCCCCAGAGAACATTGTGAGCCACACCCTCTCAATAAAGACCACAACAATTAGCACTAAAAGAGCTGTATCTTTGGAACCATAGGGCGGATTTAAAAAAAATAAAAACCATATTACTCAGAGGAAATAATATTTAAAAGCATTACTGGACTTGTCTTTAAAAGAGCTACACACACATATAAATAGTTTACAGGGTGACATCCTGCTGACAGATTTCCTTTAAAGTAGTAGGCACAATAAGTTGAAAAATAATCGGGTGTCTGCAATCAAAGAATCTCTACTACCTTAAGAATAGTGATCGTTCTCATAATATCCTGGTCATTTTAAGGTATGAGTCTTATTGAGTATACACATTAAAAATAATAGTAACATCACATTACTAGCGTTTTATATTGTACACCAAACTAGACTGACACAGCAATAAACTTAACTTACGCAAAACAAGTCTGTGATGCTTAAGATAAATATATGAGACGTGCAGTTTCCAAGAAGCGGTTTACAGGGATTTCTTCATCAAAGAGTTTGTAAGAAAAAGTTTAATTATTACTGTCAGTCATTTCTGGTAGAAGAATGAAGAAGTGCAGGATAATAATTATATTATTACCCAACAATAAAATCTAATAATCACTCCTTGAACTTTAATTGTATATATTGGATTGAAACTACAGTTCAAGACTTGCTGGCTAAAATAGGCTGAAAGTTCTTCAAGGGGTGGTCTGCTTAAAATGGTGTTCTGGGTTCAGAAAACCCCTATTCCCGGGCTCAGTTTTCTTTACTCAACCTCCCCAGGTCCAGCAAGGAATCTCCGCCATTGCTATTGTTATTGTCTGCTGTGCTAATGGCGTCTTAAGAAAATCGAGCCAATAATTGAGCTCAGTGACTATAAGTGGTTCATGCCGTCAACTTGGGGAAAGCCGCTAAATTCACTTATTGACTGCAGCGTTGTAGAGGTGACGTCAGAGCAGCGGACAATAACAGAAATGAAGAGAAGTGTCAGAGATACAGTGTTGGACCTGGACAGGGTGAACGAGGCACAGTTTGTTTTTTTAAAGTGAGGAAACCCCCTTTAAGAGGACTCTATTACCATATTTTTCAGATTAAAAGTTGCGTCTAACTTTAGTCTGAATTTATTTCTTATTTTTCTGTTGCCTAATATTAACTTTCCCTGGTGATCTATAGATTTAATGCAAGCTTCTCTGGTGGTGATGGATGGTCATGTGGTTAATAAAAATTGGATGAAACCAATGCCAACATAGCAAGAACACAAACTCTACACAGGTGGTGCCCTTGATTTAATATGGATCCGAACCTTACCAATGTAGCCTATAAATTAGAGATAGGTTAAAAAAAGAGAATTTTGTTTACTTACCGTAAATTCTTTTTCTTGTAGTTCCGACATGGGAGACCCAAACCATGGGTGTATAGCTAGCGCCTCCGGAGGACACACAAAGTACTCAAACGTGTAGCTCCTCCCTCCGGGCTATATACACTCCCTGGATGACAATCTACCCAGTTCAGTGCAAAAGCTGAAGGAGGACATCCACCCATAAGTAGAGATAGAGTAAAACTCGGCAAAACCAGAACTCTGTCTACTAACAACAGCCGGTGAAACACACGGAACAAAAAACTGCCAACAGGCAACAGGGAGGGTGCTGGGTCTCCCATGTCGGAACTACAAGAAAAAGAATTTACGGTAAGTAAATAAAATTCTCTTTTTCTTTATCGTTCCTTCCATGGGAGACCCAAACCATGGGACGTTCCAAAGCAGTCCATGGGTGGGAAATAAACCAAACTGAGAAGTAGGCAAAACCTAACTTCACAAATGGGCGACAGCCGCCTGAAGGATGCGTCTGCCCAAGCTCGCATCTGCCGAAGCATGAGCATGCACTTGGTAGTGCTTCGAAAAAGTGTGCAGACTGGACCAAGTGGCAGCCTGACACACCTGCTGAGCCGTAGCCTGGTGCCTGAAAGCCCAGGAGGCACCGACAGCTCTGGTCGAGTGCGCCTTAATCCCCGGCGGGGGAGGCACCTGAGAACACTGGTAGGCATCGGCGATAGCCGACCTAACCCAACGAGCCAGGGTCGGTTTAGAAGCAGAGAAACCCTTGCGCTGACCCGTGGTTAGCACAAAAAGTGAGGTGCACCGCCGAAAAACGGCGGTGCGTGACACAGATTCGGAGCGCCCGCACCAAATCCAAGGTGTGCAACGCCTTCCCAAAGCGATGCACAGGGGCCGGACAAAGAGAGGGCAATGAAATGTCCTGGTTAAGGTGAAAGGAAGACACCACCTTAGGGAGAAAGTCCGGAGTCGGACGAAGAACCACCTTGTCTTGGTGAAACACCAAAAAGGGGGATTCCGAAGAAAGCGCAGCCAAATCAGAAACTCTCCTGAGAGAAGTTATGGCTACTAGAAAGACAACTTTCTGTGAAAGTCTAGACAAAGGAACCTCCCTGAGAGGCTCAAAAGGGGGTTTCTGTAAGGCCGTGAGGACCAGATTAAGGTCCCAGGGATCCAAGGGCCGCCGGTAAGGAGGGATGATGTGAGATGCGCCCTGCATGAAGGTGCGCACCTGAGCCAGTCGGGCGATACGCCGCTGGAACAATACCGACAAAGCCGACACCTGTCCCTTGAGGGAATTGAGGGACAGACCTAACTGTAGACCTGACTGTAGAAAAGACAGGATGGTCGGCAAGGAGAACGGCCAAGGAGCATGGCCGGAAGAGCGACACCAGGACAGGAAAATTCTCCAAGTCCTGTGGTAAATCTTGGCCGAGGAAGACTTCCGAGCCTGAGTCATGGTGGAGATGACCTCAGATTGAATGCCTGAAGCCGTCAGGATCCAGGACTCAAGAGCCACGCCGTCAATCTGAGAGCCGCAGAATTCTGGCGGAAGAACGGACCTTGAAAGAGAAGGTCTGGGCGGTCCGGGAGATGCCACGGCACCTCTACGGACAGGCGGAGCAGGTCTGGGTACCAAGCTCGCCTGGGCCAGTCCGGAGCAATGAGTATGACTCGACAGCCCTCCGTTCCGATCTTGCGCAGAACCCTGGGCAAGAGCGCTAGAGGGGGAAACACATAGGCCAGACGGAACTGAGACCAATCTTGAACCAGTGCGTCTGCTGCGAAGGCTTGGGGATCGTGGGAGCGAGCCACGAAAACCGGAACCTTGTTGTTGTGCCGGGAAGCCATTAGATCCACTTCCGGAGTGCCCCACTTGCGGCAGATCGATCTGAACACTGACGGATGCAGGGCCCACTCGCCGCCGTCCACGGTTTGACGGCTGAGATAATCGGCCTCCCAGTTTTCCACGCCTGGGATGTGGACTGCAGATATGGTGGACTTGAAGTCCTCCGTCCACTGGAGGATTCGTTGAACCTCCAACATCGCCAGACGGCTGTGAGTCCCACCCTGGTGATTGATGTAGGCAACCGCTGTCGCGTTGTCCGACTGAACCCGAATGTGCTTGCCCGCCAACAGGTGGTGAAAGTCTAGGAGAGCTAGAAACACAGCTCTGATCTCCAGCACATTGATCGGGAGGGCTGATTCGGACGGAGTCCAAGTGCCCTGTGCTCGGTGATGGAGAAATACCGCTCCCCAACCGGAGAGGCTGGCATCCGTGGTGAGGATCACCCAGGACGGAGTCAGGAAGGAGCGTCCCTGTGACAGGGAGAGAGGCTGAAGCCACCACTGAAGGGAGTTCCTGGCCTGTGATGACAGAGCCACCAGCCTGTCCAAGGAAGAGATCCGCTTGTCCCAACAGCGGAGAATGTCCAGCTGCAAGGGACGCAGATGGAACTGGGCAAAGGGAACCGCTTCCATTGACGCCACCATCTGACCCAGCACCTGCATGAGGTGTCTGATGGAATGACGGCGGTGCCTCAGCAGAGAGCGCACCGCCAGACGAAGGGACTGCTGTTTGACTAAGGGCAACTTGACAAGTGCCGGCAGAGTCTCGAATTGCATCCCTAGGTACAGAAGTACCTGGGTCGGGGTCAGAGTGGACTTGGGCAGGTTGACAAGCCACCCGAACTGAACTAGCGTGGCGACAGTGAGAGAGACACTCCGCTGGCAGTCTACACTGGATGAGGCCTTGACTAGAAGGTCGTCCAGGTAAGGAATCACTGCCAATCCCTGGAGGTGCAGGACCGCAACCACTGCTGCCATGACCTTGGTGAACACTCGAGGGGCCGTGGCTAAGCCAAAGGGAAGAGCCACGAACTGGAAATGTTCCTCTCCGATTGCAAAGTGTAGCCAACGCTGGTGTGAGACCGCAATAGGCACATGCAGATAGGCATCGCTGATGTCGATGGATGCCAGAAAATCTCCTTGGGTCATTGAGGCAATGACCGATCTCAGAGATTCCATGCGAAAGTGCCGCACCTGAACATGCTTGTTGAGAAGCTTGAGATCCAGGATGGGCCGGGAGGAACCGTCCTTCTTGGGGACTAGAAAGAGGTTTGAGTAGAAACCGCTGAACCGTTCCCGGGCGGGAACCGGAACAATTACCCCGTTGGCCTGCAGGGATGCCACGGCCTGAGAGAAGGCGGCGGCCTTGGAGCAAGGGGGTGTGGACAGAAAAAATCTGTTTGGCGGGCTGGAAGAAAATTCTATCCTGTAGCCGTGGGAGATAATATCCCGCACCCACTGATCGGTGACGTGTTGGAACCACACGTCTCCAAAGTGGGAGAGCCTGCCACCGACCAAGGACGTTCCTGGCTCGGCCAGATAGTCAAGAGGAGGCTGCCTTAGTGGCAGCGGCTCCTCCGGTCTTTTGAGGACGCGGCTTTGCGCGCCAGTTCGATTTACGATCCTTGGCTGCGGTAGTGGACGCGGTCGAGGGCTTCAAGGATGACCAGTTAGAGGAACGAAAGGAACGAAACCTCGATTGGATCCTGCCCTGGACAGGTTTCCTGGCCTTAGATTGAGGCAAGGAAGTACTCTTCCCGCCAGTAGCCTCCTTGATTATGTCATCCAGCTGTTCCCCAAACAGCCGGAACCCAGCAAAAGGGAGACTCGCAAGGTACTTTTTTGAGGAAGCGTCTGCTTTCCACTCTCGAAGCCACAAGATCCTGCGGATCGCGAGGGAGTTAGCGGAGGCCACCGCCGTGCGGTGAGAAGCCTCCAGGATGGCAGACATGGCGTAGGATGCAAAAGCCGAAGCTTGAGAAGTGAAGGCCTCCAGCTCAGGCATAGAGTCTCTGGTGAGGGAATGCATCTCCTCCAGAGAGGCAGAGACTGCCTTGAGAGCCCATACTGCCGCAAAAGACGGGGAGAACGAGGCTCCAGCCGCCTCATATACAGACTTGGCCAAAAGGTCAACCTGGCGGTCAGTGGGATCCTTAAGAGAAGTGCCATCAGCCACAGCCACGACTGTGCGGGCTGAGATTCTGGACACCGGAGGGTCTACCTTTGGGGACTGAGCCCATTCCTTAACCATCTCTGGTGGAAAAGGAAAACGGTCATCTGAACTACGCTTTGGAAAACGTTTGTCAGGACAGGCCCTGGGTTTGGTAACAGTGGCCTGAAAGCTGGAGTGGTTAAAAAACATACTTTTAGCTTTCTTAGGTGAGGTAAACTGGTGTATCTCTACCAGAGAGGCTTGTTCCTCAGACTCTGGTGGGTTGAGGTTCAGTACGGAGTTAATGGACGCAATCAAGTCACTAACATCCGCATCACCCTCAGACAAGTCAATGGGGTACATAGAGGTAGCGTCTGAGCCCACATTAAACGAGTCCTCCTCACCCTGCACCTCGGCACGTGAATCAGAGCCGTGGGAAGAGGAAGGGGAAGGGTCCCTGCGTCTCCGTTTAGGGGGACGGGGTCCTGGGACATGCTCTGGGAGCTCTGCAGAGCTAGAAGCAGCCGAAGCACCCTGAGAAGGGGGCTGATGCATGGTCAGCAGTGTCCGGGACAGCTGCCCCATGGAGTCGGCAAAAGACTTGGAAATAGCTTGTGAAAAGGATGCTACCCAAGCCGGGGGTTCAGCCACCGGGGCCAAAGCAGCCGGAGGGACCCCTGCGGAGGCTCCAGGCTGAGACACAACCATGTTAGCACAGGCATCACAATGTGGGTATGTGCTTGGCTCTGGCAGAATGAGCTTACAAGCAGTGCATATAGCGTACATGTTTGCAGCCTTGCTCCTAGTGACAGACATGCTTCTGAGGTGGAGGCTCTGCAGCCAGAATACACTCCTGTAGAATGCCTGAGAGTGTAATAAAAGTCCACAACCAGAGGTTGTGGCTTACCAGCCCGTGCTCTCTGTGTGCCCTCCGGATTCCACCGCTCCCCTGTGAAGCGTTAGCCTTCCTGATAGTATGCAGCTGCAGCATCCAGCGCCCTCCAGCGTAAGAACGCTGAGAAAATGGCGCTGGGAGAAAGAGGGGGGGCGTGTATAAGCCCAAGAGCGGGAAAAACGGAGGGCAGAGAGATACAGGACGATATACAGGGGAGGGAACATCTCCCCAGAGAGGAGTGCCCTCCCCTCTGCTGGTCGGGCGGTGGGCGGCGCTGTATGCAAAACATGCAGAGAAGCCAAAACCGAAACTAGGCCCAAACAGAAGCCGGGGCCTAGATTTAACAATGCGGCCGACGAGCAGGCACCTTCGGCGCAGTTCTCAGGGGAAATCCCCAGAATCGGCCGGAATTTACAGTAACGCTAAAAAACATACTGTCCCCCTAATAAAAGTACCCGGGACCCCTGAAAAACGTCTCTATACTTAGCTTTGAGACGCAGGGCCATGTCCCTGGAGAGGGGGGTAAATGCTCCTTCTAGCAGGGACCAGACAGGGCTGCGGATGGAGACCGGTCTTCTGCAAGCAGAGAGGACCGTGGAGGCTCCCACTTCAACCCAGAGCCTCTTAGAGGATGTGAAGGAGCGCGGCATGTGAAGGCTCCAGCCTTATAAAGTCAACCTTAACAGCACCGCCGACAGAGAGGGGTGTGAAGGGACATGCCGGGAGTCCAGACTGGACCCGCTTTTCTTCCAAATCTTTAAAATAAAATAAAAATGAGAAAAAAATATCAGAGAATGCAAGTGTGTGTATCCTCCTGAAACACAAAGCATTAAACTGGGTAGATTGTCATCCAGGGAGTGTATATAGCCCGGAGGGAGGAGCTACACGTTTGAGTGTAGTACTTTGTGTGTCCTCCGGAGGCGCTAGCTATACACCCATGGTTTGGGTCTCCCATGGAAGGAACGATAAAGAAAGATGGAGGGTCCTCTGATGAAGAGGCTAACCCATAAGACGCGTCCTAACAGTAAAACTTGCACTCTAAACAGGCTTGTCGTGCTGCGATTTTATAAAGATCCAATCCTCATCTGGTTATTATAATGACGGGAAGAAGAACAAGTAAGACTACGCTCACATCTGTGCCACAGACTATGTTTGTGACAGGGAAATGATGGATACTTTGGCAGAGCCTTATGAGTCAACTGGGTCCATTGGTTACATCTGGTGCCATTAGAGGACAAATCAGGCACTTAGAAGAAAAACCACAACGCAGATGTGAACAGAGCCTTACATGTTAGAATGCCATTTTTCGTGTCGATTGGCGTCCTTAAAAACATCGCTCATATTCTTATGTCTTATGTTATTACACACATGAATGACAATTGTCACTGCTATAATACATAACAATAGCATAGAATAGACATATTACCTCTGTTCTCTCTTCTGGCCAGAAAGTTGGGATCCTGCAAAAGGAAAAAAAATGAATAAATATACAACATTTTTAATAAGCAACCTCGGTAAGCCTAATGATAAAATGCCATAAAGTTCCTATCCGATGCGCTATACCAAGTATGGTCTGTCACCTGGATTATTAAGAGAAGGGTCATGGTCTGGCCACAACCACAGGAGATTCTCCATTACAAAATGTCCAAATATAAAATCTTTACAGCATTAAATAAATAAACCCTTATAGGCTATGTGCCCACGGGGGCTTGTTTGTGCGGATTTTGCCGCGGAAAACCTGCGGATTATTCTGGATTTTCCAGATAAATCCGCAGGTTTTAGCATGTACAGTCACTCCCCATGTTATCCTATGGGACATGGGGAGTGCTGTGTCCACGCTGCGGAAAGTGCGGCTGCTGGACATGCTGCGGATGTAGGCATCCGCATGTATAATTGCATGTCAATTATTCATGCGGAATTACCTGCGGATGTCCCGGCCCTCCGCTATGGAGATAGAGGCCGGGAAGTCCGCAGGTAAGCTGCATGAATGTCCGCATGTTTCCCACAGCTATTCCGCTGTAATCTCGCAGCTAAAAATAGCTGCGGACGCCGGCGGGCAGCTGCTGGAAACATGCGCTCGTACCTGCGGATACATCCGCAGGTACGAGTGCCCATGGGCACATAGCCATATAAATGACAGCTACACAAGTACATCTCCTGCCTCTATAACAGACCTTATAGCAGGTTTAGTATTCTGTACCTTATTTGTTTTGATCTGGACTCTAGATGGGCAAGGAGGAAGCTGGTTGAGGGCAATGCTAATTTCTGGGGTCTCCACAGCTGCTAAAGCATTGCAGATAGCTTTCACGGACTGCACCACTCTTTCCGCTCGTAAATGGTGATCAGACTGAAAAGTAAAAAAGAAAATGAGACATGGAAACTACGACAAAAGTTACAGTACAGAAGACTTGGCATAAGATCAGGGCCCATGATGTGGTGATCCAGACATTGCACCATTTTTATGTAGCCTTTAATTAATTATATATATTTTGCATGAATTGCACATTCTCCACCCTAGCATCCACCCCAGCATGGGTAAGTGTATTACCAGCAATATGCTCTAGATTAGATCTTGGGACTTGTGGATGTAATGCAACTGGCATTAAAACACCCTACAGCCCCAACTTTGTGGTAATAAAGAAGTCCATCCCTGTATTTCTACATCTATATATACCCCTATGGAAGCCCACAGAGTGTAGTTATTATTTTGTATATAGCCAAAATGGATATTGATGGCTGATATTACTGCGGAGTAATACCCTGTGGTCTATCCTATTTAATAACTCGGGATTTTTTCTGGACCAGAAATTCACCCCCATGCTAGATACTGGACCCTAGTGCTATTTTTGTCAGGATTCCCCCTGTATACCTGTACTTGTACGATATTTGCACAATATTTTTGAACTAACTTATATCTTGTTATAATGTAAATTTGAAATAATTTTTTTTTATACTTTTGCAAGATACTTGTTTATATTGAGTGTTAATTCTGGACTATGATTCCTAACCCCCTCCTTTTGTTTAATACCATTTTTATGTAGCCTTTAATTAACTATATATATTTTGCATGAACTAAAATTTTCCAAATAAACTTAATCAGTAAATATTTAGAGAGATATTCCATTTTTTGACACTAGAAATTCTGGCGTAATTTGCTTTGAAAAGTTGCAAACTTTTGGCGCAACTCAGTCTTTTCATGCAAGTTTCTCACCAGTATGGCAAAATGGGCAAAGCTGGGGGCATTACACCATAGTTCATCTACTTCATGACAATTTGTGGCGTTGCTTATGCCAGAGATCTTACTCCAGTCAGAGACTGAAGTTAGATTTGGCACGGCACACACCACTTGTCAGATGCACCCAATTCATGAGGAGGAGAGCACCTCCTCTTTATTTAGGAGCGTGTGACTCCACCATGCTCCTTCATAAAGACTGACAATAAAATTGTCGATAATGAAGAATCGAAGCCTATATTTGTTAAAGGATGACAACACATGGATCCCCCCAACCAGTAAGATCTTACCCACTATAGTTCAACTGTCTAAGGCTATGTGCGCACTGGGAAATGGAATTTTCTTGAGAAAATTCCGCATGCTCTTAAAGATTACCGCACCCGTGGTAAAAAACCGCGGCAAACCGCACCCGAAAACCGCATGCGGTTTGCCGCGGTTTGCTGCGGTTTCACTGCGGTATTGTTCGCGGTATTGCCGCGTGCGGGTTGGGATGTGCTTTATTGCATTCAATGCAATAAAGCACATTGAAAAAAAAAAAAAAAGTCATTTAATTCTGAGATAGTAGATAGACAGAAAAATAGATAGAGGGATAGATAGATAGACAGACAGATAGAGAGATGGATAGATAGATAGATAGATAGATAGATAGATAGATAGAGAGATGGATAGATAGATAGATAGATAGATAGATAGATAGATAGATAGATAGATAGATAGATAGATAGATAGATAGATAGATAGATAGATAGATAGATAGAGGACAGATCGCTACATTTCCAATGGTCGGCAGTGAGTTCACATTACCGGCCGTGGGAAATGACCGGTAATTACCTCTGCTGCTTTCATTCAGCGCTGTGTCTGTGACAGTCGCGGCTGGATGTAAGCAGCAGAGGACCTGTGGATTACGCCGGAGCTTTGGTGCGGGAGGGGTTAATAAAATGGTGAACGAGGCTTGTTTGTTTTATTTAAAATAAAGGATTTTTCGGTGTCTGTGTTTTATTCACTTTACTTACGGGTTGATCATGTCAGCTGTCACATAGACGCTGCCATGATCAAGCCTGGAGTTAATGGCGGTGATCCACCACCATTAACCCCTTGTATTACCCTGCTGCCACTGCTACACGGCGGCAGGAAGAGCCGGGGGACACTCCGGTGCTGCCGCATAATGCATGCGACAGTGCCGGGGCAGCTGCAGCTGATATTCTCGGCTGCGGGAGGGGGAGTGAGGCGGGGGACATTAACCCTGCCCCTCTCCCTCCCCAGCCTGAGAATACCGGGCCGCCGCTGTGTGCTTATCTCGGCTGGACGGTAAAAATACAGCGGAGCCCACGTTCTTTGTTTTCTATATTTCCGTTCTCTTTCTATGTGTCTGTGTCTGTGTTCTATGTCTGTGATGTCTGTGTGTGTGTGTGTGAGTGTGATCTCTGTGTTTGTTTACTCTCTGCACGGCTTCCTCTTTCTGTAATGACATCACTTCCCTGCAAAACCGCAGACAGGCGATGTACATTACCGGAGGTAAACCGCGAAATACCGCAGGGAATAACGCAGGAAAACGCAGTGAACCGCACAGAATTTGCTTCCTGCGTTATTCCCTGCGGGATTTCACGATTAACATTGGAGTCAATGGAGTGAAATCCCGCAGCGACGTGCGGAAAAGAATTGACATGCAATTGTTTTTGCTGCGGGATTCCCGCAGCAAAACATGCAGCTGTCAAATTCCGCCTAGTGCGCACAAGATTTTTTTTGCCCATAGCTTTTGCTGGTGATTTACTGCAGAGATGTTATGAACATTTTCTGCAGCGAAACATGCAGCAAAACCGCAAAAAATCCGCGGCAAAATCCGGTAAGTGCGCACATAGCCTTAATGGAGTATCAGTATCAATTACTTAAAGGGAACCTGTCAGCTGATTTATGCTGCTTGAACCCAGGGAAGCAAGTATCATCAGACACATTTTTTCAGTCTCATATGTTTTCCTCCGAAACACTGTGCCTTTCCAGACAAAACATACCCTTAAGGGCTCACTCACACTGGTGTATTACACGGCCGAGTGGTAACTAATGTTTTATTGGATAGCACGTGCTCCAATCTTATACTATGTGCCGACCAGTGCTTTCTTTCTGATGCCAATTTGGCAGCGTATATCGAATGGCACGCACCTATACAAGTCAATATGTGCATGCAAAACATTGGACAGAACTCGAATGTCAACCGAGTGCAGTCCGATATACGCTGACATAGACAAGGGAGAAGATGGACAACTTAAGTTCTCCATATTTTCCTCACCCGTGCTTTGATTCTCGAATGTGAGAGAATAGGATCACAGTAAATGACACCACTCTGACCAGAGTTTCAGTCGAGCGTCATTACCATAATCAGCCCGATTCTCTCGCATAAGAGAATACACGCTAGTGAGAGCGAACCCTAAAAGACAACCGAGAACAATGCATCTTGGATTACTAGTCTGAGGCAAATCTCAGGTGACTTTTTCCTGCCCCGCTTCCCTACACTACAAGTCTCTCCCTACTTCTTTTATCCCAAATTTCTGCAATGAGGATGTAGACCAGTGGTCCCAAACCTTTATTACCTTAAAGGATACGGTTCCACATGCGTATGATTTGTGCGAGTCTCGCATCGGTATCACACGGCACGGCAACACACTCTACTGACCGGAGCGAGTCGGCTGCATGTATTTCCATGCAGCTGCACGCTTGTGTCCAGAGAGCATCAGGTCGTGCCGGGTGATACCGATGCGAGACTCACGTGAGTCATACCAAAGTGTAACCGTACCCTAAGAGCCATAATCAGCTCAGGGAGCTTTGCAAGCCACATCCAAAGCCCATTCCCTCACCTGCCCCCCTCACAGTAGTGGCACCCAAACCAACCATTACCGGTATAGTAACAGACAAAACCTCCCCATAGGAATCACTTTGAGGCAGTGTACTTACATGCAGGGATTCCCACCTTACATACATTTGGTATTCTTACATCAAGCACTTCCATCACACTATTGCATCCAGCTTATCACACCCCTTTATCGGTCAGTATCATCCGACATCCATTTTACCATACTTAACTAATATCTCCAACCCTTAAGCCATAACATCTAGATCTGATCTTTATATGGGGCTACTTATAAAAGTCGCCATCTGGAGACCTGCTCTTCATAGTGGTTTGTTAGACCTGGTGCTACTGCAACAATCTAATAGACAGCCACAATCCACACATTATGGTCCAGTAAGCCACATGTGGCTCCTGAGATGCAAATTGGGGACCACAGATCTAGACAAACCACAGAATTATTAGGACCTTAGAATGATTTGTCTCTATATAACTCAAAAATCTTAAAATGTATAATAAGAAGGATGAAGTGGTGCTATTAAAAAGTGAACTACAACTGAAGATGTACTAACCTCGGATGCAACAAATTCATCCACCTCGTTTTGGAATGTGTCAAAGAGCAGAGACAGAGCCTGTCTGAGAAGGGAAAACACATCAGTAGACATATCCTGTTATGGAAACCTGGAACTTCTCACACCAAAGGACACCATAAACAGAGCCATACTGTAATACTAAACACCAGTCACCACCGATTTATATTTGTAAAATGAAATAAAACATAAATATATAAATATTTCATATATGCCAAAAAAAAATAGATTGAAAACTTCTGTATGGTTATTCTATAAGGGGTACTGCCATGTTTTATATCTTTTACCTGGTGATGGACTGTTGGGTATTGCTTTTATATCTCCTACCTGGTGATGGTCTGTTGGGCATATTGCCATGTTTTATATCTCCTACCTGATGATGGTCTGTGGGCATTGCCATGTTTTATATCTCCTACCGGGTGATGGTCTGCCATGTTTTATATCTCCTACCTGGTGATGGTCTGTTGGGCATTGCCATGTTTTATATCTCCTACCTGATGATGGTCTGTGGGCATTGCCATGTTTTATATCTCCTACCGGGTGATGGTCTGCCATGTTTTATATCTCCTACCTGGTGATGGTCTGTTGGGCATTGCCATGTTTTATATCTCCTACCTGATGATGGTCTGTGGGCATTGCCATGTTTTATATCTCCTACCGGGTGATGGTATGCCATGTTTTATATCTCCTACCTGGTGATGGTCTGTTGGGCATTGCCATGTTTTATATCTCCTACCTGATGATGGTCTATTTGGCATTGCCATGATTTATATCTCCTACCTGATGATGGTCTGTGGGCATTGCCATGTTTTATATCTCCTACCGGGTGATGGTCTGCCATGTTTTATATCTCCTACCTGGTGATGGTCTGTTGGGCATTGACATGTTTTATATCTCCTACCTGGTGATGGTCTATTGGGCATTGCCATGATTTATATCTCCTACCTGGTGATGGTTTGTTTGACAGGTCTCTCCTGAAGATGAATATGAAGGTTAAGAGTAGAGGGACTCTGGACATCACTAGCCTGGAAAAAGGAAATGATTATTGTATACATGGTTCTCGATTAATGGTTGATTGCTGCACCCATGTTTCTGTGCAGTCTTATGACTTCACATTTAGTTTTTAAAAAGGTTTTATTTTTGCAGTTGCGCCATAATAATAAAAACAATTGTTAAATAGTTCACATGTTTGAGATTCATTCATTCATCAGAAAAAAACATCATAAAATTGTTAATGTTGCCAAAGCAAATAATTCAGTAAACTTTTGACAGGAACAATTGTAAGGCATACAAACAGTCATATGTGCCAACAATCATGTACATAAAGAAATTTGGGAATTCTGTACACTAAAGACAGAAACAACCATTCACACTGAACCATCAGCCTCACCAGCCCCATCCCTCACAACCTCCAGTACATAACATGCATACAGGAAGCGATAGGCCACATCGCCAAACTTAAGAGTAACCATCGTTTTAATTTTTAGTTCAGAAATCAATAGGTCAGATGAAAATAATTAACGTTGTAATATAGCTTATTAGACAAATGTGCTTTTTTCTCATCTCTCAATTCATAAGTAAAATCTATAGTAGTCCAGATTTTCCCGCTACTGAGATAGAAGATGACAGTTCATGCTTTTAAAACAGAATTGTACGTTCAACAAACTTTGCATAAATCAATAGTACAGGCGACTATAAGGGGTACTTCTCACATAGAGAGATCACTAGCGAGATCGCTGCTGAGTCACGGTTTTTGTGACGTACCAGTGATCTCATCAGCGATCTCGCTGTGTGTGACACTGAGCAGCGATCTGGCCGCTGCTGTGAAATCGCTGTTCGTTACACACAGTGCTGGTTCATTTTTTCGGACATTGCTCTCCCGCTGTGAAGCACACATCGCTGTGTTTGACAGCGAGAGAGCAACGATCTGAATGTGCAGGGAGCAGGAGCCGGCTTCTGGCAGCCTGCGGTAAGCTGTAACCAAGGTAAATATCAGGTAACCAAGAGAAGTGCTTTTCTTGGTTACCCGATATTTACCTTGGTTACTAGCGTACGCCGCTCTCAGGCTGCCATCGCCAGCTCCCTGCTCCCTGCACACGTAGCCAGAGTACACATCGGGTAAATAAGCAAAGCTGTTTGCTTATTAACCCGATGTGTACTCTGGCTCGGAGTGCAAGGAGCCAGCACTAAGCGGTGTGCGCTGGTAACCAAGGTAAATATCGGGTAACCAAGCGAAGTGCTTTGCTTGGTTACCCGATATTTTCTTAGTTACCAAGCGCAACATTGCTTCCACACGTCACTGGTGGCTGGTCACTGGTCGCTGGTGAGATCTGCCTGATTGACAGCTCACCAGCGACCATGTAGCAACGCACCAGCGATCCTGACCAGGTCAGATCGCTGGTGGGATTGCTGGAGCATCGCTAAAGTGTGATGGTACCCTAAGAAACTTGTAATGTATCTTATCAGAGAAATCAGCTTCTTTCCTTACTTATCAGACACTTCCTTTTCTCCTCCATACATCCTGAACTCATCATCCACTGTGAAGAAAACAAACTCAAGGTTGCGTTGCTCAGAAAAGACAGAATGCAGATGTCTATCGAGTGAAGGGGGGGGGAGGAGCGAGAAGCAGGGAAGAGAATAGACATAACACCATCTTGCAGAGCTTTGAAACAGATAACAGAGAGTTGTAGAGCAGGGTATTTCCAAGCCGCGCCAATGACTACCAGATCATGAAGATTTGAAGATTAATGTAGCTTTATTTGTAGCTACATTAATCTTCAAATCTTCATGATCTGGTAGTCATTGGCGCGGCTTAGAAATACCCTGCTCTACAACTCTATGTCATCTGCCGATTTGGGGACTGCTGCCGTGACTCTGAGTTACTTACATGCTGTCATAGGAGTTGTGACTTTCACAACCCCTATAGGTGAGTGTGACTACCCCTTTTCAAACCCCCCTTTCCTACCGGGGTAAGACCCTATTGCGCTCTTTTTTCCACAGTTTTCTGTTCTGTAGAGCTTTGAAACAAGCAGAGGTTGATCCAGATCAACACAGATCAGCTCTGCTGTATAATGTCCTCCATGTGGCTGCAGCTTGTCTCTATGAGCTAAAAAGTGAATGAAGAGCAGGATTCCCATCTCTGTGCTGCGTATGGGAGAAAAGACTGCAGCTCCTCTCCTCCTCCAGCAAACAGTGGATTGCAAATGTCAGAGCATGAAGAGGGAAAACTGATGAGCATGCAGGATGTGTCACATAATGTCACAAATGAGGTTATTCCTCATGTACACACACAGCTCAGGACAGCTTTTTCTGAAAAGATACTTAAAAGCACAGATACATTTAAAATTCTAGAGGAAAGTGCATGACATTCTATTGCAGCTTCTCAAGAACCTACAGCTACAGTTCTCCAGAGAATTTTATGAGCACCAACTGCCACCTCCTCTCTTAGTAAAGGGTAATTCTGATTTCACTGAAGACAGATTTTAACCATGGATGAAAAATTTTGAGATTCAGATCAGTCCAGGAGAAGACAGAAGTAGATTTCTCTAATAAGATATATTAGGTTTCTGATTTTCACATGTACTATTGAGGTATGGAAAAAAAATTAATTGAATATAACACTTTACTACCAATTTTTCCAACTTAAACGCTCATTTCCTGTCATTACACAAATTTTGGTATGTTAAAATACATTTACCCACTAAGTGAAACCAATGACACAGGGACATCTGTAGATTTCCATGCCATAATAATTACCTTCCTGGAACAAAAGGAGCAAAAATCTAAAAATAAAAATCTTTTTATAACATCCAATAAACAGACTTCTTGAGGGGACAAGATCCTAGAAGACAGGATCACAGAGAACCCAAATTGCTCATGCAGAAACCATAACTCATCCATCAAGAAGGGGATGTCCAAACCAAACGTAAAAGGGACCCCCTCTCAGGCCAACACCAAAAGCACAAGCCACATGAAGGTGGGCTGAAGGGTTTCCCAATATCGGACGCCCCAAGGAAAAGATGAGTGACAATAAATACTGAAAAGTTTAAAGGTATGCTCTCATCCAATTGGGACATACTGATAAGACGCAATAAATCCCCTATATGCTTGGTCCACTGCGGCACGCTCTGCAACAACAACTTTACCTAAATTGAGGAGGAAATGTATTCCAGGGCAATGTGAGTGCTGTAAAGAGGTGTTAACTAATACAATATCTATCTATCTATCTATCTATCTATCTATCTATCTATATATATATATATATATATATATACACACACATACATATATATATATTATATATATATATATATATATATATATATATATATATATTTTTATTACTGTGTATGTACGCATATATTTATATATTTGGTTTTGAGGCCTTCGGCTTTACCGTTCTCGCAAGATCCCCCCTCACGGTCACTTTCTTCATCAGCTGAAGCCGGACATCCGTGTCAAACTTTCGGCATTGCTGGATGTATTCATGACTTCCTAGGGGTTGTTCCCTGTAAGGGAAACACAGAAAATATCACATACTTATCCTACAGAGCTCATGGCAATGTACTTGTAAGCCAACTAGCTCCATTTAGGGTTTTTTTTACAGATGTCCAATTCTTTGTTAGGAGGGTCATCAACAAAAAGCAGAACAGAAAATTATTATTGTAATTTGCTGCAGAGACTTCATGAACCTAAGGCAGCTACTCTAGGCATTCACTAGGGAACGCAGAAGCAAATATTAAAGGGAACCTGACCGCTTCCCCAAGTCCTCTAACCTGACCAGATCTCCTTATCCTACTCTTTATGAGCAGTTATACAAGCCTCTTTTGGTTGCTTCTTGCTTACTAAATTGCCCTAAAATAATTTTTATAATCGGTCTAGGGGTCTGCAAATTAGTGGGTGACTAATGGTGCAGGCGCTCTGTACCCCTGGACTAATCATGCACTTTTTGGCGCCTCATCACTTACACAGGCAGTTCCTGAGAGTGCATGCCGCCATCAATGCAGAATTTCTTAATCTGAATTTGGAAACAGGATTATCGTAATAGACCCCTATACAGACCTTCTAGGAGAACGGGGTCATACGCGAGTTTTCTGAAATGTTCCTGTATTTTTATATTTCAGGATCAGTATCTAAAGACAGACTTATCCTTTAATTATACAAACTCATTTGAACTATGAACTATGTTTAATTATCTAAACAGGAAAGAAAAATAAAAAAGGGGGAGTCCGAGCCGCTCATATACTGAGGCTGGCTGTATCTTTTATCTTAATAGACTTTATAACTGCTTTCTATGGTCGGCACAGGACAGGATCACTGTGAGCTCTAATTCAGAGCAATGGCAAACGAGTGGCTATAAGGCTATGTTCACACTAGAAAAATGATTTTTCTTAAGAAATTTCTTAAGAAATTTCTTAAGAGTGCACCTGTGTTAAAAAACGCACCAAAAACGCACCTGCGTTTTAGGTCCGTTTTAGGTCCGTTTTAGGTCCGTTTTAGGTCCGTTTTAGGTCCGTTTTTA
The DNA here is from genome assembly GCF_048569485.1 of Anomaloglossus baeobatrachus. Lineage (NCBI taxonomy): Eukaryota > Metazoa > Chordata > Amphibia > Anura > Aromobatidae > Anomaloglossus > Anomaloglossus baeobatrachus. The sequence continues at coordinate 227,548,578 of NC_134354.1, forward strand.
CCGCTGGTTGCTCCCTGCGTTATTGTGCCAATTATCTATGGCAAAAAACGCAGTTAGCTGCAGAAAAGAAGTGACATGCTCATTCTTTTTCTTAAGAAAATCTACTGAAAGAATTTTCTTAAGAAAAAAACGCAGTGTGTGCACAGCTAATTTTTTTTGCCATAGGTTTTGCTGGGGAATGTCTGCAGAAAGGTTACAAGAATTTCTCAAGAAATTTCTGCAGCAAAAACGGACCCAAAACGGACCCAAAACGCAGGTAAAAAACGCAGTGTGTGAACATAGCCTAACAGTGCCAATGGAGCAAAATCATTAACTACTACAGCAGGAAGGCAAGTTAAATGGAAAAAGTTACTATTTGATCATGTTTTGTTTTTTCTATGATTTATTTTGTTTATTAAAATTTTTATTAAATTTAAGTTGTTCTCTTATTTGGAAGTCTGTCAATCTATAGGGAAACCTGGTAGTAAATCTTCCATTCCCCCACACTGGAGATTAGGCATTACACAGCTCATTTAAAGTGAATCTGTCACCAGCTTTTTGCTAACTCATCTGAGAGCAGAATGATATGTAGGAAAGGAGACCCTGATTCCAGCGATGTATTACTTAGTTTACTGGGTGCAGCATTTGTGACATTATCATTATTTTTATCAGAGTTCAGAAAGCTAACTTCGCCCACTCCACAGCTTTCTGTGTACATTGTATCATCACAGTAAGCGGATAAACAGTGCTGAGGGCATGGTTGGACCAGGGCTCATGTGAGCTGTAGTTGGTGGAGTATTAATCTCCTGCTGATAAAATACATATTGTATGGATAAAACAGCATACAGCCTAATAAGTGACACATCGCTGAAATCAGTGTCTTAGCCCCTACCTCATGCTTTCCACAACATTACATGGAGGAAAAAAAAAAAAAGACCGCTACTCCATAGCAATGCTTTCTAGCAGCTGTATATTCTGCTCAAACTAAGGATATTAAACATAACAATAACCACATCTACTTGTCTGTATGCTTGGCTAAATTAAACCAATACCACGTGGTGGTACAAGAGCAATATAGTGCATAGGGCGACACCAATGTTTCCAATAGTGGGCGAAACAAAAAGTGCAGCATGAGAGTACTCTAAACATCGAATAAAAAGCCCCTGTTGCCAGACAGGAAGCAGAATATGTGAGAATACAGTTATATCACAGTACAATCTGCAGTGGAAGTTTATCAAGTACAGAAGCCTGGCAGGGAACCAGCAACGGGTCTAATCGCAGCACCTTCTGCATCCGGAGACCACCAGCCATGACAATGTAAGGGTGGTGTCATTTATACACCTGATCAAATCTGAAATGTGTTCAAATATGGACACCACCATAGCAAATATAGCAATCTTATACAAACACAGCTACTTTATCCCCTTCTCTAAATCTCACATGTAAAATGGTCTTCAAAGATTGAACCGTGCGTAAAATGGTTTAAAATGCAAAGGGAGACGGTTACCGGTCACCCTCCTAGGGTAGGCGTGCTCGCCACTTACAGACGCTATGCTTTAGAGCCTGCTAGCGGCACACTGAGGATTACCAGGGTGTCAGTCCTCCCATGTTGCCGATGCTATAGCAGCATGGGAAAGTGCACAGTGTGGACCAGCAGTGCAACTATGCCACTGCCGGAAGAGTCAACCTTTAGGACAACACTCCCCTCCTAAAGGCAGAAGATTAGAGCACTCCTTCATAAAGGGTTAACCTAGTTCAGCTCACTTCATCGGCAGGTCAGTGGGGCCAGTGATTTCACATCTACTGATATCTGCCAGCTTAGGTATCACATACCTGTCATATCAGTTGGATGGGGAAGTACCGTAAGTGCACCTGCATAACCCTTTAGGTTTGCAAGAAGAACCATAAAAGAATATTCAGAACCTGTAGAAGCAGTGAAGAGACTCTACATCCCTGCATCAGTTACTTACTTCTGCAGGAACTCCTCTAGACCGCACAGTTTGAGCACAAAGTCCGATACACTGAGGTCCTCCAGGTCATCAGTGGTGTAGCAGAGCGTCTGATAGATGAGGAGATCTACAGTAGAGGAGCCTGGGAAGAGAAAATGATCAGTGAAAGGAGTAATAATAGAGTGATGGCATCTGAATATCTGACCTATGGGAGTCCCTCCAACTCTGAGAGTGAAGGGTGGTACCTGATGTAGAGCGGTGCCCACTATTTACTTTTTCTCTGCCACATCATATAGAGAACAGCAGCTGTCACCATTAACTCGGATGGGACTAGACTGCGGGGACTGAGATGTAAGGGAAAACCAGAGAAAGGGACATGTCCTAGTATCTGCCATTACTTTATAGGATCAGAATATCCCTTTAAGGAGAGGCGAATTATATAGAACTAGTCATTACTAATATTGGCCTTTCTGTACTTTAGAATATATTTAGTAACAATGTCACATGTCCTATAAGCGCATGAAAACCAGAGAGATCTCAGCTGTCTTACGGGTATGGTGGTCTCACTGCTGGCCCCTGATAGTAAATGTTAGGGAAAAATTAGAATCGGCTTATTACTTAATCTATGACAGGAGATAAACACTGATGAAAGAGTCTGGCAATGGCTTGCCCCCCCATAAACCTACTGATTTATTGCTTATGGGGTGGTAGAGACAGCTAAAGAGCCTGATCTAACCAGTACGCGTGTCACTAACAGGCTGTAAGCCAGGCACTGTGCACTATACTTATTTGTGTGACTGGTGCCCGATACAAGCCTTATGTGTGCGTATTAGGCACCTGTGCTTCCTCCAATTTTATCATGGGGGCCTATTGCATCCTGCAGTGCATTTAATATTGTGTCTTCTTGTTGGTAAATATGGCTGCCTTTATTCTGTGATTTTTTTTTTTAATAATATTTATTCACTTATATAACACTTAATTCCACAGCCCTCTACATACAGTGCCTTGCGAAAGTATTCGGCCCCCTTGAATTTTTCAACCTTTTCCCACATGTTAGTCTTCAAACAAAAATAAAAATTTTAATGTTATGGTGAAGAATCAACAACAACTGGGACACAATTGTGAAGTTGAATGAAATGTATTGCTTATTTTAAAATGTTTTAAAATTTAAATAACAAAATTGGGGCGTGCAATATTATTCATCCCCTTTAAGTTAATACTTTGTAGCGCCACCTTTTGCTGCGATTACAACTGCAAGTCACTTGGGGTTTGTCTCTATCAGTTTTGCACATCGAGAGACTGAAATTCTTGCCCATTCTTCCTTTGTAAACAGCTCGAGCTGAGTGAGGTTGGATGGAGAGCGTTTGTGAACAGCAGTTTTCAGCTCTTTCCACAGATTCTCGATTGGATTCAGGTCTGGACTTTGACTTGGCCATTCTGACATCTGGATACGTTTATTTGTGAACCATTCCATTGTAGATTTTGCTTTATGTTTGGGATCATTGTCTTGTTGGAAGACAAATCTCCGTCTCAGTCTCAGGTCTTTTCCAGACTCCAACAGGTTTTCTTCAAGAATGGTCCTGTATTTGGCTCCATCCATCTTCCCATCAATTTTAACCATCTTCCCTGTCCCTGCTGAAGAAAAGCAGGCCCAAACCATGATGCTGCCACCAGCATGTTTGACAGTGGGGATGGTGTGTTCAGGGTGATTAGCTGTGTTGCTTTTACGCCAAACATATCGTTTGGCATTGTGCCCAAATAATTCGATTTTGGTTTCATCTGACCAGAGCACCTTCTTCCACATCTTTGGTGTGTCTCCCAGGTGGCTTGTGGCAAACTTTAAACGACACTCTTTATGGATATCTTTGAGAAATGGCTTTTCTCCTTGCCACTCTTCCATAAAGGCCAGATTTGTGCAATGTACGACTGATTGTTGTCCTATGGACAGACTCTCCCATCTCAGCTGTAGATCTCTGCAGTTCATCCAGAGTGATCATGGGCCTCTTGGCTGCATCTCTGATCAGTCTTCTCCTTGTTTGAAATGAAATTTTTGAGGGATGGCCGGGTCTTGGTAGATTTGCAGTGGTATGATACTCCTTCCATTTCAATATGATCGCTTGCACAGTGCTCCTTGGGATGTGTAAAGTTTTGGAAATCTTTTTGTAACCAAATCCGGCTTTAAACTTCTCCACAACAGTATCACAGACCTGCCTGTTGTGTTCCTTGGTATTCATGATGCTCTCTGCGCTTTAAACAGAACTCTGAGACTATCACAGAGCAGGTGCATTTATACGGAGACTTGATTACACACAGGTGGCTTATATTTATCATTATCAGTCATTTAGGACAACATTGGATCATTCAGAGACCCTCAATGAACTTCTGGAGTGAGTTTGCTGCACTGAAAGTAAAGGGGCCGAATAATATTGCACGCCCCAATTTTCAGTTAGTTTTTAAAAAAGTTTAAAATAAGCAATACATTTTGTTCAACTTCACAATTGTGTCCCACTTGTTGATTCTTCACCATACCATTAAAATTTTTATCTTCATGTTTGAAGCCTGAAATGTGGGAAAAGGTTGAAAAATTCAAGGGAGTCAAATACTTTCGCAAGGCACTGTACATTGGCATCACTGTCCCCATTGGAGCTCACAATCTAAATTCTCTATCAGTATGTCTTTGGAGTGTAGGAGGAAACCGGAGAACCTGGAGTTATCCCCACAAAGATGGGAAGAACATACAAACTCCTTGCAGATGGTGTCCTTGTTGGGATTTGAACTCAGGACCTCAGCGCTGCAAGACTGCAGTGCTAACCACTCAGCCACCACAAGACTGCAGTGCTAACCACTGAGCCACCACAAGACTGCAGTGCTAACCACTCAGCCACCACAAGACTGCAGTGCTAACCACTGAGCCACCATAATTTATTGTTCTTTTTGTTGAGCCACTACTGGACAACTACAGTGGTGCCATTCTAGCTACATCGGCACCTCTGTTTCCGGTGTGTGATGCGACATGACCACTGCAGCCAGTCAGTTGTTGCTGACTGGCTGCAGCTCATTAATAATTCAACAGTTTATACATCCATAAATAGTAAAAGCTACATCTAGTCAGTGCCCACTTATTGGCTGCACCGTTTATGTAACACAAAAATATCAAGTCATCCACTGGGAACACTAAACATTGTTTTTTATTTTTTTATGAAGGCCCTGACTTCATTAAGCAAGGGTTGTCCAATAGAGGACAATTCTTTTAAGAAGAGAATCTGTCCTGTGATAATAGAGTTCTGATACTATAGTAGTAAAGTTTCTCACCTTATTTAAAATGAGAAAGATCCTCTTTAAGAGAACCAGTCACCAGATTTTTGCCATTTTATCTAAAACAGAATAATGTAGAGACAGAGACTCTGATTCCAGCGATATGTCATTTACTGAGTTGCTTTCTATAATTTTGATACAATCACTGTTTTATCAGCAAGAGATTGTCACTAGAGGACTAGTAAACCTGCTGCATGTAGTCCTCCATATGCATGAGCTCTGTATAATCCTGCCCTCACACACCGATTGGCAGCTTTCTACCTATGCACAGTGTAGAGGTGTGGGCAGGGTTATCCAGAGCTCAGCATACAGAGAATAAGTAGATCTGCAGCAAATAAAACTGTGGTTTTTAGTAAAACTGCAGCAAGCAGCCCAATCAGTGACTCGTCGAATCAGAGTCTCTGTCTCTACATTATGCTGCTCTCAGATGGAGTCGGAAAAACCTGGTGTCAGGTTTCCTTTTACATACAGTTAGGTCCAGAAATATTTGGACAGTGACACCATTTTCGCGAGTTGGGCTCTGCATGCCACCACATTGGATTTGAAATGAAACCTCTACAACAGAATTCAAGTGCAGATTGTAACGTTTAATTTGAAGGTTTGAACAAAAATATCTGATAGAAATTGTAGGAATTGTACACATTTCTTTACAAACACTCCACATTTTAGGAGGTCAAAAGTAATTGGACAAATAAACCAAACCCAAACAAAATATTTTTATTTTCAATATTTTGTTGCGAATCCTTTGGAGGCAATCACTGCCTTAAGTCTGGAACCCATGGACATCACCAAACGCTGGGTTTCCTCCTTCTTAATGCTTTGCCAGGCCTTTACAGCCGCAGCCTTCAGGTCTTGCTTGTTTGTGGGTCTTTCCGTCTTAAGTCTGGATTTGAATCTGGGCTGAAAGTATATCCCGGTACACTTCAGAATTCATCCGGCTACTGTTGTCTGCTGTTATGTCATCAATAAACACAAGTGACCCAGTGCCATTGAAAGCCATGCATGCCCATGCCATCACGTTGCCTCCACCATGTTTTACAGAGGATGTGGTGTGCCTTGGATCATGTGCCGTTCCCTTTCTTCTCCAAACTTTTTTCTTCCCATCATTCTGGTACAGGTTGATCTTTGTCTCATCTGTCCATAGAATACTTTTCCAGAACTGAGCTGGCTTCATGAGGTGTTTTTCAGCAAATTTAACTCTGGCCTGTCTATTTTTGGAATTGATGAATGGTTTGCATCTAGATGTGAACCCTTTGTATTTACTTTCATGGAGTCTTCTCTTTACTGTTGACTTAGAGACAGATACACCTACTTCACTGAGAGTGTTCTGGACTTCAGTTGATGTTGTGAACGGGTTCTTCTTCACCAAAGAAAGTATGCGGCGATCATCCACCACTGTTGTCATCCGTGGACGCCCAGGCCTTTTTGAGTTCCCAAGCTCACCAGTCAATTCCTTTTTTCTCAGAATGTACCCGACTGTTGATTTTGCTACTCCAAGCATGTCTGCTATCTCTCTGGTGGATTTTTTCTTTTTTTTCAGCCTCAGGATGTTCTGCTTCACCTCAATTGAGAGTTCCTTAGACCGCATGTTGTCTGGTCACAGCAACAACTTCCAAATGCAAAACCACACACCTGTAATCAACCCCAGACCTTTTAACTACTTCATTGATTACAGGTTAACGAGGGAGACACCTTCAGAGTTAATTGCAGCCCTTAGAGTCCCTTGTCCAATTACTTTTGGTCCCTTGAAAAAGAGGAGGCTATGCATTACAGAGCTATGATTCCTAAACCCTTTCTCCGATTTGGATGTGAACACTCTCATATTGCAGCTGGGAGTGTGCACTTTCAGCCCATATTATATATATAATTGTATTTCTGAACATATTTTTGTAAACGGCTAAAATAACAAAACTTGTGTCACTGTCCAAATATTTCTGGACCTAACTGTATCACTGTATCCGGCCTATAGCGATCAGAGAGGTGCACAAGTTTGTCATCAATTATATCTGGCTCAAGCAAAAAGCGACAGGCCGGACAATTACGTGAAGCCAGCCTACGCAGTACACATTTAAGAGTAAGGTAAGTGCACAGATATTAACCCAACATAAAAAAGCCCAACATTTCAGGATTGCGTTCACTATGGTTTGTGAATTTGCCCATCCATATGTTACTTCACAAACTCATTAGCCAATTTCATTTCTCAGATAAAAACCTATATTTGTGCAAAGGAATAGCTAAGTAATTATTAACGTCAACCAATCATCTGCGGCTGGGGCCACACGGTGATTACCGCGATCCCTTCGCATGACACTCCGCTCGCGCTGGCAGTACAACAGAGCCGAGTGTCATGCGAGTGTCCCTGCGACTGAGGTCCGATCATGGGAGCGGACCTCAGCTGTGGGGGGAGGGCCGGCACTGAGGAGGGGCAAGCCAGCTCTGAGGAGGGGCAGGCCGGCTCTGCGGAGGGGAGGGATGGATTTGTCTCCCTCTCTCCTCCGTTGCCAGCTATTGCCATTCTCGCCCTGCACTTGCAGTACACCAGTGTCCCGCGAATGCAGTGCGATTTTTCTCTCACCCCATTGACTTGAATGGGTGCGAGAGAAAGAGTCTGCTATGATTGTTCTCCCGGTCCGATTAAGGCTGAGAAAATAATCACTCACGTGCGCTGACACACAGGCTAATATTGGTCCGAGTGGGATGTGATTTTTTATCGCATTCCACTCGCTCCGATTTTCATGCCGTGTGGCTTAGGCCTTACTGCTTCTATTTTCCAAAAAACCTCTAAAAACATGGGAGGTAAATCTGATTGATTGCCAAGGACAATTAGTTTGTGGTACTATCCACCAGTTTTAACTACTTTGGTTATGTCATAAAGTAGTTTTTGTCCAGTAGTTTGAAGATAACAAATGCTGCACATCAGAGGAAGAAAGCCATAAAAGGGGTTGAGCGGTTAAACAGGTTTTCACATATCCACAGTATAAGTGGTAACTTGATGATAGGTGGGTGCCAGCATCGATCAGCAAATTTTAAGGGGCTTTTATCCTCATTACAAGATGGAGTAGCAAGGTCAGACACCAGACCGCTGATCCATTCGTTCCCTATGCTGGAAAAAGCAAAGCACAGCCCCATAATGAATAAATGGAGCTCAGGTTGCACATGAGCACTGCTACTTCATTCCAAAAGGATAACAGACCCTTATTGATCAATAAGTTATCACCTATCCCATTGTAATAAAATATTTACTATACAATAAGGCTATGTGCACACGCTGCAGCTTTGTTGCAGCAATTTTCTGCATGAAATCTGCACCTTATGGGAGAAAAACTCACCGAAAAACGCACACATATTTTTTTTTTTAAATTAAGTCAATGGGTGGAAGGGCTAAAAAAAAGCCTCAACAATTGACATGCTGCAGAATATTTCTGCAACAAAATCTGCAACGAAAAAAAAAAAAAAACAATTGCACAACACTTAAGAAATCTCAGACTTTGCTGGCTTCAGGATAAGCATGCCGATTTTGGTGCAGATTTGTAATAAAAGAAAAAGCATAAAAAAACTGCATCAAAAAATGTATTGTGTGCACAGAGCCTAAACTTCATGAATTACCTATAAACATAGATAGGGTCCTAAAAGGTTCAAAAATTATTGTCAGGCTGGGCTCACATTAGTGTTTGGCATCTTATGCGATATGCTAATGACACTCGGCTCATACTCTGCTGTGAGTGACACGCCCACCAGGGCCGCAGGGCACTCGGAACCGGACCGGTTCTGTTTGAGGTCACGGCGGCAGGGCCCGACTCCGTGACCCTGGCGGTGTCATGTAAAATGAGGTAGGGGATAATAAGTCATGACGTCACCTGTGGTATGCGTCAAGATAGGTGCCGCCGCTGCCTTCAGTTCCCCTGGAGTCGATAGTGATACAGCCGAGTTGGTATAGCTCTCCACAGGAAAAGCTTTGCCCCAGGGCTGATATTGGCCGATTAGACTCTATGGTGTTGAGATGTAAAGGCGGGGTGCAGAGCCGGAGGCGCAGGGAATCACAGAGCAACGCAAGAGTGCAGTCACAAGTTCTTTACTCATAGTTAATAGCTCCAGGTTACCACAACTAGTCAGATGATGCCCTTGGAGTGCTGAGTTCTGCTGTGATGGCTCCCAGCTGATCCCCGGATAGTTTGGAGGCACAACCCAGTGCACCCTTCAGTGTTCCTTCCCTGGTCGTCTTCCTGCGCTGGCCTGTCCCGCCTGCCTCGCGCCTCATCACAGTGCCCTGAGCCAGTGTTCGCGGTTCCTTTTGATGGGTGGCTTTCCTGCCTTGTCCCTTGGTCCTTTGTGGTCACCTTTTCACTGGATTATGTGCGGTGGTATCTTCGGTACTTAAAGTAACCTCAGCCTCCGGTTTACTAGCTGAGCGTGGTTGTTCTCCACTAGTCTAGGGACCAGCTCCCCGTTGCGGCCAAGTCCCTCCACGCCGGTATACCGTACATACGGTATACGGTGGATGCGAGCCCGTGGGTGGATGAATCACTTCCTGTGGATCTAGGACCCCTTCTTTCCCGATTCTGGGACAAGCTGCTCCAGCTCCCAACCCCAGGGCCTCTCTCCTCCACGTCCACTTCCTGACTAACTAACGTTCTACAGTCTGCTCCCACTCCAGACTGGTTTCAGGACTGTGCTGTCCCTAAGGTGCAACTTGCCCTAACCACGGCCTAATGGAGTGTCACTAAATTAAGAGTGTGTGTCTGTGTATGTGTGCAATGACCTGTGGCCTCCTCCTTACCTGGGAATGGGATACCACACCTCTGGCTGAGGTGCAGTACCTCTGTGGCGACTGGACCCTCAGGGGCGCCGCATGAGTGTCATTTACTGTGCTGCAATGCTCTCACATGTGAAAATCGGAGCACATGTGAGGAGAAGATGGAGAGATTCATTTTTCCGTCTTCTCCATTGCCTGTGACCGTGTATATTAAACTAACCTGAAAGATGACATCCGAATACAGTCCGATGTTTCACATGCACCCGTAGATCTGTATGGGTTTGCATAATCTGAGATACGCTGCCATATACAGGATGAGAAAAAAAAGTTGATGGGCACTGCCCCATAGAATAACATTGGGCTGAGTGCTATCTGATAAGACATCAGGCTGCACTCTGAGTTATACGGTGCTGTGAGCGAGCCCTTATTTGTATAACTAGGTACATAATCCTGTGCTGATTAATTCATTAGCACAGTATATCTTTATAAAGGTCTGTGCTTTCTATAAAAACGAGAACATTCTGTAGTCACCACTAAGTAAGTATAGAACGACTTATTATCGAAAGCCATGGGAGCTTTCCCCATCTGTCTTCAGATACTTATTGGCAGCTGCAGATAGGCCGGATTTTATCATTTATCTATATGACTGTGCAAAGGTAGGCTTGGGATTTGGAGCTCTGAATAGACAGATTAGGAAATAATCATCTGTGATCTTTTTGATCGAAAATATAAACAAAACACCTTGCTTGGTGGAAGGGAGTGTGTCCTGACAATGGTGGCTCCGGAATTATTTTATTACACTTTTTGGATTGATGATGATGAACAAAAGCCAACTCACAATCACAGGTGAAGGTCAGAGGATCTCTCACGTTGTCAAGGATCACAGTGATTTTCAAGCTCACTCCAGGACCCAGGTGCTCAGGACTGAGGTTGACCGGACTCCACACAATGCCTGTGTCTATCTGATCTGACATAGGTTGGCCAGAGCGTAGCCTACAGGGGAAGAAAGAAGGACAAGATGTACGTTATCATACACAACACTGCTCAAGAGAACCAAGCTGGAAAGTGCTGGCTCATTAACTAGAGCAGTTAGGATCTGGCACCAGATTTTTACTGCATTATTATATTATTAAAGGGATTGTCAGCACAGAATGACTGTTCAAATAAAGTACAGGCACTCGGTGCACCCTTAGGGGTACTTCACACACAGCAAGATCGCTACTGAGATCGCTGCTGAGTCACGTTTTTTGTGACCTCATTAGCGATCTCGCTGTGTGTGACACTGAGCAGCGATCTGGCCCCTGCTGTGAGATCGCTGCTCGTTACACACAGTGCTGGTTCGTTTTTTTTATTGTTGCTCTCCCGCTGATAAGCACACATCGCTGTGTGTGACAGCGAGAGAGCAACAATCCTGAATGTGCAGGGAGCAGGAGCCGGCGTCTGACAGCCTGCGGTAAGCTGTAACCAAGGTAAACATCGGGTAACCAAGGTGGTTACCCGATATTTACCTTCGTTACCAGCCTCCGCAGCTCTCGCGCTGCCAGTCCCGGCTCCTGCTCCCTGCACACGCTAAGCTAAGCGGTGTGCACTGGTAACTAAGGTAAACATCGGGTAACCATACCCGATGTTTACCTTAGTTACCAGTGTCCGCAGCTTCCAGACGCCGGCTCCGTGCAAGCGCAGCGTCGCTTGCACGTCGCTGCTGGCTGGGGGCTGGTTACTGGTCGCTGGTGAGATCTGCCTGTTTGACAGCTCACCAGCAACCATGTAGCGATGCAGCAGCGATCCTGACCAGGTCAGATTGCTGGTGGGATCGCTGCTGCGTCGCTAAAGTGTGACGGTACCCTTACTGTGGCCAAACATTTCTGTGCAGCTTCCCACCTACTTGTCTTCCCTTAATCTCCACCCCTCCTTCTGAGATTGACAGCAATAGCATAATAGAGCCAGACAAGGGTGGTGATAGCTGCAAAACAAGTAGGTGGGAAGGTCGCTTAAATGTTTGGCCCCGCCATGATGCACTGAGCACCTGTACGTGGTGTGGGCAATTATTCTGTGCTGAAAGAGTCCCTTTAACTGGATGTGAACCTGATGACGCTGGTGTACTTACTGTGAAAATCAGTGACATAATGTCTGCATCTGACAGTTCTGCCTACTGATATTAAAATAAGCTAAGCTAGAGTCGGTCAGGGGCAGCCTAGTCTAGCTCAAATTAAATAGGGGCTTCTGATAATTGGGGACCAAGTGGTAATCTGATTACCTATCAACAAACAATGGCATACTCTATCAGTATGCAAACAATTGTGGTGGAACAAATTCTTTGAGTGCACACTTACTAAACCATTTCCTCATCTTTTCTTAGGGGTGCTTCACACACAGCGAGCTCACTGCCGAGATCGCTGCTGAGTCACGCTTTTTGTGACGCAGCAGTGACCTCATTAGCGATCTCGCTGTGTGTGACAATGAGCAGCGATCTGGCCCCTGCTGCGAGATCGCTGCTCGTTACACACAGCCCTGGTTCGTTTTCTTCAAAGCCGCTCTCCCGCTGTGACACACAGATCACTGTGTGTGACAGCGAGAGAGCGACAAATGAAGCGAGCAGGGAGCAGGAGCCGGCGTCTGACAGCTGAGGTAAGCTTGTAACCAAGATAAACATCGGGTAACCAAGGTGGTTACCCGATATTTACCTTAGTTACCAGTCTCTGCAGCTCTCACGCTGCCTGTGCTGCCGGCTCCGGCTCTCTGCACATGTAGCTGCTGTACACATCGGGTTAATTAACCCGATGTGTACAGCAGCTAGGAGAGCAAGGAGCCAGCGCTCAGTGTGCGCGGCTCCTGCTCTCTGCACATGTAGCTGCATTACACATCGGGTTAATTAACCCGATGTGTACTGTAGCTAGGAGAGCAAGGAGCCAGCGCTCAGTGTGCGCGGCTCCCTGCTCCCTGCACACACAGCTGTGCGCTGGTAACTAATGTAAACATCGGGTAACCATACCCGATGTTTACCTTAGTTACCAGTCTCCGCAGCTTCCAGACGGCGGCTCCGTGCAAGCGCAGCGTCGCTTGCACGTCGCTGGTGGCTGGGGGCTGTTCACTGGTCGCTGGTGAGATCTGCCTGTTTGACAGCTCACCAGCGACCATGTAGCGATGCAGCAGCGATCCTGACCAGGTCAGATCGCTGGTCGGATCGCTGCTGCATCGCTAAGTGTGAAGGTACCCTTAGTCTACCGTACATGTTTTTCCAAAGGACCCCTTACATATTATAGTCCAAACTCACTGATCATCTCAGGTCTCCTCCAACAATTTATTTCAAGGGGGAGAAGGAATGATCAGTTTTAATTACATTTCCCAAGTGCATGATGAACATACAGTTGTCAGCTGAACATTCATTTGTGAATTACTCTTACAGGTACGCAGAGTGTTCTGTGCAGATTTTCCCCATAGAATAGAATTAGATGCAAAAAAAATACAGGTGAAGAAATGCACATGCCATTTTTGTGAAGTCGCACAGTGGAAACACTAAAAACACATGTAATCTGCTCATGAAGGTTTGTCAAAGCCAACCAAATAAAGTATCAAAGAGAAAGCAACTTTATTTAAAGCATGATATACTAAAAAGAGGAAAAAAACACAGCCACAATAACACATAAAAAATTCACACTCAAAATGCAAAGAAAAAAAAGCCTAATTTACATAATAGGTGCAGAAATGCTGTAACACCCAAAATGAATCCAAAGCTCATTGTGGAAACGTAGCCTTGGTGTTCTAATCACCATGCAGAAATTAAATTTTATCTAAAATGCTAACTAGTGTGCTTGGTGCACCCTTGGTGTGATCAATAGGCTCAGTGTACAATTACGACCACTGGTTTTGCATATCCCCTCCCCGCCTTCATCAGTGGGGATTGACAGTTCTGACATATGTGAAGAAGGCCCTGTCTGCTGAGAAAGCGCAGGAAAGCCAATGCTGTCAATCACCAGAGAGGGAGGCAGAGATATGCAAAACCAGTTGGCGGATCGGACACTGAGACTTTTGGCCACACCAAGGGCGCACCAATTAGCATACTTTATTAAACTTCACCTTCTACCCAAAAAAGGCAGCGAACACTAAAAGATGCAATTTTTATAGAGGTAATATTCCCTACAAGCCTATGTGTGTAATTTATATTGTCAGTTAGGGCTGGCAGATGCCTTTTACGATAACTATGCACATTAGAAGTTGATGGCTGATCGTCCAATGAATGAATGTTCTGCCTCTGCAGTCAGTGTAAGATGAGAATATTAAAGGGAACTTGTCATCACTTTTTCGGCCTATAAGCTGCGGCCACCACCACTGGGCTCATTATATACAGCATTAGCCCAGGCCACTGGGTAGAACATATAAAACACTTTATAATACTCACCTAGGAGGTCGCTCCGGTGCACAATAGTCGGATGGGTGGCACCGTTCCCCGGGACCGGCGCCTCCCCTTTCCGGCCATCTTGATCTTCCTTATTCTGACGCCGCGGTGCATGACACGTCTACGTCATACACAAGCGCCGGCACTGAGGTCCTGCGCAGGCGCACTTTGATCTGCCCTTCTCAGGGTAGATCAAAGTATTGTAGTGCACCTGCGCAGGACCTCAGTGCCGGCGCTTGTGTATGACGTAGACGCGTCATGCACCGTGGCGTCAGAATAGGGAAGACCAAGATGGCCGGAAAGGGGAGGCGCCGGTCCCGGGGAACGGTGCCACCCATCCGACTATTGTGCACCAGAGCGACCTTTTAGGTGAGTATTGTAAAGTGTTTTTTTGTTCTACCCAGCGGCCTGGGCTCTTATATACAGCATGTTAGAATGCTGTATACAAGAGCCCACTGGTGGTGGACACAGCTTATAGGCCAAAAAAGTGATGACAGGTTCCCTTTAAAAGGCGAAGAAGGATCCGGCTGACAAAGTTGATCAGTTCTAATATTTGTCGGTTATATTTCATTATGGTTTTAATAATCTATTTTTATTAGCTTTGGTGTAATGTGTATATTGACCTTTTTAGTCTTTTTGTAAGAAACAAAGTCTGTTATGGTTAGTTGCTGTGAAGCTAATTGACATGTGACACTCATGTGGCAGTCAATATGGCAGCATGTGAACCATATGTGGGTGGTCTTCTCTTGTAGAGATCCTAACTACTAACCAAAATGAAGTGGCCGTGGTCTTCTGATTAGTGAGGTACCCCTTTGCTCTCGGCAGAGCACAACGGCCTCTTCCTTTTAGCAAACAGATACCATCTCAGTGCCAGTGCACTCATCACAGCTTTTGTCACATAGGTTTTGGAAAAGGACAAACTAAGAAATTCCATGAAAACGAACAGTGGTTATGGAATGCTCTATTCATCAAAGTATACATCCAGAAGATGGTCATGGACGTCACGCCCTACTGATGTGACTCATCTTTAGGCACCCATAAAGGTTTACTCACCCATCCAGCATGTGGCAAAATGCCGCCGTCTCCTCATCCCTTTGCTCGGACATCTCAAACAGTTCACAGCCATTGTGTTGGGGGTAGGTCTGCATCGTCTCCTGTTCAATAAGGAACGACATTACTAACACATTCCACGTCTTCCTCTTCCGTCCCAACAATCCTGACAAATATATGCTTCTATCTCCTGGGCTTCCTCATTGAGGACTGTATATCATTGACAGCAGATACCACTGATAACTAAGAATAAGATGACAAAGCAGCAGAAGCAGGGCAAAGAGACAACCCCGGCAGAATAGAAAGAAGCACAACTTCCGTGAGCATAATGTCCTTCACTAACTTATAACCAATGGCTGACATTATTTAATAGATTGTCCAATTACTATTCTGGCAGGAAACAGGGACTCTCGGGTGCTGGTTACACTGTGTATATCCCTTTCCTTCCCCTCCATCCACCCGGCTTTCCGCTCTCACTCCCACTGGCCTCTCACTTCTGTGCAGGTATCATTCATACAGCATAAAGGAAATGTCACCGGATCTGTGACAATACACCCGTGTCAAAGGCTCAAGCGTAACCTTGCTAGGATAGTTGTAAAAAAAAAAAATCTAATAAATTGTTAATATCCATATCATACCACATTTCTATACCTCAATGGCAGCATTTCCACAGGTTGGAATAATTCAAGAATAGCACACCATGTCTAATGTTGACAATTATGGTGGACACTCGACAAGTCTATTCTTCTAGAAGTATTCATTTGATTCCCAATACACAAAGCCCCTCTTTCATAGATCAATAAAAAAAATTATTATGTAATGCCCTGACATATATAGTAATATTAGCTGTAGTACCCGGCGTTGCCCGGGATAGTAACTAAGTTTCCCTCTCCCTCTCTTTCTGTCTGTCTCTATCTCTCTCTATCCGTCTCTTTGTCCGTTTCTCTCTCTCTGTCTCTCTCCCTGTCTGCCCCTCTCTCTGTCTCTCTCCCTGTCTGCCCCTGACTCTTTTTATCAGTCTCTCGGTCTGCCTCTGTTTCTTTCTCTCCATCAGTCTCTTTCTATTTCTTTGTTTGTCTCTCTGTCTCTCTCCCTGTCTGCCTCTCTGTTTCTCTCCCTGTCTATCCGTCTCTCCACTGAAATCATATTACCTCACACAGAAGTTTCTTATACTACGAATGTCCTTCGTTGCCTATAGCAACCAATCACAGCTCCTATTAATGACCTGTAGCTCCCAGCTCCATTGATTTTAATGTAAGCAGGCTTTTTGGCGAATAACTGTAAAGCGCAGGGTTAAATTTTTCCCTCAAAACATAGACTATGACGTTCCCTGAATCAAATAAGGTGTCTGTGCACAATTTTGTGATTATAAATGTGATGGTGTGGATTCCTTTAGCAGGGACACACACACACACACACACACACACACACACACACACACACACAGCTTTATATATTAGATTACACTCAAAACTCACCGGTCCCATGGACGCTCTAGTATTCCTGTACTGTTTCTGTCCATATGTGCGTGGTGGTAGTTGAGGTGGCAATGTGTTGCTTCGAGCTACAGGTTTCCCAGTCACTCCCTTTCTTGAACTTACATCTTTCCAATGCCCTTCAGCTTGACGCAAAAGCTCAGAGTCATAGGCAGGTGCCAAATTGAGGCGGGTAAGGGTATCGTTAATGTCCTCATAGTCTAATTCCAAGCATTCCTCTCCCCTACTTAATAAGTTTGCATCTTCTTCTTCCGAAATCCTACGACCAAGTAATTTCCCTCCCATATCTTCAGTGTATACATTTACATCCCGAGATTGAGAAATCTTATCAGTCGATGAGGAGACGTCTTTAAAATACTTCATAACTTCAGAATGGGAGGGTACCGAAGAGGACATATTTTTAGGGGACCTCCTCCCGTCATTTTGGCCATTTCCTTGGTTTGTATCCCCATATATATACAGGTAGTCTCCAGATGGAGGAGTTTTATTTCTTTGAGGTGAAGGGACAGATGAAGAGGGGTGTGAAACATCTTCCCACGAGATGAGGGGAGTCTCAGACTGTCTTGAATCTCGTCGGATTCTGGAAAGTGCATCATACTCCATTTGCAATGCCTCTGCTAAAGCAAGTTCCTTTCGGCTCATTCCCAGGGCTTCTAAACCGTTCCATTGTTCCTTCTTTCCGCCCGAAGTTGACATTACTGGGAATTTATATCAGGCAGTGCAGACCGAAAAGGGCTATTGTCGAGGAAAATCCTTTACAGCGGAATGAGACATAATGCTTCAGAACGCCACCTTTAAGGAAGACATTAAAAATATCGTGAAATAAAAAATAACAAATCTGCCTTCACTTACATAACGCAGACATCTGTATCTCAATAAGGCTTTGGCGTATGATCTTGTGCTAAGACGACTCATGTCTAGCCTGACCACTTTTTACCTTCTAGCCATAACCACGTGTTGTTGGATGACAATGTAAAGTACAACAGTATTTCCTTCTCAAGCCCTCCGCTGCCAGGAATAACATGCTACAGCCAATTATTTTTTGCTTTATTAAAGTAGCCTTTACAGTTATCGATATATAACAAGGGAAAAAAAGCTTATGGAGCTCATCATATATATTGATAAAGCAAAAGGTATTCACATTTTATTTATTCGCCTTATTAGCCTTCATGCCCCGGAAAAGCAAATCTAAGGATGAATTCATTATGTACTATTATCAGGAACGGGCGTTCATACAAATGTTACCGGAATTCCCTGATAATCAAGCAATGTAAACAGGTTCCCAATCACCTGACAAACAAAACACTCATCGGGAAAAATTTATTTTAAAATTTGCTAAAATATTATACCCCTTTGAGAGCAGCCTGATGTAGGGGCAGAGACTCTGATTCCAGCTATGCATCACTTACTGAGCTGCTTGTTGCAGTTGTGATAAAATCAGTTTTATCTGCTGTCGATCTACCAGATCTCTAAATGCTGAGCTCTGTATAACCCCACCCACACTACCGATTGGCAGCTTTCTGTGTACACTGTGCATAGGCCAAAAGCTGACAATTAAGTGGTGAAGGCAAGGTTAGACGGAGCTCATGAATATGGAGAGTGACATTGCAGAAAGTTTATTAGTCCTCTAATGATCATTTCTTGCTGATAAAATAGTTATTTTGTTAAACCTACCGCTAGCAGCACATTAAGTGACATGTTACTGGAATCAGGGTCTTTGTTTCTACAGTATGCTGCACTCAAATGCCTGGTATTAGATTCTCTTTATGCCTACTATGTACAGCTGAACCTTGATTAACCTTAGAACGCATACCTGGGGCCTCGCAGGCCTGCTAGGTTACTTGTCTATGGTAGATTTCTATGGTTGCGCGGTCTCGGGTTAACTTAAGGTTTGATCTCCCTCTCATCTAGACCTTACCTGCTTGTTTGAAATTTGCAGAAAGCAAAAGTTAAAAAAAAAATAAATAAATAATAATATTGTTGCCAATTTTTGAGTCAAGCAAACATGCACCAAAGATATGCAAAAGAGAAAGCTAGCACAAGCTGTCTAATATCAGAAGAGGGTGTAGGTCATATTTAGAGGTGACGACACAGTATATAAGAAATGTATATTATGGGGCCAATCCATCAAAGTGGTTACACCAAAAAACTGGGGTAAAACACTTTGTAAATCGCCATTTTTTACGTAATACTGATATATGCAAAATGTTTGTAACTTTTGACAGTTTTTCGCCAACTTTGTCTAGCTTCACCAAAATGGGTAGGGCTGTGGAGAAGCCAGAAAGGGTGGACATGTATCAAATTCAGGAAAAGTTGGGTGTTCCTTAGTCGCTGGCTGGAGTAACAGCAAAGTGTATAGGGATGCATGGCACTGATAAGATGCACCAATCTCATTAAGCGGAGTGTACCTCCAAATTAATTAGGTGCATCTTATTCCTGCACACCCCTCATTAAGACTGTGCATGAAATACCAGCCGGAATGAATGTAAGAAAAAGAACCATGTCCTTGCAGTAACCCTCAGTCTGATAAAGCACCGCAAGACCATCTCTGTCCTCACCTACTGTGTCCCCTCCCATCCCTTGTAGACTGTGCGCCCTCGCGGGCAGGGAACTCTCTCATCTTGTACCAGTCTGGGCCTTGTATTGTTTATGATTATTGTACTTGTCCCTACTATGTGTACCCCTTTCCACATGTAAAGCGCCATGGAATAAATGATGCTATAATAATAATAAATAATAATAATGTCCTTGCATTTGACAAGTGGTGATGTCTTCCAGAATATATCAGAGGAGAAACGTCTATTTGATCCAAGTATAACCAGATTTGGATGGAGCAGTAGGGAGGTCACTTGTGTCAACTTACTAATTTTAAAAGCATTCCATAATGGAATGTGTAAGCATGGTAGCAGTGTTATTTATGTGCTCATGCAGAGGACAGAAAATGCTTAGGCATTTTGTGAATATAAATAATATAGAAAGAATAGATAAAGGACACCATTACACAGCTAAGCTCTTAGCACCGAAGGGTGTACAGCTAAGTGGAGCTACTAAGAACCAGGCTCGGACTGGCCCACAGGAGAACCGGGGAATCCCCTGGTGGGCCCCTGTGCTAGAGTGAGCCAATAGGAGCAGTATTTGGCCCTATTGTATTATTTACTATGTACAGAAAGAAGCAGAATATCATTCCCTCAACAAACTATTCAGTGCATTATTACATCTAAGTACTGATACATGTGAGAATGAGGCTAATGTAACATCTCCATGTAGCTGAACAGTGGACCCCAGATCCAGTGTTATTGGTGGGCCAAAGGCAGCTCAGTCCGAGACACTGCTAAGAATTAATTCTTATTATAAAAAGTATATTACATTATCGTCCTTATTGATCAAAGCTGTATGACAAAAATCCAGACTTGTTTCCTGTAGCAGGGAACCGAAAGCTCACAGTGTGTCCAGAACTCCCATAGAAATGAATGGAAAGAATCTAACTGGTGCAGTCTCACCCTTCGACTGGGGCCACATGGGTCACAACTGAGATACTCACATGATACTCGGCTCACGCTTGCAGCACAGCGGGAGCGAAGTGTCATGCTAGTGTCACTGCGACTGAGGTCCCATCATGTGATCGGACCTCAGCTGCGAGGTTGTGGGCTGGAACTGAGGAGGGGCGGGTCGGCTCTGCGGAGGGGAGGGAGGGATTTATCTCCCTCTCTGCTCCGTAGCCGGCTATTGCCATTCTCGCACTGCACTTGCGCTACACCAGTGTACTGCGGATGCAGTGCGATTTTTTTCTTGCCCCATAGACTTGAATGGGTGTGAGAGAAACAAGATTCGCATTACAGTCGCAGCATGCTGCGATTGTTTTCTCGGTCCGATTAGGACTGAGAAAATAATTGCTCATGGGTGCTGGTGTACCGCCCCGCGGCCTCAGCTGCGGCCGCCGAGCCGCTCGGGTCCGGGTTCGTGTGTCGGTGGCTCGAGCGCCTCCGGACCCGGGGGTCACGTCGCTCTGGAAGGATGTAGTGGCGGTGCACGCAGGGGTTTGGTAAAGTTTGTGATGGCACCCACAGGTTGTGGTGATCGTAGGATGGGCACCACCGCTGCCGTTGACTAGGCCTCCCGGTGACGGTGTTATGCAGCTTGGTGTTAACCCCTCCATGGGCAGGGGCGATGGTCCCGGGGGCCCAATTGGGATTGTGGTGGCAGGGATTGCAGGGAATAGTACACTCACAGTTCAGTTATCGTGGTGCTGGATGAAGCTGGATTGATGTGGAGGGTCAGGAATACTCAGAGTCTTTTGTAAACCAAATGGCTGGTAACTGGTGCCCATGGCTGGCTGCTGTGAGGACGGGTCCCACACCCGTGTGTGTAATTTAGGTGCTCTTTTCCTGCCCGAGGTCTGCGTCTGCTTTGCACATTGGTCCGGACTAGGTCCCGACAGCTTGCACCAGGGGGGCCCACTACCCTCTCCCGGTCCACTTCGGGTCCCACAAGCGGCTGGCCTATTCCTGAGGCCCTGACTACCACTTTCCCCAGCCCCACACAGGGGCTGCTTCCAGACTCCTCTCCTGTGTGGTTCATGCCCCTCACCCGTCTGTGTGATAGGATCACCCTCCTGTAGAGGATCACCCTCCTGTAGAGGATCACCCTCCTGTAGAGGATCACCCTCCTGTAGCCAGATCAGTCTTGCTAAAATCTTTACCACTGGCTCATGTTCTGTTCTCAAAATGGTGGCTGCTGAACTGCTTCTCAGCTCCCTCATACACATTCATTATGGGTCAGTACTCTACACTCTACACAGGGGGCGCTGCTGGGCTCAGTGAGATGCATCAGACTGAACTAGGCTGTCCTGATTCATTCTCAGTAGAACATTTAGTTCAGCAGCTCATATAGTTCATTTAGTTCACAGGTCACATGATGCATTTCCTATCAGCTCCTCACAGGATAGGGTGGAGAGAAATACTGAACTAAATGAACTAAATGAACTAATCTTTTGAACTAATCTTTTCAGTGAACTAGTTCATGGTGAACTAATCACCAAAATGAACTAGATTTCCCATCACTACTGCAGACTGACTTCAGCTCACACTCTGCTCTGCTCTTTCTAAGATCCTCTTTCCCCCCTCCCATTTTCCTGGGGAGGGGGTGAGTGGAACCTGATTGGCTAGTGTGTGTTTTGTGGGAAACTCCCCAAGGGAGTGTGAGATCTGCACCAAAAACATGGATGCAGACCTCTGTGACACCCTGGTTTTGCCAGGGCGGCACACTGGGACATAGAGTAATATTGGTCCGATTTTCATGCCGTGTGGCTTAGACCTTCCTTTGGCAAAGGTGCACAGCAATTCCTGTACTCCAATGTCCCAGCGGTGGTCCTGTGGGTATGCCAAAAAAGTAAAATATGAGAATAAAACCTTTCAACTTTACTTGGCCACCAAAGAATACAAATTTCTTCTAATCACCTTATAGTTTCATCAGTGCACTGTGGGAGAAAATCAAGCAAACGGCGGAAGGGAAACCCTGCATCTAGGGAAGGAGGAGATTTCGATCCCTGATCAAACTTACTGCTGGTCCCTGGGTTCCCTCACCACCCTAGATAGTTTCCGCATCTATGCGCCGAGCCAGATACCTGACCTTAGGATGACCCTAGAGCTGGGCCCTAGATCAGGAGCTCTTTGCCAACCCCACTAAACCCTAAAGAAGACACAGGGAGCACAAACATGTGTAAATTGCATGAACAAGTTATCACCAGGTGCGTCAAGAAGAACTTCAGCAAAGCAGCAACAATCCTACAGATGGGCGCAAGCCATGTGCTTGCATCCAGAGCTTGTGAAGGAACTAAATATCACAAGCACAAGTCCAGGGAAAAAGAGTATTTAAACCCAAAGGGGAAATACAGATGATTAGCAGCTTAAGGAAAGAGGAGCTCTGCAGGGCGCTCGAGGGAAAAGGATGAAAACCCAGCAGAGAAGATATCTAGAATACTGAATACTAAGAGCAGGAATAACAAAGCCAGGGAGCATTTTCAGCAGCCAAACGATGTGACCTTCTATTACTGGACACCACAGGTCTGTCACCCATGACAGTACTATTATTGTAATGGAACAATTTTAAACTTTAGTACAACCCACACTGATGTCTTCTTATATTGTTTCTTATACAAGTCGAATTGAAAGTGAGGGGATATTGAGGGGTGCCAAAAGCAAAGGCACTCAAATATAATGCAAGATCATGTACTAAAATGACACAAATGTAACGCGTTTCAGAAGCAAATTATGCCCGCTCTCAGGCCGGCACACCAAACTGGCGTACAGACGAAGCGCACGGTTCATCCACGAATCACTTTGCATTTGTGCCCTTATAATAAATACCTATTATTGTATTTGAGTATATTTTGGCACCCCTCACCATCTCCTCACTTTCATCCTTCGTTTTATTTTACCACAACCGAACCCACAGAGGATTTCAGAGCGGGAAAGACGGGTACTTAGCACCTCCTTGGTTTTCCTTTTAATTATTTACATGTGTATATAGCACCAGCATATTCCACAGCACTGTCCCCATTGGTGTGAGGAAAACTGGAATTCAAGGACGAAACCCACAATCACGGGGAGAACATACAGACTCCTTACAGATGTTGTCCTTGGTGGGATTTCAACCCAGGACCCCAGCACTCCAAGGCTCTAGTGCCAACCAACGCTTCCTTAAAGGTTTCTATGGAATTGTCTTGGTTTTACCACTATATCGGGATCGACACTGTTGCCTTATGAAGCTCTCTTTTTTCTTTTCCTGCTCCATGAGCCGTTTATTATTTCTTAGCTCCAAACGTAATATTTGTAGCCAATCCTCACTCACTAACCTCCTGTACATGTGAAATTATCATCACGCCCTAGAAATGGCTTTACAGAAGGAAAAATGGTTTATATGTAGTTTACGGAAAAAAAAAAAAATAAAACACCAGATGAGTTCCACAAATTCCTGAAGGAGGATTAATGGCA